>NC_138731.1:43161260-43288760 GCF_965113295.1 Leuciscus leuciscus | reverse complement strand
CATTGCATTGAAATTGTTAAAAATATATAGCTTGCCAGACCAGATTAAATAATTTTCAGTTTTTTTATTAAATAAAATGAAACCTCTAAGTATAGCAACAACAAAGAAACCTGAACTAGTAATATTGTGCTTAAATACGTGAGTGTCCTTTGCACTTATACTTATTACAGCCATCTGAGGCCTTTTGAAAGCCCTGGCGCTCTGGTTTACAAACCACTTCCACTTTTAAGAGGCGAAATGAATTGAATCTGTCATAAATAACTGAATATATGCCAGGAAAGTGGGATGCCTTTGACTCTTAATGGTCACGAATGTCCCGCACAACAAAAGGCGGCACATAAGCGCTGCCTTAAGCCGTTCTGAAATAGCAATTTCCATCATTGGTTTGCTGGAGGGACGCCTCGTTCAGTGTGATGTGAATGTAATGTGGCAGTGTAGACCTGTGTTATAGTGCATGGCCTCCACGGGATTACTGCATGCTATATAATGTGTGTGTGGACATGAAGGCATCTGTGCTGGGCATTCGTCTTTAGGCTGCTTCTGAAGCTGGTTATTTCAGGAATTGACTGTATGCATCTAAATGTATCTAAATCTAAAATGACAACAACAAAAAACATGATTTTGCTCCTTGTTTTTTCATTTTAGCGGCTTCATGCAAGAAATATTCCATGTCTTAAAGGGACAATGTGTAGCTTTTTAGGTATTTTATTATCTAAAATCTATATTTTTATTCATAAATATGCCCTCAATGGTGTACAAATACCTATGCCAATGTTCAGACTAATCCTCGTAAACGAAGAATTTATTATCTTTATATACATGGGACGGGTAAGTCCACGGAGGCTTCCATGTAGTTCCGCCATCTTGAAAAACTATAATAGCAGAGAGGGACAAAAAGTACTAGGCCAACGCGTTTCCACAACGCGTTTCGTTCAGAGCCAGCGTCACGTGACTGAAGCCAGCAGAAGCGGAGGAGCAGAGAGAGGCGCTTGTCACTGCCGCGGCAAGTTTAAAAGGCTGCACTGCACGGTTATTTATACACCGTTCATTCATACATACATATGAGTCACAGGATAAGGAGTCCTCGTCGTCGAAAAAGTCCAAAATAGATCGTAAAAGGAAACGTGACCGGAGATTACAAAAACAAGGGTTACTGTCAGGATAGCTAATGCAGGAGAAAGCTTTCAAAAGAGACCCTGGAGTTGCCTGCTTTCTTCTCGACAGGTAAGTCAATGTTACAGTCTTAATTACAAGTTTTTTTTCATTGCTTGGTTGTGTACTTTATTATATAGTCAGTCGAACATTTATAGTTAAAAGTTAAACAGGCTCTTTGATGAATAGCAGCTATTGAGTAAAGTAATGTTAGAGAAGGCTCTGATGATGATGATATCTAACAATGCACATACTTCAAAAAATATAACGAGTAAAGAAGGCATTACTACTAATTACCATAGTTAATGTTTTTGACAGTCAGTAGTTCATACTGTAACATTCTTTTTTTCGTTGTTTCAAGTTTCAGTTTGTTTTAAATAACAAACATGTTCACCCGAAGAAAAACTCGAAGTGCTATTATAAGATATCCTGTCATAGCTTTTAGGTACATAACGGCAACCGTAGATGCAACGCGCATTTGAAAAAGTGAGGCGCTGGAGAGCATTATTCGTTTGAATGCAAAATACAATTTCACCACTAGATGGGAGTAATTCCTACACAATGTCCCTTTAACACAGTTATGCTGCATTTTCCACTGAGGTAAAAGTGCAGGGAGTTGCATACTTAATTTTTTTATATATATTGGTAACACTTTAATAACGTTCCATTGGTTAACATTAGCTAATGCCAGTGGTGTAAAGTACTTAAGTAAATGTAATTAGTTTCTGTACTTTTATCTTTTTGGCTACTTTGTAGTTCAAAGATGTTAACGTTTAATCTCTACTTAACTACATTTTTGAATAAGTATATGCACTCTTTATTCCAAAACATTTGCATTGCATGGTACCTAACTTTTTCTGCAGCAGTTTATTTCTGCTACATAAGAAGTGATACCGCCATCTATAGGGCACTGAAGGTACTATATCTTGTGCGTTTTGCTCTTGCTCACCCAAACTTGTCAACAAAGCAACTGGACAGGTTGTTGTGAATCACAGGTGTTTCATTTATGAGGTGAGGCCGAATTTATGAGGCATTCCAGTGATGAGGCCGAAACCAGCACATCCACTGCATGCAAGTACGCTTTGACTATTTAAAAGGGGTGGTTGATTATGATTTCACTTTTCTAACTTTAGTTGGTGTGTAATGTTGCTGTTTGAGCATAAACAACATCTGCAAAGTTACAACGCTCAAAGTTCAAAGCAAAGGGAGATATTTGCTTTTAAAGAAATTGTTTTTTAAGGACAAACGGCTGGTAGAGACTACATGACATTCCTCCCGGGTTAGTGACATCACCAACCCTAGACTTTACATAAACCCCGCACCCTGAACACGATTTATAGATTATCATGATAGAATATGCTAATCAATGACTAGAAGATAACTACACATCAGCTACATAAACTCATCAACTAACCATTCAGAAATGTCCTGTTGCTTCTACATGTTGTCACTTCTTCTTGAGTCTCTCCATCATTGTCTGACTTCGGTTTGAACATAAAAGGCTAAAAGTTTTCAGTGCATGTCTGTGTGAGTGCAAGCTGTTGAAGCTCCGCCCCCTGTGCCGGGAGCAGCAGCTCATTTGCATTTAAAGGAACAGACACAAAAACGGTGCGTTTTTGCTCACCCTCAAAAAGTGACAATTTTAACATGCTATATAAAAATATCTGTGGGGTATTTTGAGCTAAAACTTCACATACACACTATAAACAGACTTATTTTACATCTTGTGAAAAGGGCATTATACCACCCCTTTAACTTTATATAACATCTGTTATATTGAAGAGACCTTTTTGAAGGATATTGGTAGATCTTATGCTTTAAGACAAACCATGTGTAAATTCATAAGTCGACAGCATTGCTGAGTATTTCCTCCTTAAAACTGCAGTGAACCAAAGACAGTCTCAAAAACACGCTTTGAAATCGCTGGTGTTTCTGACGTCACAAACTACCTTGTAACCAATCAGATCAACGTGTGATCGTCAACCAGTGGATCTCTGAGCTGAGTGAGTGAGTGGAGGTGGAGCTCATTTGCATATTCATAGAACCACGCATACTAAATGAGGCAAGGGTGTCGAGTTACATTCAAGCTATAGTAAGGCATGAAGGAAATATGTAATTTTGGTGATCAAAGATGAGTTTTAAGGGATAAAATGATTGACTACAGGGGGACTTTAAATGAGACTCGAGTGTTTCTAGACGTGTAAGAGGTTGTTGTGTCATTGCAATTTTGTAGCGTTCAGTTTCATTTTGTTTTTATAAAATAAACGTGATTGCTGTCTTACAAATCAACCTTTTCTTCTTTTTCACTGGCATGTGTCTGAGGTGGCGAATGCATCTTTGAGCCTACATTCAGTAAAATACTTCAGTACTGTTAAAATCAGATACTCGAAGAGTTTTATTGGAATGGGTGATTTGTAACTTGGAGTCATTTTCACTGTAAGGAATCTACTTTTACTTAAGTATGGTTTTCAGGTACTCTTAACTACCGGTAACTTTAACTAACAAGAAGCAATACATTTGTTACAGACTATTTATTAGTCTTTGTTAACATTAGTTAATACATATACATCTGTTAATCATTAGTTCATGTTAGCTCAGGTCAATTCAATAATATTAAAATATGAGGAAAATATTTTTTTTATTTTTAAACATGACAGAACAACAAAACACTAAACTTGGTTAGGTATTTGTCTGACAAAATGATTTGGCAAAAAATGGTAAAACTAAAGTTACATCTTTTATTTTACTATGCAATAAAATGCAATCTCACAGGAAAAAATAGTACATAATCAGTTATTAATATTTCGTGCTCATAATTTCTTTGTACGACAGCCTGGATAAAAATGATGTCTGCAAAATTTGTCATGTTTCATTGTGTTATCACAAATAAAACAATCAACTCCAAGCACAACTACGCAACATGCTTACAAAATGTTTGGTTACACTTTATTTTAAGGTGTTATTGTTACAGTGTAATTATATATTTAAGTACTGAGTAATATTAAGCAACTACATGTACTTACTATAGGGTTAGGGTAAGATTAAGGTTTGGTTGAAGGGTTAGTTGCATGTAATTATGCATAATTAACTGTTATTACTATGGTAAGTACATGTAACATTATGTAACAAGGACACTGTATAATAAAGTGTTACCAAATGTTTAATAATATTCAAATAAAGATGTCAATTCTCCTAGGCTGGGCATCACTTTTGGACATTACTGTAATGAAGCGTGTTTTTCTGCCTCTCAAACACAGCTAAACTCTCCCAGGGCTTCCTCATAAATCTGTCCGTCTGCTAAAACGCTAGTACGAATGCTGAAGTGTGTGAGCGCACATACTGTAATCCTACAGGGATCTCCACAGCAGATTGAGTCTGTGACTGTACGTCTCTGTGTCTCTGCAGGTCTCCAACAGCAGAGAAGCTCAGTGAGCATCACAGATGAAAGGAATCTTCCGGGTTCAACACCAGTTACAAGTAAAAAAAAATAAAAAGAGAGAAAAGAAGATAAAATCACGGTTACAGTACGGCATAGAGCCAGTGCTCCCGAGGGTTTTATAAAGCAGAATCCGAAGCCTTTTTGTTAAAGCACATGCATTAATTATTCAGTAAAAACTGTATTTATTTTCAACTGTATGTATTGTTCTTCTTAAGGAGGAGCTACTTTTCTAAGTGCATGAACTTACGGTTACCTACTTAGTTGCACACTTCTGAGGGCTCATGCACCGGCCAAGAAACTGGCATTCAGATGAATGAGAAACAGATCGCTCTCTCCAGCTATCCGAGACCTAGTTGGTTTGCTAAATGTGAACAGTCTCTACACTGAACAAAATTGGTGTAGGATTTCCTTTTAAAATATTTTACACTAATTAACACTTTAAAATAAGGTCCTATGACGTATTAGCTAAAGGTACACTATGCAACTTTTGGCAGTTAAAACAATAAAACAGCATATTTAGCTAAATAACCTTGTATTGGTTGGGTTTCGGCTGTGCGTATGACTCTTCACAATAGATAATGCTTTATGATAAACTCTGTTAGAGATACATATGACAATTTATCTGTTCAATAAAATTAATCTTAAAGTGCCCCTATTATGGATTTTTGAAAATGACCTTTCATGTAGTGTGTACTAAGATAGCTCTAAATGATTGAAAACATCCTGCAAAGTTTTAAATCTGAAAGTTCACCTTATATAAAGTTATTGTCTTTCAAAAGTAAGAGTCGACTCTGAGTCAGTGAAATGAATCAAACGAGTCATAAGCCGTTTCGTTGTGACGTCGAGACGAGACATTAGCGTACTGCGCACACAGACACCAGGGAAAACTTGAACCTCAAACCAACAGCTGATTCCTGTGGATACTGGAGAGCATCATGTCGAGAAGACGCTGTGCTCTACGATGTGAAGGTAAAGCCAGTTTTTTCTTTTCACTGCCCAAGGACGAGCATGTGAAGAATCAGTGGTTAAAATTCATCTTTACCACGATATCACAGGAGTATAATCCTAAACATTTGCTGTGTTCCCTTTATTTTACTGACGACTGCTTCTCAAATCAGGATTCGCAAACCGCTTGCTCTTGAAAGATGGTGTTCAAAATACTTAGTTTTGAGTTTTATATTGTGTAGGTCTCCTGCTAACTGGCTAACTCATGTTATCATTGTCTTACTGAAATGCTTCTGCTGATTGGTTGTGGACCACTATTACCTAAAACTGTGTACATTAATGCAGATCGTCTGTCGTTCTCACTACTGAAAAAGTAGTAACTTTGTCTGATTTCAAAAAAATTGATAGCAAAATTTTGGTAGAAACCGTACAGCACCTTAAAACATCAACATGCGCTCTTGACACACTTCCCACATCTTTTTTCAAAAGTGTGTTAAACAGTTTAGAAGCAGATCTTCTAGAAGTGGTAAATGCCTCACTTCTCTCTGGGAGTTTTCCAAACTCCCTGAAAACTGCAGTTGTCAAGCCCCTCCTGAAAAAGAGCAATCTGGATAAGACCATATTAAGCAACTATAGACCGATCTCAAATCTTCCTTTCATAGGCAAGATCATTGAAAAAGTTATCTTCAATCAGCTGAACAAATTCTTAAGCTCGAATGGATACTTTGACAATTTTCAATCTGGTTTCCGACCGCACCACAGCACAGAGACAGCGCTCATAAAGATAATAAACGATATTCGCTTAAATACTGATTCAGGCAAATTATCAGTGCTGGTACTACTCGACCTCAGTGCTGCATTTGACACTGTCGATCACAACATACTTCTTGACAGGCTGGAAAACTGGGTGGGGCTTTCTGGGATAGTCCTAAAATGGTTCAGGTCATACTTAGATGGGAGAGGTTATTATGTGAGTATAGGAGACCATAAGTCTGAGTGGACATCCATGACATGCGGAGTCCCTCAAGGCTCAATTCTTGCGCCACTCCTGTTCAACCTGTATATGCTCCCAATGAGCCAAATAATGAGAAAGAACCAAATCGCTTACCACAGCTATGCAGACGACACACAGCTGTACTTAGCCCTATCGCCCAACGATTACAGCCCCATTGACTCCCTGTGCCAATGCATTGATGAAGTCAACAGTTGGATGTGCCAAAACTTTCTTCAGTTAAACAAAGATAAAACTGAAGTCATTGCATTTGGAAACAAAGATGAAGTTCTCAAGGTGAACGCATACCTTCACTCTAGGGGTCAAACAACTAAAAATCAAGTCAGGAATCTTGGTGTGACACTAGAGTCAGACCTTAGTTTCAGTAGTCATGTCAAAGCAATAACTAAATCAGCATACTATCATCTAAAAAATATTGCAAGAATTAGATGCTTTGTTTCCAGACAAGACTTAGAGAAACTTGTGCATGCTTTCATCACCAGCAGGGTGGATTATTGTAATGGACTCCTCACTGGCCTTCCCAAAAAGACCATAAGACAGTGTCAGCTCATACAGAACGCTGCCGCCAGGATTCTGAGCAGAACCAGAAAATATGAACATATCACACCAGTCCTCAGGTCTTTACACTGGCTCCCAGTTAGATTTAGGATTGATTTCAAAGTATTATTACTGGTATATAAATCATTCAATGGCCTAGGACCTCAATACATTGCAGATATGCTCACTGAATATAAACCCAACAGATCACTCAGATCATTAGGATCATATCAGCTAGAAATACCAAGGGTTCACTCTAAACATGGTGAGTCTGCTTTTAGCTATTATGCCAGCCGCAGCTGGAACCAGCTTCCAGAAGAGATCAGATGTGCTCCTACAGTGGTCACATTCAAATCCAGACTCAAAACACTTCTGTTTAGCTGTGCATTTACTGAATGAGCACTGTGCCGCTGTTCGTCCGACTGTACTGTACTGTATTTCATTTTATTTTTCTAAACTGTTTTAATTATTCTTATTTCTTTTTATTGTTTTAATTTCTTCTATGTAAAGCACTTTGAATTGCCATTGTGTATGAAATGTGCTATATAAATAAACTTGCCTTGCCTTGCCTTGCCTTTAAGAAAAGATTAAGCATGGAGCAAGATTTGTTTTACCAATGTTTATGTTACAGTCATTCACGCAAGAGCTCGGCTAATGAATGCACTGTTATTGATACAGTTTTCACATTTTCACCGCAATAAATTAGAAAAATACTCGGTAAATAAATAAGTAAAATAATCGGTTTGTTGATGAACATGCACTTGTTAATGCTGATGGTGAGGAATTACAGTTGCAACATCTCATATAATGTCCCTCAAACTGAGTAGTGTATCACTGAAGCGTCCTGCTCGAGTCGTCCTTGCGATGGAGGTTCGGGTTGAATGAATAGTTCTTCCAATGTTTCATCATCGGACTCGCGCTCGCATTGATATGGTAAAATCAACGTCATTGTTCGTTACTGTGTTTTTGTTTACGGTGTAGGAAGCCTCAGGACAAGCAGAGCTGACGTTCTTATGGCAATGGGCATGTAGACCAATCACAACAGACTGAGCTGTCTGGCCAATCAGAGCAGAGTAGCTCGTGGAAAGGAGGGATTTAGAGAGATTGATTCATCTGACGAGTCGTTTGAGAATCATTGAAAATGTGATGATGTGCAAATGTCCAAAACAACATTAGGAAACTTTAAAATAGCATAATAGGGGCCCTTTAATCTCCTGTTGAGTGATAAAAACCATCATCTCTGCGTCACTTTTACAACATTTCAAATCCCTCAGTTCTCCCCATCCCTGAAAAGCAGAGTAAATGTTGGTTCTTGTTTTATTACAAACTCTGTCTCACACACACACACACACACACACACACACACACACACACACACACACACACACACACACACACTCAAATAACCTCTGCCACTCCCACACCAGACACACACACACTCAACTAACCTCTGCCACTCCCACACCAGACACACACACACACACACACACACACACTCAACTAACCTCTGCCACTCCCACACCAGACACGCGTCAAAGCAGCCGGAGCAACTTTTGTATATTTACGGGTATGACGAGACGCACTCTGGCGAGTATACAATTTCCCATGAAACCATGGCTGCTTTTAACTCCACTTTTAGACATACACTCGTGAACTTCCCTAAGCATTTCCCATCGGGAGAATCCATGCTGCCATTTTGAAGTGCGTTTAACTTCAAGTGGGCAAGGGAAGTTTATTTGGACAGACCCTCGACCCCTCGATTTTGACCAATGAAAGCGAGTCTACTCAAAATGTGCACTTCAGCAGATCCATAGACCACAATGCAACATGATTGTGACGTGCTTAATTTACCCTCATCCCACACAACTTTAGTGTATGATATTAGAGTTATTTTGACATTTAACCGCATAGCACCTGTAGCAACCTTAAAGGGTTAGTTCACCCAAAAATGAAAATTCTGTCAGTAATTACTCTCCCTCATGTCGTTCCGAACCCGTAAGACTTTCATTCATCTTCGGAACACAAATTAAGATATTTTTGGATGAAATCCGAGAGCTTTCTATCCCTCCATAGACAGCAACGTCATTGCAACTTTCAAGGCCCAGAAAGGTAGTAAAGACCGTTAAAATAGTCCATGTGACTACAGTGATCCAAATGTAATGTTATGAAGCATCGAGAATACTTTTAGTGAATGAGACTGAGGGAAGTTAGCATGGAAGGGCATAAAAAATTGGATTGAAACGCAGCCCATCCTGCTTGGTCTAAAATATAAACTCTTATAATAGGATTACCATAGTAAATCAGGGTAAGACAAGATGATGTATTGACGACTTAATTAAATTTTGCTAATGTTTGAATAAGTTGCATAGTGCACATTTAACCCTTTAGAACCGGCTGTGTCGTCGCAGACACATACCAGCAAGCTGTATTCATTTTACAGTAACTCTTCTACCGTTTGCACTATCAAAACCATTCAAATTGCCCCTGACAGTAGACAATGCGCTTTTCGCCAATATACGGCTTATTACGGTAATGTCATGCTTTCCGTCTGCAAATGACAGCAGCACGGGATGGAAGGATTTGAACAGAGAGATACGACGCGCAGCAGGTTAGAGTGTTTTGGATTGCTTAAAATAATAAAAGAAACAAACAAACACATGGCAAAAGAAGTGTTAGACAGCAGAAGAGGGGATTGGGATGATTTTTAATTAAACTTGGGAGGCGGATGGCCGTTACTCTTTCACGTATCTAAGGCATGTAGTGTGTGCATTTGTATGTGTGCGTGCCTATGAATGTGTGCATTTGTATGTGTGCGTGTATGAAAAAAAGTGTCCTAAATGAAAACTGTGCAACCCAATGTCACAAAAAAGACTTGTATATATGTATTATAGTTAATTTTTCAACTTTAAAGTGTTAGTTTCTTTCGTTCATGATTTTTTCAGTTTTTTTCTAAATAAAAGACAGTATATTTATTCTCGTTTAAAAAAAAAAAAATTATTTAAATTCTATTTACAAACTCACCACACACAATAATGGTCAATAACTGTAATTTGTTGAAAGCTAATCTTTTTCTGAATAAGATGACACCTTGCACATGTAGATGTGCATTGTTTTAGAATTGTAGTCAAAAAATCAAAATATGTGAAAAACACCTATTTTAGCTTCAGGTTCTAAAGGGTTAATAATAACTAACAATGAGCCCTACATTTGTTACAGTATTTATTAGTCTTTGCTAATGTTAGTTAATAAAAATACAGCCAGTTCATGTTAGCTCAGGTCTATTAAATAATATTAAATGATACAACTATGGATTGTAATAATGTATTAGCAAATGTAGAAATTACTAAGATTAATTAATGCTTTAGAAGTATTTTCCATTGTTAGTTCATGTTAAATAATGTTAACAAATGGAACCTTATTGTCAAGTAACACATTGAATTGAAGTAGAAAAACTAAAATAGTGTTTTCTTGTAAAACGTATTCTAGTAATATTTGCTTACTCTAATAACTTTTGTGAAAAAAACCTTGTGCATATTGAGAAAGATACGGGCTTTACCGGCATTATTTGATCATGACATTGAGGTTTGAGGGAAAAAAAACATATACAGACAAGGCCACTAATACTATACTAGTTTAATGTGAACACTTAAGTCTTAGGAAACTGTATACTTCCATTGCAAATGCTTTAGAGCTGAACTTGCATTGAACCCAGAGCTCAGTCCTTGTGCTTTTCAGATCCAGTCGAGATGCATTTGAGAAGATGAAGATGTCTGGATAATGCAATGTGACGTGAACAATCATTACATTTTGAAACAGTACACCAGTCAAAGCCGTCTGAAAGATGCAACGGCACATTCCCGAGCGCTATTACACATTTAAACAGGGTGTTTTTTCGAAGCATCTGTCAGCGGCTCAATGAACCCCAGCGCTGAATCAGCAGAAAAACAGCCATGAATCAGTCAGAGAATGATAAAAGACAGAAAATCAAAGCTCTGCCCTTCATCCAGACACGTCTCTCCATCACGCAGTGTGTGTAAGACGTCAGTTCTGCTTCATCTCTACACACAAAAAGCTCAAGGGAGAAGATCTGATCAGTCTCTAACCGGAACAATCGTCTGAAATCATTCCCTCGGGTTCTTTACACTTACAGCAAAGCTTCTCAAAGACACCATGCTGCTCGCTTTGGGGCAACAATCTTAGAATAGCACGAGCACAATGGGTTTGTTTAAATCAGAGTTCAAACTGTGTAATTATGGGGCTGTTAATAAAAACACTGAGCGCCTCAGAGGAACTTTCTGTGATTCATAAACACAGATGCTGCTCTCTTTATGATACGAGACGAAAACTTTTTATAATTTCTACCGTTATTGTCCAGGAGAAAAAGATACGATTCATTTCAGACACACACTGACCTTTTGTGACACGATGCCTCTGTAGTGGGGCATGTTGTCACAATGGAAACATGCCATAAGAAAAGCCTATTTAAATGTAGATTTTCAGAAAACGCAAAGCAAACTTAAACAAAATATCAAATCATTGTTTCGGTCAACAGATATTAAAACTAATGAATTGAATTAAATAACTGATGATTTATGAAATAACGCCTTTATTTTAGTTTCTGCTTTAAATTCTTAAGTACAATCAACTTGGATGTTTAAGTAATTTCATCTAAAATTACATTAACTTAAAAAAAAATTGTTGAATCTTGTATAACTTATAAAGAAAAGTTGAAAATTGCTTAACTTAAAAGCAATGTAAAAACGTATGTTGTCATAACTCACTGATCATATAATTTTTACAGTGTAGGTATAATAATAATAATAATAATAATAAATGTTATTTGTAATGCGCTTTTCCAAAGCGCTACAGTAAAATAAACAGAAACAACAAGGGCAATACAACAATTAATTAAATAAAGTCTTAAATAAATGTGTCTTAATCAACTTTTTAAAGTGTCCCAACGTTGGTGCATCTCAGCTTGGGGGATTTGTATGATAAGGCTCTTTCCCCCATGGTCTTGAGCTTACATGAAGGCTCATGTAGTAATCTAATGAGTAAAATAATGTGATCTAATGAGATCACAAAGATACTGAGTGCAGTCCCAAATAGTGCCTTGTATGTTAAAATAAGAATTTTAAAATCAATTCTCACATTTATGGGAAGCCAGTGCAACTGTGAAAGCACCGGTGTGATGTGTTCCCGAGGAGAAGTACGAGTGAGCACACGGGCGGCAGAATTTTGAATATACTATAGCCTGCTCAGAGATTTAGCTGGAAGGCCAGAGAACAAGGCATTACAATAACCTAACCTAGTTGTAATGAAGGCAAGTATAAACCTTTCTGTGTCTGCAAAAGAGAGAAACGGTCTGAGTCGAGCAACGTTTCTCAGATGGTGAAAAGCAGTTTTAGAGATGTGTTTTATAAGTGCTCCAAATGTTCACTGTGGATTGAAAATGACTCCAAGATTCTGCACCTGTGAAGTGGGAATTACCATGCTGGAGTCAACAATCAAACTAATCTGCTCGGCTTTGCGAGAAGCCGCCACTGTACCAATCTGCATCAATTCAGTTTTGGAGCCGTTCAGCTTCAGGAAGTCATTCTGCATCCATACGCTGATCTCTGCTAGACAACTACGCAAAGCTATTAATGAGCAATGGACATCAGGACAAGTGGTTATGTAAATCTGCGTATCATCTGCGTAGCAGTGATACCCAAGACCATATTTCCTGATGATCTGCCCAAGTGGAAGCATGTAAATGTTAAATAAAATTGGACCCAACACTGAACCCTGAGGAACTCCCTGTCGAACAGGCATGGTATCAGATTTGTAATTACCCAAGCTTACAAACTGGTCACGATTCGAAGACCAAAACCAACTGAACACTGCTCCAGAAAGACCCAGCCAATTTTCCAGTCTATCTAGAAGAAGAGAGTGACGTATAGTGTCAAAAGCAGCACAGAGGTCTAATAAGACCAAAATACTGCATGCACCAGAATCTGCCGCAATAAGATCATTTACGAGCCTCACTAGAGCTGTCTCTAGACAGCCCTTTTCTGAACCCAGATTGAAAAGGTTCAAAAAGACTCTTCAGTGCTAGGTGATGATTTAACTGAATAGCCACAACACGCTCGTAAACTTTAGCCAAGAATGGAAGGTTAGAAATAAGCCTGTAATTGGACAAATCGGAAACATCACAACTATTTTTTAATTCTGGAGGAATAATTCCAGAACTCAATGATAAATTCACAATTGAAGTCATATGAGGGCAGATCGATGCAAGGCAGTTCATAATAACCGAGCAGGGAAACGGATCTAAAATACTGGTAGTTGAATTCATGGACTTAACTGTACTTATAAATAAAATCAACTCCAACCATGTCAAAGTTCGAAAAGGTGGTGGGCGGAGGATTTAAAGGCTGAGTATCAACTAGCTCAACTGGGGTGATAGTGATTAAAGAGCTGTATATGCCCTCAATCTTTCCAGTGAAATAATGAAGAAACTTATTACACTGGCCTTAGTTGGTTTAAGAAGATTGTCAAAATTAGTTGCAGCATTACCATTAGTATTCATAATGTCCGTTATAATGCACAATTTCTTTTCATAAATAATTGTAACCAAAGTTACGTGTATTATAATATTATTATTAATAATATTATGCATTATAATGACATTGTAATAAATGCATTATAATATTTCTCCTGTTTTAATGCATTATACTAAAGGTGTAACAATGAATAGATAAGTATTATAATGTTTTATTGAAAAAATTCATGAGATTATACAATGCATTATAAAATACTGTTATAATGCATTTTACAATAATATGAAAGTGTGACAACTAGCCCCGGCCTCCTCTATAACTAGTGTTTTAAAGTCCCCCTGTAGTGAAAATCAACTTTTTAATGTTGTTTATATGTGTATGTGGTGTTTTTAATATGCTTTAAGACAAATTATGTGTAAATTCATAAGTCGACACCATTGCTTAGTATTTTCTCCTTAAAACTGCAGTGAACCAAAGACAGTCTCAGAAACACGCTTTGAAATCGCTGGTGTTTCTGACGTCATAAACTACCTTGTAACCAATCAGATCAACGTGTCATCGTCAACCAGTGGATCTCTGAGCTAAGTGAGTGAGTGGAGGCGGGGCTCATTTGCATATTCATAGAGCCGCGCATACTAAATGAGGCAAGGGTGTCGAGTTACATTCAAGCTATTTCAAGGCATGAAGAAATTTTTTGGGTGATCAAAGATGAGTTTTAAGGGATAAAATGATTGACTACAGGGGGACTTTAAGGGTTTTTGCTCTTTGCTTGTAACCCTCTCAGGAGGAAAGTAATGGATCCATCTCTGCTGACTCGGCTTAGGTTTCCTTCTTTCAGTACAGGCGAGGCTCATCTCAGGTAACATGACAGTTACTTTAACACTCCTACAGTTTTTCATTTACTCTGACTTGGCACGAGCTTAAATGTATCAGTGAAACAAGTGTGAAATAAATGTCGTTCTGTTGTAAATTCTGGTGAATCACCTTCCCTTTGGGTGAAGACGGTGCAGAGGTTTTTGAAGTGGAAACAATTTGCATATATTGATGAATAATTCATGAGGCCTGCTCTGAGCTACTGTTTTCCTACTAAAACAAGAAGCATTAAGAAGTGTAAATACTCCTTTGGCAACTGCAGGGCCTTGACCTTACAAATCATGAGGTTCGGTTAAACACGGCTACCTGGAAATATCAGGGAGTTTCAATATCAGCGCTAATGAAAATTAATAAAACATTAAAAAAATCATGGACATTTATAGGCTTGTGAATAAGAACTTTTGTAGATATTCTCATCTAGAAATTTCTCTTTGCAAATACAATCTTTAATAGAAATGAATAAAATTGTAAAATAATTTTATTTCCATAAAATTTCACAAATTTCTATGACTTGCCAGGTTGTAACAAGGATTTATTTGAAAATAAAATTTTTAAATCATTAAAAATCATTGAAATGTATTGGTCAAAAGTATGAGAATCCTACTGAAGTTTGGCCTACTGAGACTTTCCTTATCTTTAATGTTTTGAATCTTGAATTTGGTCCCAAATATGTTTTATGTAAACTGCTTTGATTAATTTTAAATATGTTTTTCATGTTACTAAATAATAATATGTCCTTTATATAAACATTCCCTGTGATTTGAGCAAACTTGTGTCAAATAACTAAAGTTCATCGTAAAAATCCTTGTTTTTGGGGGAGTGGCCATTGGCTCTGGCTCATGAATATTTAATTAGGTAGGCCTGGGCAGGAATGGAACTGTATATGGACTTTAAATAGTTGTTGGTAATTAATACAGGGCTCTGCAATGCTGTTTTGTATTACAGTAGATTGTTTATAATCGTGATCTGTTTAACTACGCTGAACGCTGTTCATATGCAAATATTTTTTATGTTTATATGTTTCGTCTATGTCATATATTACACTCAGACTTTTCTTTTTCAAAATTCACATATGAAGTTTGACTGTGTAATTAAAGTTGTAGAGTCTCTTCAGATTATATTATCCACACCTCATTTTCTCAAAAAATGAAATGTGCTATATTCTAAAAAACATATTCATATTCTTATGCATTATAATAAATGCATTATAATATTAGCAGATTCCTTGTTACATCTGTTTTAATGCATTATACTTTTTAAAGGTGTAACAATGAAGATTAGTATTATAACTGTGGTTACAATTATTCATGAGATCATACAATGATCAAACATTTATAAATGTTTAAAACAATAAAACCTACAAAACACATTTATAATGCATTATACCGTATATAAATGTTTTAAATAGAGTGTTATAACCCTATCTTCTATATATCTAGTGACGTTTTTTTCTTTTGTCAAATCAGTTTAAATAATTAGTGTGGTTCAGATAACATAATATTTTGAGTTTCTGTTGATTAAACCAATCTCCTTCTTTGTATTAACTTACATTTTTAGTTTCAATGAACTTAAGGCAATCAGGTCACCTACGTTTACTTTTTACTAACTTTTTACTTTTACAGTTTACTAGATAGTTGTTCACTTTATTCAATACAATAGAGCTGATATTTATAAATCAGTGCAACCAAATAAAACTAAAACTTTTTAGCATGGTTAAATGACTCGGCTCAATCCTCATTTATCACGTAGCCTATAGCCTATATGTTATTTGTTTCCTTTAGGGATTTTATGTAATGTACAGTATGTATTTTATTATGACCTTAATCAAGTCACCTATACTTTATTTTTTACTTACTTTTTACTTTTTCAGTGTACTTACTGTAGATGGATAGTTGTTCACTTTAAACAATAGGCCTACAATTGTGCTGATATTAATAAATCAGTGCAACCACATACAACTAAAACTTTTTAGCATGGTTAAATGACTCGGCTCAATCCTCATTTATCATGTAGCCTATATACACTGTAAAAAAAAAAAATATATATATATATATATATATGACCAATAAGTTATGACAACATATGTTTTTTGCTTAAACTCATCAAAATAAGAAATTGTAGGTTATACAAGATGAAATAATTTTTTTCAAGTCAGTTTAATGTAATTTAAGTTAAACATCCAAGTTGATTGTACTTAAAAAATTAAGTCAGCACATTTTTTATTATTTTTTTTTTTTTACATATTATTTGTTTATTTTATAGGGTTGTTATGTACCTGTTCCGGCCCTTGGAAGCATATCCTGCACACCGGGGTTCCTTCTGCATAGCTGATGAAGGAGAACCGGTCTTCCCTCCGGTCCTTGGAGAACTCATCCGCCACCGCGGGGCCCGTCCACCCGGATCCGCCTTCAGGAGCCTCGGGCCCGGCAGAGTCCTCTGTGGACGGGGTGCTCCAGTCCCGGAGCCGGTGGGCTCGCAAGGTATTGTTGTTTTCTGAGGCATACGGGCTGATTCTGGCCGTTTGTCCGCTCATGGGGCTTGTGTGATCCTGTGGCCCGAGCAGAAACACCTTGAGGTCACGGAAGAGAACGCAACAGCGGCTCTTCAACATGCCGTGACCGCTCAACATCCGAGAACGGGAAGAATCCAGCTCAACTAATGCAGGTTCCCTTCGAGTTCAGACTGTGAAGAGTGAATAATAGCCATGGTATTCCACAAAACCCAGAAAAATCGAGAACTTATATTGAATGTGTGCGTTACAGTTCCTGCAGTGAGTTCATTGCACTTTTAAAATTGATTGCACGTGAGAAGTTGTGAAATAATTAAGTGCCATTATCAGTCAGTGATCTAGCCTAGGCTATATTTCGTCGTGCATTATTAGGAAAAAAATAACAGAAAGGTAGTAAACAGGTGTCAGAAGCCATATGATCGATTTATTCCATTGGCTCTGTGGTCTGTGTATTTCCTCCAGCAAAGTAAAACACGTGTGCTTCTCGCATTCCTCGCTGGTGTGAAATCATTCAGGAGTCTGAGGCTCGACGCAGGCGATGTTCCCTCTCGCGCTCGTCTCGTGGTCAGATCTGTTATTCCATCATTCAGTGGATCAGGGATCGTGTGTGTAATCCGTGAGTTGTTCTCCTCCTCTGCTCGGTGTCGGAGTGTGTGTCTGATGCTGCGGGTTCAGCACTGTGATTCCCGGGACAGCTCCCGGTTCCCGAACACACGTCACGCGCGCGGATGATGCGGGAGGAGGGAGAGGGACATGATGATGATGATGAAGTTGGCCATCAGTCTGTTTTTATTTTATTTTTTTAAACTCGGTAACCTGAATTATTTACACATTGACTAGAAAATTAACAGGATAACAAAGGTGCTAAAGTTGTAGATTAGTTTTTCTTTACCATATTTTGACTTTTTTAATATTATCAAACCGTTTTGTGTAATTTTGGATGCTTCAGAGTGAGAAAAAAACTGTTCTACCACAAAACATCACACAATTCATCAAATTCTGAAAATGTATAGCTAAATTTGGTTAATTACAATATATGTTGGCCAAAAATAATTGTTACCTTTTACATTATTCTTTTTCGTCATTCATTCATTCATTCATTTGCTATCTATCTATCTATCTATCTATCTATCTATCTATCTATCTATCTATCTATCTATCTATCTATCTATCTATCTATCTATCTATCTATCTATCTATCCATCTCCGTCCGTCCATCCATCAATCCATCCATCCATCCATCCATTCACTTTTATTGTATGTTTGCAGTTTCACTTCAATGTAGGCTAATTATGTCTATATGTCTATATATATATATATATATATATATATATATATATATATATATATATATATATATATATATATAATTTTATATTTTTAAAATAAAATCTTATAGGGGTGAATCCAGGTTGATCGGTACACTTTCCCCCAGTCATTTCGATGAAAAAAAAAAAAGTTTCCTTACAAATATTCATGGAGTAGCCTAAAAGTGACAGCTAGCCCTTAAGTCCAGTATAACTTACAATTTAACTAACCGATTTCTCTTAGCAGCGGTGACAAAAGAGCTTAATTTCGCTTCTTTTTTATTGTAAAGCACATTTACCAAGAATATTATTATTACCATATTAAAATAAGCGTGTTGACCCTTTGCCCCGCCCACCGGTCACAGCTGGCCTCCCCATTGGAGAACGCTTGCGTCCATCACAGTACGACCAGCAGTGCTTTGACGTTACGTTACGTTACGTGACGTCTTTCCGTCATATCCGCCTCACCGCGTCTTTTGAAGTAGATGGTAAAGTTTATCTCTCTAACCAATAATAATTAACCTGATTTTCACGCGTTCGTTAAGATTACTCAAAAAACTAAATTAACATTAAAGGACTCGGGTTTGAATCAACTTGATTTGACAGTCTTATAAACCCTCTATGATCTGAACTTCGACAGCATCAAGAAGAAGCAGAATATGTAAACAACGATACTGGAAGCAGACTGAGAAGATTTCAGTTACACGTTGATGTAACTTACGCTTGATGTGAACGCTTAAAATACGACATGTATGTGTTATGCTACTGTACGTTTTAGGAAGAGACTCATAAGTCTGTGTGTGTGTCAAGTAACCTTTATTTATATAGCGCTTTTTACAATACAGATTGTTTCAAAGCAGCTTCACAGTGATAACAGGAAAATAATGCAACAAAGTTTGTTTCTGCCGTACAGCAGATCTAGAAGAAAATAGCGTCATAGTCCAGTTTAAATAAGTTCAGTAATGGTTCATTTTTGTTGTAAAAAAGTTATTAATTTAGTTCATTTATATATATATAACCGTAATGTCATCGTCCAGCTCAGTTCAGTTCTTATATAATGGTGTCATTGCAGGCAGATCAATAAAATAGTTGAATATTAAGTGTCCCCAACTAAGCAAGCCAAAGGCAACAGTGGCAAGGAACCAAAACTCCATCAGTGTGTGTGTGTGTATTTGGGGGTGTGTCTTATGTTTGTGCTATTTTGTGCTCATCACTAACAGCGGTGATGTCTCTGAGTCTGACACCGGAGCAGCAGCGGAGGATAGAAGAGAACAGAAAGCGCGCTCTGGCCAGAAGAGCTGAGAAACAGGCTCAACTTACCCCTGGATCTGCCCAAACCCAACACACACAGCCCGTCTGTGCAGAGCCAGGCCCAGCGAAGAACGTCCAGCTGTTTGCATCTGTTCGGGCACATCCAGGGGCACCTGCTCATGCTGCACGACAGGTGGGCACACATTCCTGAACCCAGAAATTACTCTGATATAGTTCATTTTTATGCTTGAGTGTCAGATAGTCAATGTGCAGAGCTGATGTCAATTATTGATTTATTTCTGCTCTGCTCAATAAACTTAAAGGGTTAGTTCACCCAAAAATGAAAATCATCCTATAATTTACTCTCCATCAAGCCATCCTAGGTGTATATGACTTTCTTCTTTCAGCCAAACACAATTATATTTAAAAAATATCCTGGCTCTTCCAAGCTTTATAATGGGAGTTAATGGTACCTGAGATTTTGAAGCCCAAAAAAGTCCATCCATCCATTTTGAAGAACGTCTGTAACCAAACAAGTTGATGGACCCCATTAACTTCCATAGTCAAAATAATCTGACTAACATTAGTCATTTTAAGTTAATATTTTATTTTAAAAAGTGTTTGCATTTTGTGCCCATAATTGCTGTTATTATACATAACACCATTATTTGTATAATAAATGGGTGCCATTTACGCATAAAGTTTATATGAATACTCGATTATTAAGTAGAAACTCATTTTCCATTCTATCTAATATTTCTAAACTGAAAACCTTCAAACTTCAAACTTTTAAAACTACTAAACTAAAACAAAAAATCTTCAAACTTTTAAAACTTCTTCAAACTTTCTGGCAAACCTTTTTCATGCCAACTTAAAGTTTGTCTACAAACTTTTTTATTTAGTTGCTATTATTATACATAACACCATTATTTGTATAATAAATGGGTGCCATTTATGCATAAAGTTTATATAAATACTCTATTATGTGTGTGTGTGTCTGAAGTTCTGTGCTCATTTTTGCAGACTCAGCCCTTAGACTCTAAAGGTCCCTGTACAAAGACAACACCTCCAACTTCCAACACTGCTTCTCCAACGTGTAGCTTTTATGGACAGCCGGACAAACCGGCAACAGGAGAAAAGCGCCCATGTAAACTCCCTGAAGCAGGAGGAAGTATCCCTGCGAAGAAGCCGGCGGTGTCCGTGAAAGGGAGATGCGTGTCACACACAGAAAACCGCTTCCGAGTGGAGGTGGGCTACCATGCAGATCTCATCACGGTATTCAAAAGCATTCCCTCCAAGAACTACGGTGAGGACAGACCACTACTGACAGAGAGTTTAAAGCGTGCATATGTCGTTCAAAAGTTTTTGATCGGTAAGATTTTTTTATGTTTTTAAAAGAAGTCTACTTTCCTATATATTAAAATAGAAAACAGTTATTTTAAATTGTCATAATATTTCACAATATTAGTTTTTTTTATTTATTTTTTTTATATAAAATATTTTTTGTTTTGTTTTTTTAATCACATAAATGCTGATTTATGTGTGTTCAAGTGTTGACAGCACTTGATCCAGTAATACTAACACTTTCTCTACTATTCTATTCTATTCTATTCTATTCTGTTCTATAATAATAATTACAAAAATTTAACATTTACTGCGTTAGATTAAACTGAGAAGGGTCATAGCACTTGCATATTGTTGTCCTACTGTTAGTTTAACTGCTTCTATCGCTTCTTATCGCTTTGGATAAAAGTGTCTGCCAAATTAATAAATGTAAATGCAGCCTTGGTGTGCAGAAGAGACTTCTTTTAAAAACATAAAAAATCGTACCGATCAAAAACTTTGTGTATGCTAATTAATCTTAAAGGAAAATGCTTGATGGCCTGTAATATTTATGCATTTGTCATTTCTCTGCTGTCACAGATCCTGCTACAAAAATGTGGAACTTCAGCCTCGAGGACTACCAGATGCTGAGTACGTCTTCATGAGCTTGCCATATTTGAGTACATCTATTACCTGTACATCTATTACCTGTACAGGTCCTGTACATCTATTACCTGTACATCTATTACCTGTACATCTATTACCTGTACAGGTCCTGTACATCTATTACCTGTACATCTATTACCTGTACATCTATTACCTGTACAGGTCCTGTACATCTATTACCTGTACATCTATTAAAATTCGTGCTGTGCAACAATTAATCACATATTTGTGTTTGCATAATATATGTGTAGAAATATTTTGTATATATAAATACACACACATTATATATAATATACAGTACTGTGCAAAAGTGCCCCCCCCCCCCCCCCCCCCCCAAAAAAAAAGGTTTTAAGTCAGATATTTATGTCTTTTGCTGTAGTGTGTCAGTAGGAAATATCAGTTTACTAAAAAGTCAGTTTAAAAAAAACTGAGTCAAACTAAATCCAGAAGAACTGCGGGAACGTCTCCGAGACGCTTGAAGAATCCTTCCTGCAAAGCTCCCTGAAAAACTATGCGCAAGTGTACCTGGACAAAAGCCGTTTTAAACGCAAAGGGTCGTTACACCATATATTGATTTGAATTCGTTAATAGAAGTTAAATCATAAATAAATGATTTTATTTTTGAAAGTATTCTCACTTTACAGCATTTTAACACGAGTGCCAGTACTCTTCACAGTCCTGTAGCTTTGCTGATAGGTTTCTTCAAGCGTCTCGGAGATGTTCCCGCAGTTCTTCTGGATTTAGTCTGTCTCAGTTTTCTTCTGTTTCTTCATGTAATCACAGACGGACTCGATGATGGTGAGATCAGATCATACCGGCTGTTGTCAGACTCCTTGTGCATACACAAATCTCACTGGATTATTTACAATTAATGGCAAAAAGAATGTTTGGAAATGTAAACTGAAATTTCCTACTGACACACTACAGCAAAAGATATAAATAACTGACTTAAAACCATTTTTTGGGGGGGGGGGTGGGGGGGTATTAACATGCCTAAGACTTTTGCACAGTACTGTATATTTATAAGCAATTATTTCTTACATATATACATGCATATTACAAAACAATTATACACAGTACACACACATATATTATGTAAACAAACTTTTATTTTGTATGTGATTAATCGTTGCACAGCACTAATTATAATCCATGTATTCTGTGTAGCGCAGGGTGTAATGGTGTTGGTTTGTGTTTCAGTGGAGCAGGCAGTGCGCTTCCCCTCCGTCTCTCTGAAACCTCTGGCTGGGGTGGAAGGGCTGAATATTTCAGCGTCCACCAGTCGCCCTAAAGATGCGGCAGCTCTGGCAGCTCTGATGCGACTCTGTCAGGGTTGGCAGAAACCAGGAGCCACGGTAAAGGGGAAGTGCGTCTTAGTGTCTCGCTCTCGGCTGGAAGTCGATATTGGATACCAGGCTGATGTTATTGCAATCTTCAAGCAAATGCCGTCCAAATGTTATGGTGAGTGAAATAAATGTAATGCCAAAAAAAAGTAAGAAGTCACTTTCCATGAATTGGGTTGATAACTGATAAAAAATGTATTTTCCTTTTCAACAAACGGTCAGGGAAAGTTTAATTAACATTTTTTTTTATATGAACTGTTTTATTTTCTCTTAATTTTATGAGGCATCTTTATAAAAATTAAGTCTGGTAGAAGATTTTTAAATTTCTTATAATAAAAATAAAAATGAAATTTATACATATTAAAAGGTATTCAATAAACGTTTACAGATTTAGTCTAAATTAAGTTGCCACTCAGTAGTGACTAGATCATTTTTAATCCGTTTTTGGAATAATTTTGTTATTGACAAACTTACATTGCCCATAAATTAAAGAAAAATGTTTTTTTTATATATATATACAGGGGTCGAGTGGTTAAATTTGATGAACTATTCCAAATGATGTCACTTCCTGGGTGACACAATGTTAAGGCACAATAAAAGAAAAATCCTACTGTAACAGGGTTGCGTGCAAAATGGATGGTTTTTAAATGTATTTATTCATATTTAATATTATATAAAAATGTATAAAATATAAAAATATTTATATTTAACATTATAAATGTATATATTTACACTCCAAAAAAAAAACATAGGATTTGTGCCTCTACTGTTTAAAAAAAATAATTGGTCACCGAAGTGTGTGGAAAGTTCCAGAAGTCTTTGACGGGTATAATTTTATTCTTTATTTGAATATTATTAGACATGAAGACCAGAAAGTGGACTTTCCTCCTGGAGGACTACGGGCAGCTCAGTGAGTTGGTTAAAATTTTGTTCATTTGATTTAAGTGAATTCTTTGTTCATGTACTTGTTTTATGTTTTGGCCTTAAAGTTGAATGAGTACCGTATTTTCCGTAATATAAGTCACATTTTTTTAATCATCTAAAACATGCTGTGACTTTCATAATGTAATTAACATCAAGCATGCCAAACATGTACAAAGCGCACACATTTGGATTTGTGCCAAATGAGAGAGGAATATGAGCTCAAGTTCATTTGTATAGCCACTAGTTTCAGGTT
The DNA here is from genome assembly GCF_965113295.1 of Leuciscus leuciscus. Taxonomy (NCBI): domain Eukaryota; kingdom Metazoa; phylum Chordata; class Actinopteri; order Cypriniformes; family Leuciscidae; genus Leuciscus; species Leuciscus leuciscus. The sequence goes on along the minus strand of NC_138731.1, from coordinate 43,264,684 downwards.
TGCATGTTGTTTTATACTGTATATTTTTCATTCCTGTTCTGTTTTGAATACCGTTATATGAATATGTTTGAATATTAATATGTTTATAAATGTTTTATTTTATTTACTGGTATTTTACATAATTTCTGAATGTAATAAGAAAATGTGACTGATGCAACCTATTTATAATTTTATTAATAATTATAATAATTGATTATAATTAATAATATAATATATTATAATAATATAAAAATTATATTTATTTATTTATTTATTATAAAAATAAATTATAATATATAATTATATTTATAATTTTTGCAAATGCAATTTTGACCCGGTGTAAAATATAGTGCATGTACAGTAGTTGCTGATGACGTCTTGTGTCTAGTGGTGGATCTGAACGAGCTGTCTGCGGTGGAGATTGAGCCTTTACCTCACGCTGTGCTCCAGTCCTTCTGCGCTCAGTTTGAGAAGAGTGAGTCCAGAGCTCCAGTCCCTCCTGAGGCCGATCTCTCGCACGTAGATCAACATCTCACACGCAGCCTCATGCCTTTCCAGAGAGACGGAGTCAAGTAGGTCTCCGTTACCAGACATCATTTGGTTAGATAGAAAGTTAGTTGGTGCATTGGTTGGTAACACTTTACAATAAGGTTCATTAGTTAGCTACCTTAGTTAACATGAACTAAGAATGAACAATACTTCTTCAGCACTTATTAATCATTTACTAATACGTTGTTAAAATCAAAGGTTGTATTTGTAAACATTAGTTAATGTGCTGTGAGCTAACATGAACCAACAATGAACAGCTGTACTTTTATTAACTAACATTAACAAAGATTAATAAATACTATAACAAATGTATTGTTCATTGTTAGTTCATGTTAGTTAATACATTAACTAATGTTAACTAGTGAACCTTATTGTAAAGTGTTACCGGTGCATTTTCTGTAGCTAAAACAGTCGAGCATGGCTCTAGGTTCATAGGTTCGGTTTTGCATGAACTGATATAAATGAATTACCTAGAATGCAATGCAAGACTCTTTGGATAAAAGCATCTGCCAAATGCATAAAATGCATGAATATAATGTAATGTTTGCTAATGTCTCAGCTTTGCAGTGTCCAGACAGGGCCGTTTGCTTCTGGCTGATGACATGGGCCTGGGGAAAACGATCCAGGCCATCTGCATCGCTGCTTTCTACAGGAGTGAGTGGCCTCTGCTGGTGGTCGCCCCGTCCTCAGTGCGCTTCACATGGGCTGAGGTACACACTCTTACTTTTAGACTACAGGGATGGTTTTTTGAGGATGCATGTCACACCTATACTACCGTTTTTGTTCACCGAGTCAAAATACAATAAAAACAGTGCAATATTATTACAACTCAAAAGAACTGTGAATATATTGCAAAATGTAATTTATTCCTGTGATCAAAGCTGCATTTTCAGCATCATTACTCCAGTCTTCAGTGTCACATGATCCTTCAGGAATCATTCTAATATGATGATTTGATGCTCAAGAAACTGATTATTATCAATTTTGAAAACAGTTGTGCTGCTGCTGAAACTGATACATTTGTTTCAAGATTCTTTGATGAATAGAAAGTTCAAAAGAACAAAAGAAGAATTTATTTGAAGTAGACATTAGCCGCGTTTCCATTACTCTTCAAATTGCACAAATTGAAATTGCGAATTGAAAATACGGCCAATGGAAACACGTCAATTTCGCAATTCGAAAAAGAAATATTTCGCAAAACTGCAATGGAAACAGTTTTTGCGCATTTACAGTCACCTGACGTAATGACGCGGTGTGTTTGGACAGAATACGAGACAGAGTTCTTCATTAAATTCATATAAGACAAAAGAATTACAGGAATACTGGATTCTAAACCTCAAATAAATGCCACAATCAAGACTTTGAAGCAGAACCCAGAAACACCTCATATGAGCCGCTCACAGTATAAGGGTCATTCCTTACCATTAATGCTTGGAAAACACACATACATCTCCTTCGATTAATAATAATGGCTAGTCCAGTGGCTGGGATATAGTACATAAACCTACTAACGTCCGTTGCCATGGTTTTTGGAATGATTTAACTTATCGCGAGAGGAAAAATGAAGTTTTAGTCGCATAATATCGGTTAATGGAAACGCCGTCATTTCGCAATAGTTTTTTTGTCGACATTTAGAAAAAATCGCAAAAGTTTTGCGCAAATCTGTAATGGAAACGCGCCTACTGACACTTCTGATCAATTTAATGCATCCTTGCTGAACAAAAGAGTAGATCTAACTGGTTAAAAAAACTATTTCCATCTGAGATTCAGAATAAACAGTATTTGTGTGACTGCCCGCGACAGATACATTATTTTTCATATTTTTCATGGGTTTCAAACAGTGGTGAGTGCTTTAAGTGCAGTGGTCACATGTTTACCTAAGCACTATTAATCTTTATACATTACCGGTATATTAAATAATACTCTTGCATTTCAATATTTAAGAGAATAAAAGTAGAAGTACCATAATACACTTGTTTTCTACATTAGAATAGTGGACTGTTCATAATTGGGTGTTTATTAAAAAGCAGTTCTGAGTGGTAGTTTATGGAGCAGCATTGCAGACACCAAAATATAAAAAAAAAAGATCTGTTCACATTTTGCAATTGATAAATAAATGGCATCTGTGTTTCTACACACCAAAAAGCACCAGCTGTCAGGTCTTCTTTTTATAAGCGGATGCCTGATGTGAAATCTGATTTATTAATTCATATTTTCCGTCGCTGCACCCTTGAGGAAGGACAAATCCTCCTCTTCCCCAGCAGGGATTCGTCATGGTAGATTTTAAAGTTTGAAGGGAAATGCTGAAGATTTTGCGGTGTTCCTTTTGTAAGCTTTTAGTCACACGAATCAACTTCTTCAAAACAGCTGAAATAGCAGAAAAAGTCACTCAAAGACTTGATTTCTCACCCTTCTCCCTCAGGCGTTCCACCGATGGCTGCCGTCCGTGAGTGCCGACAGCATTAATGTGGTGGTTACAGGCCGAGACAGCCTGCGCTCCGGTCTCATCAACATCATCAGCTACGACCTGCTCAACAAGATGGACAAACAGCAGCCGTCCAGCCCCTTCAGTGTCATCATTATGGTGAGAGCTGAGACGCTCTTCTAATCACTCTCATTCACCGACTGCATTAGAACTTTAGCTTGTGCATGTGTCTATAGCCATGTTTCAATCCACCTATTTTTATGCACATTTTGGGATATCGCATAAAAAAACGCGGGTTGGAAACCCAAATATGGGCTCAATTGAGTCGGTTAAACGTTTTATCCGATAAGAAAACATGCATATAAACTAGGGCTGCACAATATATCGAAATTATCGAAATATTGCAAATGTATATATCGCAATATGCATATCGCAACAGCTTGCACGCTGCAAAAAATGCTTTTCTTACTTAGTATTTTTGTCTGGTTTTCAGTCCAAATATCAAAAAATTCTTAAATCAAAATGCATTTTCTAGATAAGTAAAATTAGATAAGATATTATGTCTTGTTTTCTGGGGAATTAATCAAAATGAAGTGAGTTTTTGCTTAAAACAAGCAAAATGATCTGTCCATGGGGTAAGAAAAATAATCTTGTTTCTGTTTGAATTAAGATCATGGACAGATCATTTTGCTTGTTTTAAGCAAAAACTCACTTCATTTTGATTAATTCCCCCGGAAAACAAGACATAATATCTTATCTAATTTTACTTATCTAGAAAATGCATTTTGATTTAAGAATTTTTAGATGTTTGGACTGGAAACCAGACAAAAATACTAAGAAAAGCATTTTTTTTGCAGTGCAATAACTGGGGTCATGAACAAAAGACGAAGAGAGAATCACTCACTGCTCTCGGCTGAATAACTTCTGTAGCTTTAATAAGAATCAGTGTATATTTAATTCATACAGTGAAAACTAAGCAGTGTTTTATTTTTACATTTGATTATTCAGTTTCTGTTGTTTAATAACCCTAATGTAGGATAACCTGAACCCCTAAACCTCACTGATGTTAAAATAACACTTCTTATGCTACAGTAAAACACTGATGTTCACTTTCAGAAGCTGTAGGGATGTTTTATTGTCACAAAAAGAAACGTATGTAGGTTATATCATTTTAAATATATTTTTATGTTTATTTTACACACTTTAAGCATTATCGTATCGCATATCGAATTATATCGCCTTATATAATGAGTTATGGCATATCGCATTTTTCTTCAATATCATGCAGCCGTAATATAAACCGATGGAAACACATTTACTGAATCAATTTCCTGATGCGCATCAAAAAAGACATGTGACTTTGTGATGGGACGGCATAACTGGACCAACCAGCGGCTCGATCTCATTGCACAGCATCTGAAATGTTGTTTTGCTCAATGTCAAAGTGGTTCAGTATAATTACCTGCCAGAACTGCTTTCCCAAACAGCAGGCATCCTCCTCCGAAAGCAACATAACTGTATTGTATTGCGTCAGCATTTATTATATATGAAATTATGATATACAGTGGCTTCTCCTACTGCAGCAACTTCCATTTTTCTCAGTGATATTTACTGTAGCACCAGTTTATCAGGAAGTGACGGTTTTGTTCTCTTCGGCTCAGTGGATGGAGGCGCGGTGCCTTATTCGCAAATGTTTTATGCGATATTCCAATTAATTCTCAACTTTGGATGGAAACACGGCTTATGAGAGTCCAGGTTTGTGTAACTAATGCACTCTCTGATGTATTATTAACAAAACTCTCATACCGACCCAATTTTCCTCACTTCATTTGTAAATGCTTGAAGAAAATTGTTTTTGCTAACATTTGAATACTCACTGCATATTCAGTTATTATGGAAGACATTATTTTACTGATAGTTGTGCTTCTACTGTCTCTGGCTTTAGTCACATAATCACGAAATTCAGTCATTTTAGGGCCACAATAATCAGAAAAGGTTTATCTTTCTGTTCACATCACCATTCAAAAAGGTCAGTACGATTTTTAAAAAAGAAATTAATACTTTTATTCAGCCATGATGCATTAATTAATCAAAAGTGACACTAAAGATATTTGGATTGTTTAAATAAATAAAAAATAAATAAATACAAAAGCAAATAAATGCTGTTGTATTGAACTTTCTATTCATCAGAGAAGACTAAAACATTTAAATGTATTAAAGTTTCAATAGAAATATGAAGTAAATCGTGGCCATATAAAAGTATATTTACTTTTGTCCGCATGTCATTTGCAGGGCTCTGCCATTTGTACCATATTTTTTGAGCAAATAAATGCAGCATAAGAGTTTTTTTCAAAAAGTTTAAAGGGATACTTCACCGATTAGCATTAAGCTTTGTGTCAGTAGAAAGCCGGTAGTATTTTGGAATGACTGTTCTTCCCTCCCTCATGTCCCCCTGAGATGAGAGATTTCTGTATTGTGTGTGTGGAAAAAAAAACTCAGATGACGCAAAAATAATCATTTATCGTCATCAGAGGCTCTTTTGTCCAGAGGCGAGAGACTACAGCCAGTAGGAGGAGCTCGTCCCGCATGTCTTCAACCCGCCCATAGGGGGATCTCACGATAAAACGCCGTCTTTTCAGTTTCGAGACGACTAGTAGCCTAGCTGTATCATTTCTCCCGATACTGCCCTCTGTAACCGGGAGGCGTGGCTTGGGAGTGTCCTCGTAGGGCAGCGAAGCAAGTGCATTCTGGGAGTTGTTGTCTTTCATCCACATGAGCCAAAAATACATTTTCTGGCTTTTCTCAGTCTAGAAGGAACCAACTTCTACAATAATTTCACATTTCTACTACATAAATGACCCAATTTAAATACACATTCATCTTTCCAGCGGTGAAATATCCCTTTGAATGAAAACTTAGTATTCTTTCTAGGAGCCACCGATTCAGCATCCCTATATCCTTCAAATATCAAGACTTTTAAAAGCTCTTTTGAGCTCTTCCAAGGTGGATCCAGCAGCAGGGTGTGATCTGAATTCTTCCTGTTTTCTGTTGTTTGTGTGTACAGGATGAGTCTCACTTCCTGAAGAACATGAAAACTGCTCGCTGTCGGGCGGCTCTTCCTCTGCTGAAGGTTTGCTGCTTCAGGTTTATTTTAGGCATCATTCATAGAGGTGAAGTCTAAAACACTGTGGTTTGGTTGATCCTGCCCTGTGCTATTAAAGTTTTAAGTGTGTCTAGAGTTCACAGACACTGGCTGTGTCTTGAAACCAAATGTAAATGTCTACCAAGCCAAAATATTGCCCAGAAAACCATAACAGTTAACATTAATATGAATATGTTAATTTGACTTTTGTCTGTAATATGCAGTTAGAATTATAATAATTATTATTGTTGTTAATAATAATAATATTAAATACTGTATTTGTTGTGCCATAATGTGCCAGAGTTAGCTAGATAGCTAATTTGCATCTGTTGTCCCATGGGCAGGATTTTGTTACAGAAAATTACAGCACTCCATTACAATCCAGGAAAAAGAAGAAAATAATAATATCACATCACAATATCAAATCACAAAAAAAAAAAAAATCAGATGAATGATCACATGATAGATTTTTTTATTCTTAAGCCATAATTTAAGTGTTAAAAGCTGTTTTCTTAAATTTAACTGAACGGATGCCCTGGTTTCCCTAGAACTGTCCTTACAGAAAGTCACACATTGTGTAAAATGTGGTGGCACAAGATCATGGATTAATTTACACATCAAACACATATCTGCAAAAAAAAGTTTTTTATCAAAATGCAATGATGAAAACTCGTCTCTGATGCTTCTAATGAAAGATCTGTGATGAAACAGGCCGCTAAGAGAGTGATCCTGCTGTCGGGAACGCCTGCCATGTCCAGACCGGCTGAGCTGTACACTCAGATCCTGGCTGTCAAGCCTTCCCTGTTTCCACGCTTCCATGACTTCGGCACACGTTACTGTGATGCTAAACAGGTGCGTCCGTCTCTGTACAGGTGTGTTCTTGATTCATACCTAGAGGTGCAGTGTAGGGCTGCACGATTAATCAGAATAAACAGAAAATGTGATATGGTTTAATGCAATTATCAAAACACAAAGGCTGCACTTAAAGGGTTAGTTCACCCAAAAATTTAAATTCTGTCTGTAATTACTCTCCCTCATGTTGTTCCAACCCCGTAAGACTTCCGTTCATCTTTGAAACACAAATTAAGATATTTTTGATTAAATCTGAGAGCTGTCTCACTCCTCCATAGGCTTCTAGGGGATCGATATCTGCCATCCCAGAAAAGTTAGTAAAGACATCGTTAAAATAGTCCAAGTAACTACAGTGGCTCAACCTTAAGTTTATCAAGCGACGAGAATACTTTTAGTGCGCAAAAAACCACAAAAATACCGACTTTATTCAACTATTGATTTGTCTTCTGTGTTTCTCTGAGTGAGTTCACGTAGTGTAACAGCGCAGCGCTTCTGGGTTGTACGTCAGATCGTAGGCTCACTATTGGCCGACGCTGGTCATGTGTGTGATGCTGGCCAATAGTGAGAAAATCTTTGTGAAGTGAAATATCTTAATTTGTGTTTCGAAGATGAACGAAAGCCTTACGGGGTTGGAACAACATGAGGGAGAGTAATTACTGACAAGAGATTTCATTTTTGGGTGAACTAACCCTTTAATTAAATTTTTTTTTTTTTTTTATATATATATATATATATATTTTAAATATGACACATATATGTGTGTGTGTGTGTGTGTGTGTGTGTGTGTGTGCTTGTACAACTATCTTTGTGAGGACCAGTTTGAGTTTTAGACCATTGGAGTGAGGACAAAGAGAGTAAAGTGAGGACATTTTGGCCGGTCCTCACTTTCTGAGAGCCTTTAAAGGCCTGTTTGAGGGTCAAGACTTGGTTTTAGGGATAAGGTTATAATGAGGTTAAGGGACTCGTTTTAGGGTCAGGGGTCGGGTTAGGCACTTAGTTGTGATGGGTAAGGTTAGGGTAAGCGGCTAGAGATTGCATTGTGTCAATGAATGTCCTCATAAAGATAGATGTACAAGAATGTGCGTGTGTGTGTGTGTATGTGTATGTGTTATGTGTATGTATTATTATTTGGGTGAACCTACCCTTTAAGTTCTATTGGGTAAAAGCGATTATCGTGTGAAAAGGGTGTATAGTGAAGGTGTGTCTCTGACTGCAGCTCCCGTGGGGTTGGGATTACTCCGGCTCGTCTCATCTGAGCGAACTCAAGCTTCTTCTAGAGGAGTCTCTGATGCTGAGACGGCTCAAATCAGAGGTGCTCTCTCAGCTCCCTGCCAAACAGCGTAAGGTGGTCACAGTGACCACAGACGGCATCAACTCACGCACCAAAGCTGCTCTCAACGCCGCTGCCAAACAGCTCGCCAAAGGATACCACAACGTGAGCGCAAACTACTGTACATCTCTGAAAATAACTCGTGTTCTGAGGAAATTCTGTTGTTATTTTCTTCAGAAATTCTTCTTTTTATTGGTTTGGAACGACATGATGACAGGATTTGTGCTGTTACTGTCTCTGATGAGCTTTTCTGTGTTCGTGTGCAGAAGTCACAAGAAAAGGAAGCACTCCTGGTTTTCTTCAACCACACAGCAGAGGCCAAGATCAGAGCCATCATGTACGTTTGACTAGTACGAGCTCAGCTTCACACAGGTCCTTTATGGAGAAACAGGCATTATTATTATTATTATTAAAAGATTCATGTACATTCAAATAGTTAGATGCATAAAATTAAGCCGTTGTAAAAATACACATTCTATATTAATGCATTAACCATAAGCAGACTTTTATTAATAGATAGAAGTATTTTTCTGATTTAATATAAAAAACTGGGGTTTTTATAATGTTGCTGTTGCCATAGTTACCAGTAAAATCGTGCAGCGTACAGCTTCAAGCACACTGATTTTATTAAATTGTCTTAATACACAACCTTACATGACTTATGGTTTATATATGGTGTGTTTACTAAAGCATATGATTATTCTAGGGTTATTATCATCAACTAAAACCAAGGAGCCGTTTACACTGCAACTAGAAACGGAAAACTTTTTATGCATTTGGCGGTTCATTTACACGACAACGCCGTTTTGTGCGCCTGAGAACGCAAACTTTTGAAAGCGTGTTTCAAAGTGCAAGTTTCTGAAAGCGATACTGTTATCGTCTTCAGTGACGTCATTCGCATTCAGTCTATAGCCACATAGTTTGTCTTTACAAAGTGACATCGCCATCTACTGGCCTGGCAGCATATTACAGCAATTTGAATCACTTTCGCAGATCAGTGTGAACGGGGGACAACAATGTCGTCTGTGTATGTGAGAAAAGTTAAGGAAAAACGTTTCCTTTTTTAGTACATGGTTGTCGTGGAAACATACCCTACAACCATAAAAATAATTGTTGTTACTTTGAACAAAATAAACGTTAACTAAAATAAAATAAAATATATTTCAGCTACTTGCTAAGGCAACATTTCTCATTTTCGTTTAGTTTAACATAAAGTAATAAAATAAATGCGTTTTAATTCTTTTTTTATTTAGTAAATTTTTAAATATTAACTAAAAAATGTAAAAAAAAAAATACTAACGTGAAAACAGAATATATTTATATCAAAGATATTAAAATAATAGTGTTTTAATGCATTTCCCAGGGAGTACATCTCAGACACACTGGAGTGCGGACGAGAGAAGTTTCTGGTGTTTGCTCATCACAAACTGGTGCTGGACAGTATAACCAAAGAACTCGGTGAGAAGGTCTGTCCACATTTACTTCTTCCTCACAAAAAACAAAACAAAACAAACTTTCTTAAACATTTGCCATCAGCTGACAGACTTTAATAAAAAAAAATAAAAAATGTTATGAATTCAAATTTGGTAAAATACTTTTAATGGAGCTGAGGGTATAAAACTTGTACTGTACTTAAATTAGCTGAAATAAACAATATTTTCTTTTTCTATAGTAGGAATAGTTCTCCATCATCATGCTATACATTATTGGAGTGATGCATATTAGAATGATTCCTGAAGGATCATGTGACACTGAAGACTGGAGTAATGATGCTGAAAATTCAGCTTTGATCACAGAAATAAATTACATTTCACTATATAATCACATAGAAAACAGCTTTTTTTAATAGTTTTACTGTATTTTTGTTCACATGAATGCAATTTAACTTATTGAACATTGAAAATCATAATTATAACACACTTTTGGCCAGTAGTGTACAGTATGTATGGTATGATGTCTTTACTTCTAGTCTATAGTGTGTTTTAGTATTGTTTATTAGATTGATCAGATAATCAGCCATAATGTGAAAATAATTAGCAGATAAATGGTATTGACAATAATTTCTATATCAGAGCATCAACCAAAATAGCTAATAAACGTTCATACGTGGTGTAGAGTGAATTTGTGCTGACCTGGTTTGTATGTAATAGTTGAGTTGGATGTACAGTCAAACCTAAATTTATTCAAACACCTATTCTCACTTTATCTCAGTTTATTCGCTATAATTTAGAAAATGGTAATAAAATATGACAAGAACTTTTGTCCGTCCTTCTGTTAGACCGTCTCACACATGAATTATGTTGAATATCTGTCAGCTGTTAAATTTAACTACATAATTAGATAATACCAGTTTAGCTCAACCAATCACCAAGCAATGCTTCATTTTGTTCAGTCTGTGTGTAAAAAGGTCGCATTAGCAATTAAAGTAAAAACTTCAGCAAAACATGATCAGGTCAAAGTGTCTGAATAATATTTGGTAACAAATTTGTATAAATGTCACTGGTAGTGACTGTATGAAGACTTTTTGGGTATAATATGTCACGGTTTACTTTATTTTGTTATCCTCACTAACATAAATTAACTATAGTGTCCTGCACACACTAGTAAAAATGTTATCTGGGGCCGGTTTCACAAAGATAGACTTTGACTATGGCTTAGATATAGTAGATAGTCAGACTTCAGATAGACATCAGAATCAGACCGTTGCACAAAGCACTTAAGACTCTGACTATCTTAAGTAGGACTACACTGCAATGCATTCTGGGTAAATTAAGACACTTTTCAAAACAAAAAACATGGCGGATCGAGTAAGCGCATTCAACCGCTCAGTGCAGTTTACCTCAGCGGAACATATGTGTTTGTAGGAGGAGTATAACAGTTACAAGGACATTTTACTTGGGAAATTTAGCGGAGAATGTAGAAACAAGAAGAAATGTTTAAATTATGAGCCATTTTCCCTTTTCTTTTGGCTGTTTGTAATGTAACTGATGGTTACTGCTGGTTGCCAAGGTAACATAGAGTCTTAGACCTAAGTTAGCCTGGGGGGAAGGGGTCTAATTTATTTGGTCTAAATTAAGTCAGTCTTTATTTTTGTGAAACAGTCTAACTTGCATTAGAGTCTAGTCTATGAGCACATTTTAGACTTTTCTAACACTATAGACCGGTCTAAAATAGCTTTGTGAAACCGGCCCCTGGTGTCTGAATAATTTTAGTTTTGACTGTATATGAGCACTAATACTGTGTTGACATGGTTGTGTTTGTGTGCAGGGAATCAATTACATTCGTATAGACGGATCGACGCCGTCAGCGGACCGACAGCAGTTGTGTAACAGATTCCAGTCTTCACAGAAGAGCTGCGTGGCGGTTCTGTCCATCACGGCCGCTAACATGGGGATCACGCTGCACTCGGCCGACCTCGTGGTCTTCGCTGAGCTCTTCTGGAACCCCGGAGTGAGACGCCAACAGATCTACAGGGTTCCCACACTCATCAGGGGAACTTAAGAGTAGTTCACTTCAGAATCTCCCCCACATCATCCAAGATATCCATGTCTTTCTTTCTTCAGTCGAAAAGAAATGAAGGTTTTTGTGGAAAACATTCCAGGATTTTTCTCCATATAGTGACTTCAATGGGGTCCAACGGGTTGAAGGTCCAAATGTGAGTTTCAGTGCAGCTTCAAAGTCTCGACACGATCCAGCCGAGGAATAAGAGTCTTATCTAGACAAACCAGCGGACATTTTATAACAAAAAATAAACATTTTTATACTTTTTAACTACAAATGCTGGTCTTGCACTAGCTGTGATGCGCCACGCATTACGTAATCACGTTGGAAAGGTCACGTGTGTTCCGGTTCAGAAATGTAGGATAGGGTGAAAAACTCCATCTCATTTTCTCCTCCAACTTCAAAATCGTCCGACATCTTTGTTTGACCTTTTATTTATTTATTTATTTGTAAATGGCGTTTGACTGCATGTTCGATTTGTAAACACTGGATCGGTACTTTATTTTTTAACCGGAACGGTACTTTATTTTTTAACCGGAACTCGCGTGACCTTTCAACGTGATGACGTAATGTGTGGCGCATCACAGCTAGTGCAAGACCAGCATTTGTGATTAAAAAGTATATAAATGTTTATTTTTGTTATTAAATGTCCGCTGGTTTGTCTAGATAAGACTCTTATTCCTCGGCTGGGATCGTGTCGAGACTTTGAAGCTGCACTGAAACTCACATTTGGACCTTCAACCCGTTGGACCCCATTGAAGTCACTATATGGAGAAAAATCCTGGAATGTTTTCCTCAAAAACCCTTAATTTCTTTTCGACTGAAGAAAGAAAGACATGGATATCTTGGATGACATCGAGGAGAGTAAATTATCAGGAGATTTTAACTCTGAAGTGAACTACTCCTTTAAAACGGTGGCTTCAGGCCTGGAAAAGTCATGCAGATCTAAAATTTAAAATTGCTAAAAAGCAACTTTTGTAAACTATTACATTTGAAGGTGAAAAATTTGAAGTTATCAGTAACCATGAGATGTGGGAGCCCTGAATTATACAAGACCTCAAGTTAAAATGTTAGACTTTGTCTTTTTGCACATTTTGTTTGTTTGTTTTTAGTTTAATTTACTTGCTGTTGTTATTTTGATTTGACAAAACTCTTTTTATGTCAAGAATTTAGTTTATAGTACATGATAACCCTGATTCTCAGGTGATGCCGATCTGACTTCCTGTCGTATAGGCTAATCTGTACCCGTAGAAACGGTTAGACGGCCAGACTCGGATAAAAGCCTCGTCTCGAGTTGAAAAGCATTTTCCATGAATCAGGAGAGTAGTTTAGTCTGGAACAAGCTCTCGTCTGGGTTCAGAAAGCCAGTCGAATGGAAAAATGACTTAATGAATGAAACTGATATTGAGAGTGCTGCCAGACTACTCGTTAAATAAACGCATGTGTTTCCTTCAGGTCCTGATTCAAGCAGAGGACCGGGTGCACAGGATCGGACAGACCAGTAATGTGGACATCCATTACCTGGTTGCTAAAGGCACTGCGGACGATTACCTTTGGTAAAAAACGATTCCCCCCTTCAGTCACCTACAAATATATGACCCTGGATCACGTCACCAGTCTCGAGTCGCACGGGTATATCTGTGGCAATAGCCAACAATACATTATTGTATGGGTCAAAATTATCAATTTTTCTTTTATGCCACAAATCATTAGGATATTAAGTAAAGATCATGTTCCATGAAGATATTTAGTAAATTTCCTACCGTAAATATATAAAACATTTATTTTTGTGAGTGAATGCTGCACAATCGTGAACATAAATGAACAACTTTAAAGGAGATTTTCTCAATGTTTCCATTTTTTTGCACCCTCAGATTCCAGATTTTCAATAGTTGTATCTCGACCAAATATTGTCCTATCCTAACAAACCACACATCAATGGAAAGCTTATTTATTCAGCTTTCAGATGATTTAAAAAAATTGACCCATAAGACTGGTTTTGTGGTCCAGGGTCACATATCAGGACATTTAAACAAAAAAAGCCTTCAGAACTGGAACAGAAAGATTCAATTGATTGGTTTTGTTGGTTTGAGGCTAGTTTATGAAAAACTATTATTGTGATATCTATCTGTCTATCTATTATATATGTATAGATTGTGTATATATATACATAATCCTTAAGAGTATATATAGATATACAGTAGTGTCCAAAAATGATGTCCAGAGAGGATATTAGTTTTGTTTTTAATGGACTTACAAGTTCAATAAAACCTTCAAAATATGAGCAAAATATATATATATATATATTTTTATACTTTATACATGAGGGAAGAACAAAACACTTGTTTACGGTATTTATCTGACAAAATTATTTGGCAAAAAAAGGTAAACTACAGTTACAGGTTTTATTTTACAATGCCAAAAAAAAAAGAAGCGTACTTTGACTACAACATAATCAGTTATTAATATTCCGATGGTTCTCTCTTGTTCATGATTCATAATTCCTTTGTATGACAGCCTGGATAAAAATGATGTCAGCACAATTTGGCATGTTTCGTTGTGTTATTATTACTAATAAAACAAGCTCAACTGCACAATGTGCTTATAAAATCTTTAACAAATTTTGAATAATATTTGAATAAAGTGTGAAGATGTCAATTTTCCTAGTCCGGACATCAGTTTTGCCCTCTACTGTACATATTAGATGCTGTAACTGGCTAACTTTTAATTTTTTTTTACCCTCAGTGGCTCATTTTAAATTGTTACTACAATCTTAAATTTAGATTCAAATAATTGTATCTGGAATATAGTTACACGTAGTTATACATAGTTAGACATTTGAGTTATACTTGTAATTATACATGTATGCATTTTATAAATGTATTACTTTTTTTCAAATGAACTTTGTTTAAATTTCAGTTTTGTTTCTGCAATGTATTGTTAATTTGAGTAGTTTGTCAGTGATGGGCCTCATCATTCTGTCCCCGGCTTGCTTGTGTTTCTCAGGCCCATGATTCAGAGCAAAATGAGTGTTTTGGAGCAGGTCGGCTTGTCTGAGTCCAACATATCAGAGAACGCAGAATCCGCCAGCTTCCACAGCAAGGTTAGTATCCAAACTTCCAGCATTTGACCATCAATAAAATAAATTAAATTTCCATTGCACCATTTTCATTTAACTTACTGTAGAAAGCTTTAGCTTTTAGAATAATCAAAGTATTAAACGTTTGTAAATATCTACATAAATATTGATTAGATATTATCCTGTTGCTGTTTGTCAGGACCCTCAGCAGCTGACCATCACTGAGATGTTTCAGAGGTCCTTTGATGAGGAGGAGATGCTTGCTTTGGTCGATCAAGATCAGTAAGAAGACACATTAATGACATGAAATTAAATATTTGGGTTGGTTGAAAGCCAATCATTGGACTTGTTTTTGTCTAGTGCCTCAAGTTTGTATGTGATCAAATAAAATAAAAAGCCCAAAAATGTCAGTTTGAACCAAACAGATCAGCCTTGCATCAAGCATTTAATCAGACGAGCGTTTAATTCACAAGAGGATGTAGATGATTTATAAGAGACTGAAGATGAAACCACAAATCACTGGCTGTTTGCTGCACATCTAGAGGCCTTCAGGTCCAAACTGGTGGAGAACGAAAGAAAACGTCATATCATCATGTCTTACAAACAGGGTTATTATTGTTAACAAAAACTAAAACCATTAAATAAAATAAAATCTAAAAACTCATTTTATATCAGCTACATTTAGGCAACATTTCTTATTTTCATTTAGTTTTAAGTTGAAGTACTAAAATAACTTAAACTAAAATGTCAAAAACTATATAGACATAAAAACTTAACTTACAAAACTTAAATAAAAACGTAACAAAATGACCAGAAATGTTACTACAGTTAAAATAGAAAATAGTCTAATTCAAAAATATGAACAAAAACTATAATAGTATAACAATGATAAAAAAGAATAAACCTTGTGAACTGATTATTTTAATGAATGTCACAGACTTGTTTGTTTGCGAATGTTTAACTGTAGAAACACTTGTTCTCATGAATGTTCTCGACACCTGACCATCTTTACCTCTCCTCTTTCCTGACAGATGATTGTGCAGATTTCAGGAATCTGTCGGATCCCCTGAAACACAGACGACGAGCTCTTCATCACATTTACATCACAAGTAAAAGACAAAATAAAGTTTATTTATAATTCCAGTATAAAGTCAGAATTTGTGTGATTAATGTTTATCACATTTCTGACATGAGTTCATCTGTCGAGTTAGTCTAACAGATCACTGATTCTTGAGACATTCTTCTTCTTCTTCTATTCTATTCTTCTTCTATCACTGATTCTTGAGACATTCTTCTTCTTCTATTCTATTCTTCTTCTATCACTGATTCTTGAGGCATGGGACAAAAAACACTTTAATCAATAAATAAAAGTTTATGCATCAAGGAATTATTTCTGATTAATGTTTCTGATTAATGTGTCCTTTATGCTTGGGTGCGACAACCTTCTGCTTCCATGTTTCAGTTTTTCCAACACCAGATCAAATGAAGAAAATCCAAGCAAGTTGACAATATTTTGACAATATTTTGTGTATTAAGACGCAGTCATTTTGTTTCCTGGTTTTGCTGAAATTAATAAGAACCTATTTAAAATGAGTGAAATTTACTTAAAATGTATTTCTGTACAGTTTGGGTGACGGGACTGATATACTGTATAATAGTTATGACAAAATTATATGAATTTATAAAAATATGATTTTAAAATTGAGATTCGGGAACCTCTCTGATTGGTGGATCTCGCATCGGGTCGTAATACACACAATTCTACCGTAATATTTAACAAAAGCTTGTACTTTGTTTTATTTGTTTGTGTTTTGCTCGTGCATACCGAGGTGAATAAAGTAGTGTTTATATTTGGCTGGTAATAGATTTGCACTTGCAAGTTTCCAATAAAAAAAATGCAAAAATGTAAATTATTTGTAAAAAAAAAAAAAAATGTTGGAACATTAAATAATGTAAACATATTCTAATAAACCCCATAAATTAAATTATGAACCTGTAAATGAGCATGATTGGACCCCTTTAATATCTGACAGTGCTGACAATTAATGCCGAAGTGGAAATGTTGCTGTTTCCAAACCATATTTCCTCTCATGTCTGAAGAATGTGTGTGTAAAGTTGTTCTTGATTGTACATCACTAGTCACTGAAACACACACCTGTGTCCTGCTGGCTGGAGGCGGGCGTCTCGAGTGTGTCGGTCTCATCGGATGACACTGCGTGACTCTCTGTCGTCTCAGGGTGGATTTCTGCAGCAGCTTCTGCATGAGGAGATCAAGGGTAATCTTCACTTTTGTGTTTACAAGCGACTTTTCACCTCAACTTAACGGACTAAAGCAGGGATTCACTAACCTTTTTGTCAGCTTAACCCCTTAAATATTTACTTGAAGTCGTCCAAGTCAATATTTCTATCATTTAACGGCACATTTCCGTCTGAACGGTTCTCTGATGCAAGTAAACATAAAATATTGAATCTGTTTTATTTTGATTGTATATATTTTAACATTATTTATATATAAGGCTTCATGACTTGACCAAAAAAGTATATTATTTTCCCATATATTGCGAATATAATATTATTATTAGGCCTATTATTATTAGTTTCACCTCTAAATATGAAGACATTACTATATTTCTGTTGTAAATCATAATTGTACAGTAAAATAAAAACTGAATAGAAAAGTTACAATAATAATCCTTTACTTTCAAACATTCAAACCCTGGAGTTTTTAACATTTAAAATCATAGAGCTTATACTTTGGCGGAATACTAGTGAAATGCTGTAAACTTCTGTCCACATAAATGTTACAGAATGTAAACATTCAAATTATATGAATATAAATAAAGTGATCCTGGACATTTACTGTAATCGAGTCGCTCTAAAACACTATTATGAGCTGCATGTGTGTAAATGAACTTTACTCTGAAACACAAGCGGTGCAACAGATTATATCATCATTTAGGCCTGATTTAATCGCGGCCTTTGATTTGATAACCGCTCTAAGCGATATCATGATTTGTTTTATTTCAATTATTTGAGCAGCGACATTTATTTATTTTAAATACACATTCCATTTAATTAATGATTCGCTTTTCATCAACTTACACATACCCGTTTGGAAAACCCTGAACTAAAGGAACAGTTCACCCAGAATCAATCTTCTGTTATTATTTATTCACTTATTAATTCTCTATATGCAGTGACAGGTCATAGAGAACTCCAAAAGTAGACGGTACCTCCTAAAAGGGGCGGAGTCTCCACAGGCAAAGACCTTCGCCCCCGCCAAATGTAAGTGTATGTGGGGGGCGATAGCTCTGTGAGGTCCCGGGCCCCGAGATTCACAGGGTAGGAGGGGACAGTGACGCCGTGTGCAACTAAAGGTTACGCTGACCAGCTAGGTCCAACAGTGGGGTGTAGGGTAGAGTAGGGTTAGGGTTAGTATTTGTTGTAGCATTGTGTAGGAAAATCAGCACTGCGATTGACATGACCAATCAAACCGTGAGAATCGGCTGCGGGGCGGTTTGGAGAAAATTCATGCATGCGTGTCGTGTCTGTCAGTCAATGGGAGGAAGCCACGCCCTGTTTTGGAGCTCCATCCCCATTAAGAGATCTGTCACTGGTTATGGTAAGGGGTGTTACATTTATGACACTCTCTAAGAGGTAGACCAATCACAACACAGTGGAACCGGCTGTCCAATCACAACAGACTGGGGCCGGCTGTCCAATCACAACAGACTGGGGCCGGCTGACCAATCAGAGCAGACTGTGCTTTTCAGAAGGCTGGTTTTAAAGAAACAGAAACTAAAACGGAGCGTTCAGGTGCTGCAACAATGTAAATGATAAGAAAAATAGTTTTTTAAACATTAAATAATGTAAACATATTCTAGTAAAGCCCATAAACTAACTTATGAACCTGTAAATGAGCATGATTGGACCCCTTTAATATCTGACAGTGCTGACAATTAATGCCGAAGTGGAAATGTTGCTGTTTCCAAACCAAATTTTCTTCTCATGTCTGAAGAATGTGTGTATAAAGTTGTTCTTGATTGTACATCACTAGTCACTGAAACACACACCTGTGTCCTGCTGGCTGGAGGCGGGCGTCTCGAGTGTGTCGGTCTCATCGGATGACACTGCGTGACTCTCTGTCGTCTCAGGGTGGATTTCTGCAGCAGCTTCTGCATGAGGAGATCAAGGGTAATCTTCACTTTTGTGTTTACAAGAGACTTTTCACCTCAACTTAACGGACTAAAGCAGGGATTCACTAACCTTTTTGTCAGCTTAACCCCTTAGATATTTACTTGAAGTTCCCCTAAGTTAATATTTCTATCATTTAACGGCACATTTCCGTCTGAACGGTTCTCTGATGCAAGTAAACAAAATATTTAATCTGTTTTATTTTGATTGCATATATTTTAACATTATTTATATATAAGGCTTCATGACTTGACCAAAAATGTATATTGTTATTTTTCCATATATTGCAAACATATTATAATTATTATTAGGCCTATTATTACTAGTTTCACCTCTAAAAATGAAGACATTACTATATTTCTGTTGTAAATAATAATTGTACTGTTAAATAAATAGTGAATATAAAATCATCATAATAAACAAACCCTGGAGCTTTTAACATTTAAAATCACTGAGCTTTTATTTTGGCGGAATACTAGTGAAATGCTGTAAACAAATGTTGGAAATGATATGAATGTGCATTAAGTGCACCTAGACTTTTATTGTGAATAGAGTCGCTCTAAAACACTATTATGAGCTGCATGTGTGTTAATGAGCTTCACTCTGAAACACGCAGAGCAACAGACTATATCATTGTATAATTAAATTGCAGCCTTTGATTTGATAACAGCACTAATAATGATAACTAAAATTTAAATTAATTGTGCAGCCCCATTTATTTATTCTAACTATACATTTCATTTATTAAATGATTCGCTTTTCGACAACTTGCACGTTGATGTTTGGAAAACCCTGAACTAAAGGAACATTTCACCCAAAATAACTCTTCAGTTATTATTTACTCACTTATTAATTCTCTAAATGCAGTGTCAGATCATAGAGATGGGCAAATATCAGAGTACAGGTTTGGAATTACACGAGGTTGAGTAAATAATGGCAGTGTCTATATTTTTGGATATTTATGAACCTGTAGTGCTCGGCTCTCTCTGGTTCCTCGAGTCATCAAACGATGGAGATCTTGAAGTTTGAAGATTCTTGAGCTCCGCAAAGCTCTCCTCCGTTTCTGTAGATAAACAGGAATGTAATATTGCAGTATTTATTTTAAATGATTTGTCAGTGCACATCTGATGATGTGTTTACTGACAAGAGGGCGGAGCTATAACCTGTCACTCACCTGAGATAGCAAACCACAACCATCCAATCAATTCCCCACGACAAAATCAAGCCCCGCCCACATTTGTTCTTATTTGAGAAGTCGACTTTAAACGTTATTCTTAAATATTATATTAGGTGTGTTAGTAGAGTTTTATTCCCAGATTTTTGTTTCTCAGTACAAACTTGTATCTCGAATGTTTTTGTCACCTAACGGAGGAGAAGCAGCGCCGTCGATGATCACGCTCTCGGTTCCGATATCTCCAAAGATGAACTGTATCTTCTGGTGTGCGTGCTCCATGTTGGAGGATCCGTGGACGCCGTTCTCCAGCATATCTTTAGCAAAGCGCGCTCTCAGAGAACCTGGGGCCGTTCGCCTCGCCTCGCTGGGGTCCGTCGGGCCCATGGCCGCCCTCCACTCCTCCACCGCGTTCTCCTTTGTCAGAACCATCATTGTACATGGGCCACTATAGAAACATGAACCATGTTTTATCTTACCGACACACGCTTCACATGACACTTACCTTCAGAAATCATTCTAATATGATCATTTGCTGCTCAAGACCTATTTCTGATTATTATCAATGTTGAAAACAGCTTAAACTGCTTAATGTTTTTGTGGAAACTCCCCAGGATTCTTTATTTAATATAAAGTTCAACAGAACAGCATTTATTTGAAATATAAACATTATAAATGTCTAATATTAATAAGCTCTATGGACAGTTAAAGGGATAGTTCACCCAAAAATGAAAATTCTGTCAGTAATTACTCTCCCTCATGTTGTTCCAACCCCGTAAGACTTTCGTTCATCTTCGGAACACAAATTAAGATATTTTTGATTAAATCTGAGAGCTGTCTCACTCCTCCATAGTCTTCTAGGTAATCGAGATCTGCCATCCCAGAAAAGTTAGTAAAGACATCGTTAAAATAGTCCAAGTGACTACAGTGGCTCGACCTTAAAGGACAAGTTCGGTATTTTACACTTAAAGCCCTGTTTACAGATCGTATCTGATGAAATAGAACGGTTAAGATTAAAATTTGGACACATGCTGCTGTCCCGAGAATTTTAGGTTTATTTCGCTTCCCCCCACCACCCCCACAATGGTTGTCTATATGCACTGGAAGATTCCGTCCTAAAAACACATTAAACTTTCGTTTACAAAGACGTGAAACTCACCGAGTGGTCAGGGGTGTTCACTGATATGTTCCATCAAAAATCGCTGAAAAAGATGCATTCCAACAGGTTTTATCGTAGTTTTTGTCCAACTCCATTGACTTAATAGGACGTGCTGTGAGACCGCAGCACCTTTACGGTATTACTCCGCCGCTTCTTCTTCTGCTTCTTCTGTGTATTCAATGAAATGCCCGTGGTTTGCTTGCAATTGGCAAAGGTGCATTATCGCCACCAACTGGGCTGGAGTGTCTATTATTCAAGCTCTCAACGGAAGAATCACGGGTGTGACGCGTTTGGCAAAATAGGTCCACAAAAGCGAAATAAACCTAAAATTCTCGGGACAGGAGCATGTGTCCAAATTTTAATCTTAACCATTCTATTTCATCAGATACGATCTGTAAACAGGGCTTTAAGTGTAAAATACCGAACTTGTCCTTTAAGTTTATCAAGCGACGAGAATACTTCTAGTGCGCAAAAAACCCCTAAAATAACGACTTTATTCAAGTATTTTCATTCATTCGTAGTGTAACAGCGCAGCACTTCTGGATTGTACGTCAGAACGTAGGCTCACTATTGGCCAGCATCACACACATGACCAGCATCGGCCAATAGTGAGCCTCCGTTCTGACGTACAACCCAGAAGTGCTGCGCTGTTACACTACGTGAACTCACTCAGAGAAACACAGAAGAACATGAAGAGTTGAATAAAGTCGTTATTTTTGTTTGTTTCTTGCCCACAAAAAGTATTCTCGTCGCTTGATAAACTTAAGGTTGAGCCACTGTAGTCACTTGGACTATTTTAACGATGTCTTTACTAACTTTTCTGGGATGGTAGATATCGATTACCTAGAAGCCTATGGAGGAGTGAGACAGCTCTCAGATTTCATCAAAAATGTCTTAATTTGTGTTCCGAAGATGAACGAAAGTTTTACGGGGTTGGAACAACATGAGGGAGAGTAATTACTGACAGAGTTTTCATTTTTGGGTGAACTAACGCTTTCAGTGACGTTCACTGGCAGACTCACCGACACATGTAATCCACCAGCTGGCTGAAGAAGGGTTTGTCCCGGTGCTCTTTATAAAACTCCTCTGCCATCTCTCTGGACAGAACCGTGTCCTTCAGATGGGAAATGGAGAATCCTCTGGCCTGAATCTCCTCCAGGATCTCCTCTGATATGAGCAGAAACAGACCGATTCAACAGTGAGTCATGACGTTTACCCTCGTTTCTCGTTATTAATATTCTTACAATTTAATTTCACATACTGCCGTTCAAAACTTGTAAGAAGTAAGAAATTAATACTTTTATTCAGCAAGGATGCATTAAATTGATCAAAAGTGAGAATAAAGACATTTATCATTGTACAAAGGATTTGTATTTCAAATAAATGCTGTTCTTTTTAACTTTATATCAAACAAAGAATCCTGGGGAGTTTCCACAATAAAATTAATCAGTTTAAGCTGTTTTCAACATTGATAATAATCAGAAACTAGATGAAAAAGCCTTGCCAGAAAGTTTGAAGAATTTTTAAAAGCTTGAAGTTTGAAGGTTTTTAGTTTTAATTAGTTTGTGAATTAGTTAGAAAGAAAGCAAGATTAGTAAGTAAGAAAGAAAGAAAGAAAGATTAGTTAGAAAGAAAGCAAGATTAGTAAGAAAGAAAGAAAGAAAGAAAGAAAGAAAGAAAGAAAGATTAGTTAGAAAGAGAGAAAGAACCAACTTTTCCAAGCCAACTTAATGATTTCTGAAGGATCATGTGACACTGAAGATTGGAGTAATGATGATGAAAATCACAGGAATAAATTACACTTCACTATATATTCACATAGAAAACAGTTATTTTAGATTATAATAATATTTAAAAATATGACTGTTTTGTTGTATTTTGATCAAATAAACATAGCTTTGCTGAGCAGAAGACTTCTTTGCATTACATTATAATATCTTAACCCCAAACTTTTAAATGTAATGTATTGTTGTAGATTGCACTATATTCCAGCAGTGTCTTTAATCATATTTATAGTGTTTGAAAAGCATTGCTGTATTGATATTTCTAAATCATTCTGGCTTGTTCAAAAGGTCTAGCCGCAGGCATTACATTTGAAGTATTAATTCAATGTGACTTCATTCAGACTGTTTTGTAGATTTCAGCGTTGACAGTTTTTGTAAAAAAAAATTTTTTAATTATACTTTTTAAGAAGTATATTTTAAAATCTTCCATTGACTTTAATCCAACTTTCAAAATGTAAAAACAGCAATGACATCATCATTATATTTGCATACAAAATTGTGATTTGCCTTCTTTCTTACACGTTCTTAATGAATCATATTTTGTCTTCTTCCTGTCTAACCATTTATATTCTGCACTTATTCTGATGTGGTGTTTCATTTACACCAATCTGCCGTTCAGAGCTGCTGCTGAAATGATACCTGTGCGTTCGGTGTGGGGTTTAATGACAGCGAGCGTGTCCTCTGGTGGGAAGAAGAAGCCGATCTCCATCTCCGCCTCGTCGGAGCTTCTGCTGCCGTGAAGCTGGTTAATACTGGAGTTCACATCGCTGAACTGAGCTCGCAAACTACAGAGAAACCACAGGTGTTCACAACCACTACTTAAAATGATTTAAAATAAAACTAAATATACTTTAAAATAGATAATAAGCTTTCATTTTTATTTAGGAAACCAGGTTTCCCACAGTCTCGGAAAACCTGGATATGTGAGGAATTTTAAAAGCGGGATTTCTAGACCTGGAAAAGTCATGGAAATTAGTCAAATCTTAAAAAGTCTTGAACATTTCTATAACAAATATAAGAGTTTCTTGTTATTGCAATAATATTCTATTGGGAAGAATTTGCTGTGGAATTGCTATTTGTGAGTAAAAAATCAGAAAAGTGTAATTCACAAAAATGTAAATCCATTAATAATAAAAATGTAAACTGAAAAAAGTTATTCAAACAGAAACTGCTTCTGTAATTATGTAATTGTATTATTTTAATTATTTATAATTATTTAATTGAATTATATTAAGTAAATGTTGTTATTATAAATTTAATTTAGAATATTTATATAAATATTTAATTCAATTAATTTACATTGCCACTCCTAGTTTCTGTAAATAAAAAAAAGTTTGAAAATGAGCCACTTTTTCTATATCTCTAATATCTTTGGGGACCTTCAAATATTGCTTCGGAGTTGCTTCTAAACACATATATGATAAATAACATGATATGATAAACAATAACACATTGTCCTGAAGAACAGACACGATTACAGACATGGGTTTACCTGTTAGGTTCTTCACTTTTAGCCTGGATGGGGTCTTTGGGTCCCAGGATGTTCCTCCAGTGTTCCACGGCTCCTTGCTTTACTAGAGCTAATGCTAACACAGGCCCGCTGTGAACCACAGCAGAACAGAGACTCTTCATTACACCAGGACCACTGGAAGTCTTCTTCTGGCTTCTTTATGTCATTATATAGATAGTACTGTATATATGCAAATAACAACTATGTGGCCAAAAGTACAATTAAGCTTAAACTGAAGATATGAAGCACGTTTATCACTGTCCGACTCCTTATTCTTTACACAGCAATTCCATTAGCATTCAGAATTCAGATTCTGAATGAATAGTATATTCATACCGGCAAATTCCTCACCTTTCGGCAAATCTAAGGACTTTTTATCTGTCAGATATTGAATTTGCTTTTCCAATCAGCCTGTCTGCCGTTTTAGTTCAGACTAATTAAATATGTTGTGGTGTGGACTCTTCTATTCTTTTATATTTAATACTATATATTATAAGGTATCATCCTTGGTCCTTTAGGCTGAAATGTGAGGTTTATCATTTTAAAAAAAGTTAAAACTGTTTAAATGATAGTGTTTATGGGCATTTTACAGTTTAGGATGTTAATATAGACATTGGTGTTGCTACCTAAACAACATGTAGGTCTTCTAATATCAAAATTTTCTGAAATTATTTCATCTGCTGATTCCTAGAAAAATTTGCCATGGCCCAGTTTGCAGGTATGATATTTTCGATCTATATTTTTTTGTAGGAATGCACGATATATCGGCCACCATATCAGTATCGGCCGATATGTGCTCATTTTTAATGTTATCGTTATCGGCCTGATAAGAAAATTTGGCCGATATATACAGTACAGGCCAAAAGTTTGGAAACATTACTATTTTTAATGTTTTTGAAAGAAGTTTCTTCTGCTCATCAAGCCTGCATTTATTTGATCAAAAATACAGAAAAAAAAATGTAATATTGTGATATATTATTACAATTTAAAATAATTGGTTTTCAATTTATTATACTTTAAATTATCATTTATTTCTGTGATGCAAAGCTGAATTTTCAGGATCATTACTCCAGTCTATCACATGATCCTTTAGAAATCATTCTAATATTCTGATTTATTATGAGTGTTGGACACAGTTCTGCTGCCTAATATATTTGATGAATAAAAGGTTAAAAAGAACTGCATTTATTCAAAATAAAAAAATATTTTCTAATAATATAAATCTTCTTTACTATCACTTTTTATCAATTTAACACATCCTTGCTGAATAAAAGTATTGATTTATTTCAAAAAAAGAAAGAAAAAAAATTACTGACCCCAAATGACTGACCAGTCGTGTATATTGCTGTTACAAAAGATTTCTATTTTTAAAAAATTTGCTTCTTTTTTTCCCCTTTTTTTCTTCTTCTTTTTTTTAACTTTTTATTCATCAAAGTATCCTAAAAAAGTATCACAGGTTATGAAAAAATATTAAGCAGCAGAACTGTTTCCAACTTTGATAATGAATCATCATATTAGAATGATTTCTAAAGGATCATGTGATAGACTGGAGTAATGATCCTGAAAATTCAGCTTTGCATCACAGAAATAAATTATCATTTTAAGTATAATAAATTGAAAAACAATTATCTTAAATTGTAATAATATATCACAATATTACATTTTTTTTTCTGTATTTTTGATCAAATAAATGCAGGCTTGATGAGCAGAAGAAACTTCTTTCAAAAACATTAAAAATAGTAATGTGTCCAAACTTTTGGCCTGTACTGTATCAAAAAGCCGATAAACAATGGATTATTTCCTTCAGCTGAGACACTTCAGATGCACACTGTTCACCATAATGCTTTTGAATTGCTTGAAATATGATCAGAATCACTTCAAAAAGGAAAATACAGTAATGTGCAACATGTGCAGCGCAAGTCTGTCATATAGGCTACATACAATCATTATAATTGTGTTAGGACATGGCTTTTAATGAGGAGACTTTTGTTTTTGTAATCAGGCTCTCAAAATTATATAAAACTTTGGATTTAGATTTATCGGCCAATATCTCGGTTATCGGCTTTCAAATATAAAGAATTAACGGTTAGCGGTCAAAATATTTCAAATCGGTGAATCCCTAATTTATTGTTTTGACATCTAAAAAATTTGAACTGCTCAAATATGCTTGTGTGTGCTGTTTCCCAACATTGACCTTAAAAACTAAAAAATTATTAAATTTCCATGTATAATAGAACTTCTGATTTTAAAGTCTAAAGGGTTCTGATTGGTTGTAA
Organism: Leuciscus leuciscus; assembly: GCF_965113295.1. NCBI lineage: Eukaryota > Metazoa > Chordata > Actinopteri > Cypriniformes > Leuciscidae > Leuciscus > Leuciscus leuciscus. Next base: position 43,237,733 of record NC_138731.1, on the reverse strand, counting down.
AGCCATTGTAAAACTACAAGAATAAACTACATTGCTTGGCTATAATTCCAATTATTATTAATAATGCATGCAACTATTTGTTGAAAATTGGTGTCTTTTATCATATCACTGTTGTGCCGTTTTTAAGTGATAAACCACCTGACTTTGTCCTTTTTTCCAGTGATGTGTGATGTACAGTGTGTGAGCGCTCACCTGGTCATGCTCTGGAGTAAACTGGGGAAGTATTCCTGCTCTACATGAGAGCTGTAGAACTGTCTGACCTGATCCTCCGACAGCATGATCTCTTTCTGCATGGCCACAGTGAAACCAGCTTCATGGATCCTGGCCAGAATCTCCTCTGCAAACACATTTCATTTCACACCATTCACTTCCTGATCGTAAGTGCTCCAATTTAGACACATCTACTCAATCTTTACTGTTAATCTAAAATGTGTGAAGTTATAAAGTCATCAAAACTATAAAATAACAATTGGAACAGTGCTGGTTTAGTTAAAGGTGCGATAGGTGATCTGGGAAATGCTAACTTTAGCCTTTAACTTTATTAAAAGTAAAATAACAAACGAAAACAATTGTTTGCCTGCCATGCACAGCGTACGTGAACGCGCTGATGATGAATGATGTCTGTGTGAAGTGGTACGGTTCACATGCTTTCACATGCTTCCATTTGATCCGGACCTAATGCAATGATTGAATGAACATTATATGGTCCTACACCCTCCATAGACTATATAAAATACATTTAGACATAGTGATTGTTATCAGAATATGAGGAGACTTTCAACCGGCATAAAAAAAATAAAAAAAATATCTGTATAGATTATTGCACTTTTAACCAAAATTATTAGAAATCGTTTTCTTTAGTTAAAATATAGCTGGTGAAAAAATTTAACTTACAAAAAAAAAATACAATTTTGAGGTGTTACCTTGGAAAACTAACTGAATTAAAATAAGTACTAAAATTACTAAAACTGAAATAGAAATTAATAAAAGTTTAATAGCACATTACAAAATTACTAAAACTTAAAGTAAAATATTAAAACTAAACTTAAAAAAATATATACTAAAATAAGAAAACTGAAAATATAAAAATAAAGGCTATTTTAAAGGGGCTATATGTAAGATTTGTCATGTAGTAATCGTTTCTTGAAGCCAATTTGTGAACTAGTAAAGAAACTTCCTTGACTTCCTAGCTTGCCTATGAAAGCCTGTAGACTGATTTTATATGAAGGAATCGGGACATTTTTGCTGGGAAATTCAAAAGGTCATGCAAAAAGTATTGATTCATACAGATCTATATAGTCTCAGACATACTTAATAATCATAACAGAGTAATTTGAATGAGCTCATCTGTTGACATGATGCCTGTGAACCTCAGATCTGCTGCAAACATCCACATCTCTATGATCAGATGCTTTCTGAACTGCTGTTTTCTCACCACTGTCATTTTTGTTGTGTTTATTTTGTTATTGAGAGAAAAGCGCAGCACATATTTACATATTCATCTAAACATCGCTCTCAGCAGCATGGACGGTGTCAGGATGTTCATTAACAGTATTTCGCTACAGAAGTATTTCCAACTTCTCTCTACTTCTAAGCAAAGAAAGAAAAAGATCTTCACCATGAGTATCTATGTAGAATTCAGAAAGCCTTGTTATTAGCGACACCGGTGGCCGTTGAGTGAACTGCAGCTTATTGCTCGTAACGTACAAGAGACTGAAGGTGATTCAATGCTCGGTGCATTGAATCACCATCACCTTCAGTCTCTTGTACGTTACGAGCAATAAGCTGCAGTTCACTCAACGGCCACCGGTGTCGCTAATAACAAGGGTTTCTGAATTCTACATACGGCCCCTTGAAAATATTAAAGGATAATTCCGGTATTTAACATCTTGATTTTGTAGTTTGTTATGGATGAACTAGAGTGGTGGACACAGAAATTTTGACGATGGGTCCTGTCTCGACTTTTTGACTCTTCTAGAATCGCCTTTGACCGCTTCAGAGTGGCTGTCTATGGGCATGCACGAACATTTCCTTAAAACAACCCTTAACGTTCGTTTTCAAAACTGTGCAACTCACCGAGTGGTTAGTGGTGTTCGTTGATGATTAAAAACAAGTAGCGTAGCGAAATACAGTTTCTGTCGTGTTTTATTCGTCATTTTGTAAAATCCCATTGATTTCTGTTGGAGGACTCATTGCTCGTTGATATTACTGCGCTACCGAGAACGGAAAGGGGGGTGTTTACATTTGGTTGTAGTCTTTTTGCTCAGTTCTCCATCTCTCAGAAGGCTAGCGTGAGCAGAGCAACTGTGCTCTATGCGCTAGACACCGAGTTCTGTACAGCGTCCTTGTACGGCAAAGTGGTTGTCGCCATCAAGTGGTCGGGAGTGTGCTAACGCTTCAGACTCAAATATCGAGCGGAAGTTTATAGGCGGTTGTGAGGTATCTGAAAAAATAGTTCCACTATAGCAAATAACACGGATTGAAATCATACATTGCGCCGATATATTTGTTTTTAATCATCAACGAACACCACTAACCACTCGGTGAGTTGCAGAGTTTTGAAAACGAACGTTAAGGGTTGTTTTAAGGACATGTTCGTGCATGCCCATAGACCGCCACTCTGAAGCGCTCAAAGGCGATTCTAGAAGAGTCAAAAAGTCGAGACAGGACCCATCGTCAACATTTCTGTGTCCACCACTCTAGTTCATCCAAAACAAACTACAAAATAGACTCAAGGTGTTAAATACCGGAATTATCCTTTAATAATACTATACTAAAATAACACTGAGATGGTATGGGAATGATGTAGTGACCGATAAATGCCAGTCATATGTAGGCCGACTCACCTGAAAAGTGTTATATTGTGGCTTTGTATGAAACAAATGAATTCAAGTGTCTTTAAACTTTGAACGGGCAGTGTGTGTGTTAGTGCTTCAGTGAAGGTACTGTAGGAGTATCAGTCTGACTCTGCACCCATGGGGCCGCAGTTCTGTGCGTGTGAACGTAATGTTGGCACATGCCTCTGTTTTCCCTGGCAGCGTCTGGGCGGATGAGCGCCAGCGTCCTCTCCACATGCTCCTTTTCCGGCCCGGCCCGCTCCGAGCTCGAGCCCGCCATCGCCATCCTGAAGTTCGGGAAGAAGAACGCCAGCTCCCTGCTGGCCTGCTCGCTGTCAGAGCTGCCGTGTAGAGCGTTCGAAAGGGTCTCGGTCCCGTACTGAGCCCGCAAGCTGAAGAACGGAGAACGGCCAGAGAGAAGGAGGTGAGGATGGATGGAGAAACAGAGTAACGGAGAGAGAGAAGAGCAGATGGTCTCACTGCTGGGGGGGAGGCAAGAGTCCACACAGGATGTGTTGTGCTAAAACTGTTAGTGCTCGAATCTGTGAGCACAATATGGACCGTCAAGTCACTTTTAAATTATGTTTACTTACAAAATTAAATTATGCACACATCAGGGAATCACTGAGCCTCTATGTAAGGCCCTACACAGAGAGACAATGTCATTTGTAAATGTATAAATAACGCAACAAAATCAGTTTTATAATAATAATTTACTGGGGGAAAATATATAAAAACCAACCAACTATTTTCAAAGGAAAACACATAATGATGCATTACATTTATTCTATACTTTTATCAAACAAAAATTAAACTTATTTTTAAGCAGTTATATTAACATTGTGTTTATATACTATTATAGTACTTAGAATTGTCATATTTATATTTCATTTTATTACTTCAACTTTACAACAAAGTTTTTAAGTTTAATCTTTTCATCTAATATTTATATTTTACTTCAGTTTTATTTCAATTAATGGAAACAATCTATAATAGTTTTAGTTAACAATAAGAAAAAGTTTTTTGGACCATCTAAATGTAGTTATTTTTAGCATTCTGACATTATTCTTAATAATTGAATGTCTCCCAAATTGTCTTTTTTTATTTTTTATTATCATCATCATAATGAAAATCATCCTGTGTGGACTATTCATTCATTCATTCTGCTGATTTCAAATCATTTCTTAAATCAGCATAAATTAAATTCAGCTCAACCTTGATAAAATTTAGATTAAAAACTTAAAATTGTTTCATTTTTTTTTATCTTAATTTTTTGAGTAGAATTTTTTGTTGCATTATCCTAATGAAATTGTCAGAGGGACTGCTTATGTTCATGTGTCAGTCTATACTGTATATGTGTGTTCCTGGGAATAAGGTACCTCTCTGGCTGCGTGGTCCTGGCCTCTTCGACATCCGGTGGACCGATGAACTCCCGCCAGGCTGGAATGACGTCCTCACGGCCCTCCATCTTAGAAATGACCAGGACATGCGACGGCCCGCTCGACATAAATTGGATGAGTTCCTGAAAGTAAGGCTGGAAGAACACGCAAGCACACACACACACACCCTTTATATGACACACTGGACATGCTGCCATTACACACCATCAGCCAAAATATTAAAACACATGCTATTTTTAGACTTCAACTGAAGTTCCTTCATTTACCTCTGCTGCTTTGTGTCGATAGAAGCCTTCAGCTTCTGCTTCACTCAGCGTTCTCTCCTCGTGGGCTAAAATCACAAACCCTGCATCCTGAATCTAGAAACAAAATCATATAATATGCATTCAGGAATACATTTTTAGCTGTTTAAGGGTATAATATCATATTAATACAAGCAACTTATAGGGACAGTTCACCCTAAAATTAAAATTAATTCATAATTTACTCACCCTGGTGTTGTTCTAATGCAATATGCCGTTCTTTCTTTTTTGGACCACAATTATTATTTATTTTTTTATGCAACACGTGCCTTATATTCCAGTTGTTCTGAGGGTTTACGATAGGGTTTGGTGAAAAACAAAACAAAATTGAATGCATTATGTTTAAAGACAATCCTGTGCATGTCTGTGTGACTCACCAACAGCCAAGGACAGGATTTTTTGTAAAATAAAACATTAAATTTAAGTTTGATTTCACCAAACCCAATCATAAACCCTCAGAACACTTGGAATATACGACACGTGTTGCATGATCATTCTGTGATACTTTTGCATATTTTTTAAAGCTTGATGCTGGTCGCTATTCACTGCCATTATATGGACGAGCGGGACACTTTTTTAATAAAAAAAATTCTCCTTTTGTAGTCCATAAAAGAAAGAAGAGCATATACTGCATTATAACAACACCAGGGTGAGTAAATGATGACTTAATTAGCATTTTAGGGTGAACTGTCCCTTTAAAGAAAAAAAAATTATGTTATCATTTTCTCAACTTCATATTGTTCCAAACTTAAATAAAAAAAAAAACACCATACGGTTTTGAAACAACATGATGGCCAGTAAATAATGACAGAACTTAATTTTTGGGGGAACTGTCCCTTAAACTGAGCTCTTACCTTCATGATAATCTCCTCTGCTTTGCCGTGTGCCACCACATCAGGCTTTATTATTGCCACTGTGTAAGACTTATTATCAGACACTACAAGAAACACAAAACCAGTGCGGGTAAACTCAGTAAACAGGACAGACTACAATTAAGCAGGATGAAGGAAAGATCATTACCAATCAGATCTTCATCATGTGGGTGATCCTCATCATTCACCTCTTCTTCAGTTAAACCTTCATCTTTCACCTGGAGTGACACATGACACCCAAATGTCATCTTTCATGACATTAATCTAATCTTTGTGTGCCGAATTACTAATAGGAATAAAACATGATTACATTTATTGAAGATAATATGCTTTTCTGTGCAGAACTTACCATAAAAATCCTAGGGTATATATACTTTTTACATTTAAATTTAATGTTTTTTTTTTACTTTCATTAAAATGTTTTAGATATACATTATATATATATGTATACTGTATATATAAACATATAAACCTTATTATATAATATGCATAATATGAATGCATTATTCAGCAAGCATTAGTTTCTGTGATGCATCTAACACCTGGTACAGGACTACATTTCCATCATTCTATGATCCCATTTCTTGTTTCCATCGGGATTCAGGAATGCAATCCCCACAGTGAAGAGGTCAGGTGTGTGAAGTAACTCACCGCCCTGCGAGCGGCCCCGTGTTCTAGAACGCTCTTCTCTTTGTTCAGCTCTTCCTGTATCGTCTTCTGCAGGAGAGGAGAGTTCGGTCCCCGCAGAGCTGACACGAGCTGCCCACCCTAACACACACACACACACACACACACACACACACACACACACACACACACACACACACACACACACACACACACACACACACACAGCCTTAACATGACATACTGCAGGAAAAGACCATCATATACAGCAAACAGACGAGCTATGAACATGATATCTTAGTGCCTCTCATAGGAACATGTCCATGTCACAACACCAAATATGTGACCCTGGATCACAAAACCAGTCACATGTCGCACGGGTATATTTGTGGCAATAGCCAACAATACATTGTATGGGTCAACATTTTTCTCTCTTTTATGCTAAAAATCATTAGGATATTAAGTAAAGATCATGTTCCATGAGGATATTTAGTCAATTTCCTACCGTAAATATATAAAACATTTATTTCTGTGAGTGAATGCAGCACAATCGTGAACATAAATGAACAACTTTAAAGGAGATTTTCTCAATGTTTCGATTTTTTTGCACCCTCAGATTCCAGATTTTCAATAGTTGTATCTCAACCAAATATTGTCCTATCATAACAAACCATACATCAATGGAAAGCTTATTTATTCAGCGTTCAGATGATGTATAAATCTCAATTTCAGCAAATTGACCCATGTGACTGGTTTTGTGGTCCAGAGTCACATATGTAAAATTTAAGTCTGTTTTAGAACCATTTTTCGCATTGTATGCATTATTTTCATGACAATTGGGTAATGACAAGAGATAGTTCACCCAAAAATTAAAAAAATTCTGTCATTGATAACTCACCCTCATTTCGTAACAAACATGTAAGACTTTCGTTCATATTCGGAACACAAATGAAGAGCTTTCTGTCCCTCCATTGACAGCTACACAACTTGCACTTCGATGCTTCAAAAAGTTCATAAAGAGATCGTAAAAATAATCCATATAAACCAATGAGGTTCATTCTCGTGTTACGCAGCACGTTTGAGATTCAGCAAGAACCAATGAGGTTCATTCTTGTGTTACGCACCACGTTTGAGATTCAGCAAGAACCAATGAGGTTCATTCTTGTGTTACGCACCACGTTTGAGATTCAGCAAGAACCAATGAGGTTCATTCTCGTGTTACGCATCACGTTTGAGCTTCAGCAAGAACCAATGAGGTTCATTCTCGAGTTACGCACCACGTTTGAGATTCAGCACGAACCAATGAGGTTCATTCTCGTGTTACGCACCACGTTTGAGATTCAGCAAGAACCAATGAGGTTCATTCTCGTGTTACGCATCACGTTTGAGCTTCAGCAAGAACCAATGAGGTTCATTCTCGAGTTACGCACCACGTTTGAGCTTCAGCAAGAACCAATGAGGTTCATTCTCGAGTTACGCACCACGTTTGAGATTCAGCACGAACCAATGAGGTTCATTCTCGTGTTACGCACCACGTTGGAGCTTCAGCAAGAACCAATGAGGTTCATTCTCGTGTTATGCATCACGTTTGAGCTTCAGCAAGAACCAATGAGGTTCATTCTCGAGTTACGCATCACGTTTGAGCTTCAGCAAGAACCAACGAGGTTCATTCTCGTGTTACGCATCACGTTTGAGCTTCAGCAAGAACCAATGAGGTTCATTCTCGTGTTACGCATCACGTTTGAGCTTCAGCAAGAACCAACGAGGTTCATTCTCGTGTTACGCAGCACGTTTGAGCTTCAGCAAGAACCAACGAGGTTCATTCTCGTGTTACGCACCACGTTTGAGATTCAGCAAGAACCAATGAGGTTCATTCTCGTGTTACGCATCACGTTTGAGCTTTAGCAAGAACCAATGAGGTTCATTCTCATGTTACGCACCACGTTTGAGCTTCAGCAAGAACCAATGAGGTTCATTCTCGTGTTACGCATCACGTTTGAGCTTCAGCAAGAACCAACGAGGTTCATTCTCGTGTTACGCATCACGTTTGAGCTTCAGCAAGAACCAATGAGGTTCATTCTTGTGTTACGCATCACGTTTGAGCTGCAGCAAGAACCAATGAGGTTCATTCTCGTGTTACGCATCACGTTTGAGATTCAGCAAGAACCAATGAGGTTCATTCTCGTGTTACGCATCACGTTTGAGCTTCAGCAAGAACCAATGAGGTTCATTCTCGTGTTACGCACCACGTTTGAGATTCAGCAAGAACCAATGAGGTTCATTCTCGTGTTACGCATCACGTTTGAGCTTCAGCAAGAACCAATGAGGTTCATTCTCGAGTTACGCACCACGTTTGAGATTCAGCACGAACCAATGAGGTTCATTCTCGTGTTACGCACCACGTTGGAGCTTCAGCAAGAACCAATGAGGTTCATTCTCGAGTTACGCATCACGTTTGAGCTTCAGCAAGAACCAACGAGGTTCATTCTCGTGTTATGCATCACGTTTGAGCTTCAGCAAGAACCAATGAGGTTCATTCTCGTGTTATGCACCACGTTTGAGATTCAGCACGAACCAATGAGGTTCATTCTCGTGTTATGCATCACGTTTGAGCTTCAGCAAGAACCAATGAGGTTCATTCTCGAGTTACGCATCACGTTTGAGCTTCAGCAAGAACCAACGAGGTTCATTCTCGTGTTACGCATCACGTTTGAGCTTCAGCAAGAACCAATGAGGTTCATTCTCGTGTTACGCATCACGTTTGAGCTTCAGCAAGAACCAATGAGGTTCATTCTCGTGTTACGCATCACGTTTGAGATTCAGCAAGAACCAATGAGGTTCATTCTCGTGTTACGCAGCACGTTTGAGCTTCCGTAAGAACCAATGAGGTTCATTCTTGTGTTACGCATCACGTTTGAGCTTCTGCAAGAACCAATGAGGTTCATTCTCGTGTTACGCAGCACGTTTGAGCTTCCGTAAGAACCAATGAGGTTCATTCTTGTGTTACGCAGCACGTTTGAGCTGCAGCAAGAAACAATGAGGTTCATTCTCGTGTTACGCATCACGTTTGAGATTCAGCAAGAACCAATGAGGTTCATTCTCGTGTTACGCAGCACGTTTGAGCTTCCGTAAGAACCAATGAGGTTCATTCTTGTGTTACGCATCACGTTTGAGCTTCTGCAAGAACCAATGAGGTTCATTCTCGTGTTACGCAGCACGTTTGAGCTTCCGTAAGAACCAATGAGGTTCATTCTTGTGTTACGCAGCACGTTTGAGCTGCAGCAAGAAACAATGAGGTTCATTCTCGTGTTACGCAGCACGTTTGAGCTTCCGTAAGAACCAATGAGGTTCATTCTTGTGTTACGCAGCACGTTTGAGCTTCAGCAAGAACCAATGAGGTTCATTCTTGTGTTACGCATCACGTTTGAGATTCAGCAAGAACCAATGAGGTTCATTCTCGTGTTACGCAGTACGTTTGAGCTTCCGTAAGAACCAATGAGGTTCATTCTTGTGTTACGCATCACGTTTGAGCTTCAACAAGAACCAATGAGGTTCATTCTTGTGTTACGCAGCACGTTTGAGCTTCAGCAAGAACCAATGAGGTTCATTCTCGTGTTACGCATCACGTTTGAGCTTCAGCAAGAACCAATGAGGTTCATTCTTGTGTTACGCAGCACGTTTGAGCTTCTGCAAAAGGTTTTTTCTCGCTCGTCAAGCAGGTTCGGTTGAGCTTCTGTTTGTTCGCTGTGAATAAAAGCCTAAATTCAGTCTGTTAATCATATAAAGCGATCGAGTCTCTTCAGAAAATGTGGACTGAACCTCTCAATTCATATGGATTAGTTTTACAATCTCTTTATGAACTTTTTGAAGCATCAAGTGGTAGTTGCGTAGCTTTCAATGGAGGGACAGAAAGATCTCAGATTTCATCAAAAAGATCTTCGTTTGTGTTTCGAAGATGAACGAAAGTCATACAGGTTTGGAATGACATGAGGGTGAGTAATTAATGAGAGAATTTTCATTTTTAGGTGAACTAACCCTTTAACCACAATTTTCTCAAAAATGCTAATTATTGTAATACTTCCAGATGCTGTATTTTTTGAATAATTCCTAATATTTTCAGTGTTGACTCATTAGATTTGTATTACTGCGCTACAGAATTTTTATTTATATCAGCATAAATTAAAGGCAGTGCAAGTAATACCTCCATGAAAAAAAAAAAAAAATGAAATGAAATTTCTTCTTCCATTCATTTCGGGGTGAAATTTTGTTTGCATGTGTCCTTAACAGGTTTTGTGACATCAATCTATGTAATTATTTGTACATTTTAATTTCAAGTTAGAATTTGTAGTTAGTAAGAATTTGCAGGGATTTGTAAACACCCAGAGAGAGAGATGTACAGTTTCAGACCCACCGCATAAAACAGAAAGGTGGGCTCACACTTTCCTCTGTACTTCTCCAGAGCTTCAATGCCATCAGCCTCGGCCTGCAGGGATGATAAGACGGTGTGACAGAAATGTCGACATTTATAATGATTGTTTGTGAGCAATCTCTAATCTCCAGAGCGGCTTATCTTACCGTGGCAAAATGCAGCAGGTCGTCTCCCAGCTCATTCTTGATCTTTCTAAAGAGACTGACGACGGCACGGCAGGGTCCACACCACTGCTGGTACACATCAACCACTGACACACACACAAAACACCAGATCACAACAATTACTGCAAGACTGAAAACTCTAAGGCACTTCTTTGTCAAATAAGAAACCCTATAGACAGACAAACAGACCAAATGAGACAGATAACAGTGATACAGAAAGTATGTGTGAAGAAAGATACACATAAAATGCATTAAGTATATGTATTGTTCTCATTTCTAACTTAACTAACTTTGACTTTTTGTCAAAAGTATTGATTGTGTGTTTGTGCATATTACTTTAAAATAAATTATATGAATGTTTTTGTTTGGTAAATTAATGATAGTAATAGTTTGTAATGTTATTTGTAATGTAATGTTGTAATGTTAATAGATAAATAGACATAAAGACAGACCGATAGATAGATAGATAGATATATAGATAGATAGATAGATAGATAGATAGATAGATAGATAGATAGATCTCACCTATTAACCCTTTCGTTGCCAGAACTTCACTCCATTGATCGTCATTATTGATATTTATCTGAATTTAAAAGTTTTCAAGAGTTGTAAGGCATTTTTCAGTTGAGATACAAAGTAAGTAAACTAGAAAACTACTGTCAGACAACCACTTTCCCCTCATTTACAGTTTAATGCTAATAAAAGCTTTCGTCCTACAAACCTGTAAACTAATCTCCTTCTTTTTACCAGCCATAGAAATGTCTTTTTAAGCGTAAAAAAAATAACTACACGCTTCTCCAATTATTCCAAGTGATGGTAATAATGTGATCACTAATTCGTTATTTTTATTTCCAAAACGTTTCAGTGACGGACAGTATCAGCGCATGCGCAGCTCGGATTGTTTCGCGTCCTTGTCGCTCAGCAACCATTTATTAACCGTTCCTCCTCCGCCATCTGCTGGACGGTGTTTATCTCGCAGGTTCAAACACATGTCGTGTGACTCACAAATAAGTACTTTGATGGTGCTGAAAATGTATGTTTATGTATTTATATTATGTATTCCATGGTACTTCAAAGACATGTCCAAACTAAAAAAAAACTGGTATGACCAGTTTGTGATGTTAGCAGTGTTGGTCATGGTCATGCAATGGAGAGTAGTTTTCATCTGTGATTATGGCCGTGGAGATTACAGAAAACAGGATGAAGTGTTTCTCAAAGGCTTGCATTCCTCAGTAATGACAGTAATTAACAAGACAGGTGACAGGGATTAAATCAATGAAACACATGGGCAAACATAACATGAACACAATGAAAACGAACTCAAAACAGAACTTAAACCATGAGTGTATGGCACAAGAGGCCATGTGTTACAGTAATGTGTTATAAAACTCCCTTAATGGTCGTAAATATATCTGCTTTAATAAAGCAAAATCTGTTGCACCTCCTTTTATAAACGTACTGTTCATAATAAAACTGACAGTGCTTGTTGGTTCAGTTCATCTCTGAGCACTTCTTGCTCAAACTTGCCTCTGCCCTGAGGAAATAAGTAAAATGTAAGAACACTTTCCCCATCCTTACAGGAGATTAAATAATATTTGTATGTTTATTGATTATGATATACTCTGCAATTGCCAATAATGTGATTAAAAACTGGTTAAATAATCTATGTAATATATTGATGTTATTCATTTCACAGAAGCTGTGATTATTCCTATAGGTTTTAGCTGAGCATCTAAACTGAAAACATTTTTTTTTTTAGAAAGAGTCCACAAACACACAATTTGTCTATTTTTAACTTCAAAATGTGAATATTGTCATATATGCTACATTTGTAGTTTTTAAATTGTTATCAGAGACACATGAGCTGTAGATGCTTGTTTTATAGTAAGTTTTATAGTAAAACCCTTTTTATTCAACCAATTCAATTTTGTCCGTTACGGGGTTGAGTCAAGTCAGGTTACCTTTATTTATAATAATCATTTATTGTATAATAATTATTTATATAATCAAATTATTGAGAATAAAAGGTGTTTAAATCTGAAAATGCCTGAGGTGGGAAAATATGATTTGTTGGAGGTTTGATGAGTGCTCAATGATGTGGGGTATTTTGAAAATGATTAATTATATGCAGTTTAAAAAAATCCAAGTTGAAATTTAATGATTTAATGCCCCAGAATAGCCCCTACAAGTCACCCCCCTTTTTTAACTTTACTCAACAGGAATAGATATATAACATGTAATAGGCCTATATTAGCTAAACTTTTAAAGCAAGCATTCTAGAATCAAAATTATTAATAGGCACAGCTAAAAAAAAAATACTGCACAGTATTAAAAAGTGAAATAAATTAAAACGAATATTGAACTGACTATGCTCATCTACAAATACGCTAGACAGCTGTAAAACATTGATTTTGTCTTGGTGGCTTTTTTATGGGCGATTTATTGCCCAACAAAATGTTCACTCATTTCACTCACTGACTCACTGTCTTTCCACGTCCCGTGAGAAACTGATCTCTCAGGATTTTTTTTTTTATATATAGGGGGAGACCGGGGACAGTTGCAACAGGGGATGGTTGCAACATGTCATTTTTCTCCAATCAGAAACAAGCTAGAGTGATGTCACTCATACTGCACATGCACAGTTAGACCCTCCCCCCACCAATAAGACAGTAGACATATTCAACATCTGCTGCTGCATTTATTGAACAAAACTTGTTTTGGAGGCATGAAAGTAAATTTTTTCATGAGATATATTTTTGTCATACTGTCCTGAAATTTTGTATGATTTAATCAAAACTTACATAGTTTGAATTGTTGTTGTGTTGACTACTAAGTGACATGGTTAGCATGTGTCAAAGTCAGTGTGTCTAGCAGGCGTATGATGTTCTGTCATGGCTGATCGGGTTGGGGACGGTTGCAACATGTTATAAATTGCATGTTTAATAAAAGTTTGTTGCATTACAAATTGTTAAAATCTTCCTGTCTGACACTGAAATATGAAGAGATTGAATAGCATCTGTAACACCTGCACACTGAATCTATGTTCTACACATGAACAAACAAAACTCAATAACTGTTATTTGATAAATATGACTAAATAAATAAATAATAGGCTACAATAATATTATTGAAATAAATAATACTATAATATTATAGTAGGCCTAAAACAGTTAATATTTTCAGAATTCTTTGCTCATTGAGACAAAAAGCTAAAGTTAATTAATGAAATTTAAGGTATTCTTAACATGTTGCAACCGTCCCTGGGTCGGGGTCAGTTGCAACATCTGACTTCTTCCATTCAAATAAATACTGTGAACGATATGTCATATATAATCATCTTTAAATGGTATGGGTAATTAGCAGACAGATGCAAGTTTAATATATACAAATTTGGTTGGTCTAGTCCAAATAGTCTCTGAGTAATTGAGAAAAATGCAAAAAGTGTTGCAAAAAAAGAAAAGAAAAACACAAATAACTTCAACGTTCACCTAAAAACGCCGCACAACAAGTGATTCTTTCCAGAATGAGGTGTTGGCTTCAAAACTGTACTTGCTTCGGACCAATCGGCTCAACCGGTTCATCCAATTCAGTGAAAATATTCAAGTGAACGACTGGCTCTGGCTCACACAAATCGGCAGCAGATTCTGGAGTAAACGTCTGACGATATCAGATACTCATCATGGGGATTAAAATAATCTTGCTTTTAGCTGTAATTGCACACACGTGCACTGCCAACAATAACGGTTAGTAGATCATCAAATCAATATGCATAAAAAGTGACTTGTAATTGAATACCTTGCTGATGCGTACTTTAAAGAGTTAACAAAAAAAATGCAAATTCTGTCATTAATTAGGCTACTAGTACTCACCATCAAGTTGGTCTTCGCATCACAAATTAAGATATTCTTGATGAAATCTGAGATATTTCTGTCCTTCTAGTGACAGCTACACAACTACCAATTTGATTCAAAAAGTTCATAAATAGATCATAAAAGTAATCCACATTCATTGAGCAGTTTGGTCAAAATTTTCTAAAGAGACGTGATCGCTTTATATGATGAACAGATTGAATTTAGTATCATACTTTGTATCAGCAGGCCTAGGCTACTATAATTTGGTTCGGATTAAAAGCTAAGAAAGCCTTTTCTCAAATGTGTCCAAATGTTTTCTCCTGATTATTCTCTAGTGGTGTTATGAGAGCTTTCACTAATGCTCTTTTGTATTGATTGCAGATTCTGACTGCATTCTGCATCCTTGCCACTCTAACCCAACGTATAACAGTAATATGCAACACAATCTCATGACAATTTGTATTTACGTTTTGCAGAGTTGGTGGCTTATGTGTATAAATAATGTAATTTCATTCATAAAAGTTTTTGTACTGTCCGCTTACACCCCAGTGATGGTAATGTTTAGGGGTGGATCTCATGCTTACTTTTTTTGTTTTAATAGACCTTCACTCATTGTGTTTTGTGCTGGTTTACACAGATTGCTGTCAGCATATTACACTGATGGATTCCATAATTCCACGAGAAGTACCCGTGATGTGGAACATCTCAGGCAAGTCTGTTGACTTTCTCAAAGGCTTGATGGTCACTCGCGTCATGCCCTCATTCTACATCTTCGTCCTCCTCATTAGTTTGCCCCTGAACGCTTTGGCCTTGGTGACGTTCACCTGTAGGATTAAAGCGAAGAAACCAGCTGTGATCTACATGTCTCACCTGGTGTGTGTGGACCTGTTCTTCACCCTGTTGCTGCCTCTGAAGATCCACTACCAGCTGAACGCTTCAGATTGGGTGTTCGGTGAGGTGGCGTGTCGTGTGCTCAGTGCTGCTTACTACTGCTACATATACTGCTCCATACTTCTGATGATGTGCATAAGTGTGGACAGACTACTGGCTGTGGCGCTTCCCATCACCTCTCAAACCTGGAGGAGCGCAAGGAAAGCCACGTGTGTGTGTGTGCTGGTCTGGCTTCTGGCGATCGCTGGTACGGTGCCACTTCTCTCAATGAGACAAACGCTCAAGGTTGAGGATGTGGGCGTCACTTGCCATGATGTAATGCGCCAAAACGACCCTTCAAGGCTGTATTATGTGTACCTATTCTCCATTCTCTCCTGCCTCTACTTCTTCTTGCCACTGGTTGTCACCTTAGTGAGCTACTTTACTATCATATATGTACTCAGTGCAAAGTCTGAACGCTTAGCAACATCATCATCACCTTCAGGCATTCGAAGGAAAGCTGTGATTATGACTATTGCTGTGCTGACTGAGTTTGTGTTGTGTTTTGCTCCAACTAATGGCATCCTGTTGTACCACTATGTTCGTTTAGCTACAAGAAGAAACATCGGGGAGGGAGATTCATCATATGCTGTTTACCTGTTGGCTGTGTGTTTGGGGAGCGCGAGTGTGTTTCTGGACCCTCTTCTGTACTACTACGGCTCGTCTCAGTGCAGACAGCAAATGAGATCTGTGTTTTGGTGCAGAAAGGCAAAAAGAGCGAAAACAGCAAACACATGAAATGCTCTGACTACAGCAGCACAATAGAAAACAAAAGTCTCTTAAAGATCTCTCTTAAAGGGGTGGTTGATTATGTTTTCACTTTTCTAACTTTAGTTAGTGTGTAATGTTGCTGTTTGAGCATAAACAACATCTGCAAAGTTACAACGCTCAAAGTTCAAAGCAAAGGAAGATATTTGCATTTAAAGAAATTGCTTTTTAAGGACTACAACAAACGGCTGGTAGGGACTACACAACATTAGTGACATCACCAACCCTAGAATTTACATAAACCCCGCCCCCTGAACACGGTTTATAGAATATCAAGAATATGCTAATCAATGACTAGAAGGTAACGACACATAAGCTTCATAAATTCATCAACTAACCATTCAGAAATGTCCTGTTGCTTCTACATGTTGTTCTTCTTGAGTCTCTCCATCATTGTCTGACTCCGGTTTGAACATAAAAGGCTAAAAGTTTTTTAATTGAATTTTCAGTGCATGTCTGTGTGAGTATAAGCTGTTGAAGCTCCGCCCCCTGTGCCGGGAGCAGCAGCTCATTTGCATTTAAAGGAACAGACATAAAAAGGTGAGTTTTTTCTCACCCTCAAAAAGTAACAATTTGAACATGCTATATAAAAATATCTGTGGGGTATTTTGAGCTAAAACTTCACACACACACACACACACACACACACACACACACACACTCTGGGGACATCAGAGACTTATTTTACATCTTGTGAAAAGGGCATTATACCACCCCTTTAAAACAACAACTGCCATATTCTTGCTTGACAAGTTCTTTAAGTCAAGTCAAGTCAAGTTTATTTGTATAGCGCTTTACACTGTACTTATCTGCCAGTATTAACCGATATGGAATGAAGTGTTCCTACATGATGTGTTAGTGTGTTAGTAATTTCTCTGTATGCACTCATATATTATTCAATTTACTTATATATTTTACCATATTTTTTATATATTCTACCGTATTTTTTTAAACTGGTGCAAAGAAGCTTTTTTAGACTTAAATGTTACAAAGACAAAGGACATGTGCATTGATTTTAGACGTCACCATCCAACTCCTGAAAAGACGATTATAGATGGAAAAGAGGTTGAATTTGTCGAGTCGTACAAGTATCTGGGAATCATCATAACAAGTTGACCTTTGAACTAAACACAGACATGCTGAGTAAGAAAAGTCAGCAACGTCTCTTCTGTCTGAGAAAGCTAGCTAAGTTTCAAGTGGACAGATCCAAAATGACATTGTTTTATAAATCTTTTATTGAGTTTGTTTTTACTTTTTCATGTATTTTCTGGTATGCTTCTCTTAGTTTAAAACCGAAAAACACATTAGCAATGGTAAATAAAGTTAGCAGCAAAATCAGCGGGATTCGGCAGATATAACTAACTTAACTGTACAAGAGACATGTACTTACAAAGGCTGAATCCATCATGTCTGATAGTTCTCACCCCCTGCATGCAGAATTTACGATGCTGCCTTCTGGTTCCCCCTTTAGTCAGCCATCCGCCAAAACAAATAGATATAAATTCTCCTCTGTACCCTCTGCTATCTCTCTGCTTAACTCTGTAAAAAAAGAGGTCACGTCTGCACATAAGGTATACTGAACTTAAATTTTAAATGTTTGTGGTATTCATTTATCCATTTGTCTGATCTTGTATTTTATTTTCAATGATGTTGTTGCTTTGTTGTCATGTACTGTATGTTAACTTCTTTGCTACTGCAGCAAAACTAATCGCCCCTCGGGGACAAATAAAGGTCTTGAACTTGAACTTATATATCATGCACTATACTAACAATGTGTAGCTACTGTGTTAAATCAGTGAAGGTTTTGGAGCACTGTTTATAATGCATAATATATTATCTGTAGGCAATTTCTTTATCATACATATATGTATATAATGTATTTCACCCATATCCATCTATATTAATAAATGAAATATAATCATAATAAATAAAACCTATAATAGCCTACCATTTGACTGAAGCCAATTGACTATTGATTTTACATATTTTGGTTCTGCATTTGCACAGAGGCTGTGATTGAGCTATATAGCAGTGTTAATCCATATGTCTAGCTAAAGTAAATAAAATAACAGCGTATACTATTCTGGTAAACACATATATATGCCGTTGTGTTTAATGCATTAGATATCTAGCTATTTCCTAAAGTCAATTACACAAAAACGTGTGCATATATAGATTGTGCACATTGTTCTGGAAGGCGTGTCCCAGGTAAGGTCACATGACTCTGGCGGTGGGCTTTCTCCCTTTAGCTATAGAGCTAATTGTCTTTAAATTCATGACGAAAACAGAAAACGTATCTACACTTAGGGAAGTGCAGTCTTTCCAGTAAACATTGCTGGAACAATGGCACACAAACTGGTCTGAACTGTCTGTTAATGAACCTGGGAGAATCTTTCCATTCAAAGTTTGATAGGCTATTGTTTTCTTTAATGTTTTTTTTTTTAAATAAAATAATTTTATATTCATTTGAAAGAATTAAAAGAGCAGTTTCATGTCTATCTTTGTATTGTTCAACTGGTTGAGTTTAATATGGTATTTAGTAAGTAATAAGTAAAAGAGAGAGAGAGAGAGAGAGAGAGAGAGAGAGAGAGTAAGTACAGTAATCTAATAACACTGTTGAAGATTTAATTAGTAGCTATAGAAATGTATAACTTTTTTTAGAGTAACTTTCCCAACACTGCATGAATTATGTTAGGAGATTCATGTTTTAATTCAGAAATATTCATTGATTGGGAAAAAAAATACTACTCTTTAAATATGAAATTAAATCCTTTCCCTCTGCCTCATGGAATAGTAAAGTGTCCATTGTATGCACACTTAAGAATCCCGACGAAAGTAGTAGGCTAGGTCATCTGGGAATGAGTACTGTGAATTTGGACATATACTTTTGTCACATAACTACAACTGTGTTCTCCTAGGGGAGACCGGGGACAGTTGCAACAGGGGATGGTTGCAACATGTCATTTTTCTCCAATCAGAAACAAGCTAGAGTGATGACACTCATACTGCACATGCACAGTTAGACCCTCCCCTCACTTAGAAGACAGTAGACATATTCAACATCTGCTGCTGCATTTATTGAACAAAACTTGTTTTGGAGGTATGAAAGTACATTTTTTCATGAAATATATTTTTTGTCATACTGTCCAGACATTTTGTATGAATTAATCAAAACTTACTTAGTTTGAATTATTGTTTTGTTGACTTCTAAGTGAAATGGTTAGCATGTGTCAAAATCAGTGTGTCTAGCAGGCACATGATGTTCTGTCATGGCTGATAGGGTCGGGGACGGTTGCAACAAGTTATAAATTGCATGTTTAATAAAGGTTTGTTGCATTGCAAATTGTTCAATTCTTCCTGTCTGACACTGAAATATGGAGAGATTGAATAGCATCTGTAACACCTGCACACTGAATCTATGTAGGCCTATGTTCTACACATAAACAAAACAAAAAACTCAATAACTGTTATTTGATAAATATGACTAAATAAATAAATTATAGGCTACAATAATATTATTGAAATAAATAATACTATAATATTATAGTAGGCCTAAAACAGTTAATATTTTCAGAATTATATGCTCATTGAGACAAAAAGCTCAAATTAATAAGAGAAATTTAAGGTATTTTTAACGTGTTGCAACCGTCCCTGGGTTGTGTTGCAACCGTCCCCTGCGGGTCGGGGTCAGTTGCAACATCTGACTTCTTCCATTCAAATAAATACTGTGAACGATATGTCATATATAATCATCTTTAAATGGTATGGGTAATTAGCAGACAGATGCAAGTTTAATATATACACATTTGGTTGGTCTAGTCCAAATAGTCTCTGAGTAACTGAGAGAAATGCAAAAAGTGTTGCAACTGTCCCCGGTCTCCCTACTATATGGAAGTATGTGATTTGAGATGTAGCCATCAAAAATGTGCAGTGGGAACCAATGGCTTACTAGTATACTACTCATAGCCTACTACGTTTAACATGTGTTCATATGGCAGAAATAGTAAGCAGTATAGTATAGAAGTAGATTAGTATAGGCTACGGTTCCGAATTCAGCATAAGAAAAGATACACAAATCGCCCACATATGAGCATGTTTACACAATGATCTACTTACAAGGACCATTTATAAAGTTACTTAAATTCTTGTGCTATGTGGGTAAATTCAGCACAATTTCTCTACTGTAATGCGCTCAGTTTTAAGATGCTTTATTGACCTTATTCACTTTGATTTTTAACGGGAAAGACAGCGAGACTGTGAGGGATAGACATACATTTCTGTTAATGTTTTTGGATGGACGAATCACTGCAAAAATATATTTCCCAGAATTTCAGTAGACCAAGAAAAAATGAAAAAATGAACTGTTGAAAATTATAAGTGATATAGGAGCTTTTATACAGCTTTTTTTCTTTCTTTCTTTTTTTCTCGCTTTCATAATCATACCTGTCATGGCGCTGCTCTGAATAAGGTCTACTGGCACAACAACACATATTTTTGCATTCGTATGCGGTCTCATGCACGCGCATCCTCCGTGACGTCAGTGAGGTCTCAAGAGTATAAAAGCGCGCGAGTGGGCGGATTGATTTACAGAGTGTTTGTGTCGTTGTTGTGAAGAAAACTGAAAATGGTGCAACTTTCTAAAACTGGAGCGAGAGACTCGCTAAGAGCTGGTCATCCTCCTGCAGGTTTGCACATTTGGTCACATACGAAACCTTTTAAAGTAGCTTCTTTTAATTATTTCTTGTTTTGTTTGCGCTGTATAAGTAGTTTGAGATTTAATTAACGATGCGTTTTAAATGTAGATTATTGAATTGCATGCTATTTTTGTGAATGTAGGCCTACTTTTGCGGGTGTAGTTCGAGCAGTGTTTTTGCACTGTGCAATGGGAGGAAAACAACCATCAGCTCTTGTTTTCTTACTAACGTTAGGTGTTACAGGATGTGAGTTCAGATTACTTAGTTTCAGTTTCTACTTCTACTGTGATTTAATACGATTAGTGCACCTGACCCGATTTTATCAAGCAATGCCACCATCAGTTGATGCTGTAATATATTGGCGAAACAGATTTGGCAAATGCTCCAGTGCATATTTGTGTTTGCGATCTGGAGAACGTCAAATTAATCTATTTACAACGTGTTTTGCAGCGATGAGCAATGTAGCCAATCACAGACATAGTTGTTGATTTCTTGAACGCAATGGCCAATCAGAGACGTTTAAGTTAATCCACTCGCCGTTCAAAAATATTGTTTTTCATGCTGCTAATTCCTGTGACACACTGCGATTTCGGCGATCCTAAAAGCTCATTACAAATCTCACCGTACGACACAGATCTAATAAACTTGGGTACGACATGTTTGTAGACTGCACGATGATGACAACCATTGAATCGTAGGCTACTACGCAGTATGTAATAAATTGCGCTATCAGCAGCATGCGCTAGTGGTAAACAAAAACAGCAAGATGGCTGTATACCTTCTCTTAAAGGGATAGTTCACCCAAAAAATTACAATTATTTACTCACCGTCATGTTGTTCCAAACCTGTATGAGTTTATTTCTTCTGTTGAACACAAAAGATTATATTTGAAAAAAATGTTGGGAACCAGATAGTTGACTGCAGTATTTTTTTTCTACTATGAAAGTCAATGGGGTCCGTCAACTGTTTGATTACAACATTCTTTAAAATATCATCTTTGTGTTCAACAGAATAAACTCATACAGATTTGGAGCATGAGGGTGAGTAAATGATCATTTAAATTTTTGGATGAACTATCCCTTTAATTCACTACACAAATACAGCAAGTTTTTAAACTTTGCCTTTAGAAAACGAAGCTTCTTTTCATCACGCGTGTTTCACTTTTTAATGTTTTTAACTTATAAACTGTACAAATTTCTCAATTCCTTTTAATCTTTATTCAGAATGAATTGAGGGAGTTGCACATATTTCCACAGAGGATCTTGTGCATTTGTGAACTTAAGCAATCTAGTGACACTGTGACGTGCAAGTAGGGCCGTCATATAGCTTTAAAGGTAACAAACAGCCTGTTATGAAAACCAATGGCATTTATTTACCTGAGCGTTTCACAATCTTCAGGGCCCTTTAAAACCTCAAGCACTGAACACTCCCTCATTGTACCGTTCACTGACTTTTTTTAGACTGATGTGAGCGGGCGGCTTGTTTTATTGAGCAAATATTTGCACACTCACCCTCAGGGCCTCGATAGACCTGCCAAAATTTCAGAACAACAGGGCCAATGGACTGAGATGATGGTTGTGGACGTTTACAGGACTCAAAAAAAACTCTGATTTGTGAGGAAAAGGAAGCATCCATCTATAGGAATGAATTGGGAATGCAGATTTGTGGTGTTTATCTTGTTCCTACGTCAGAATGAAGCGTGATATATCAAAGCTTCTCATTTTTTTTTTATTTTTTTTTTTTATAAAGAAGTTTGATATGATATGGAAGTAGTTTTAAAACGACCTGTTAGTGAATAAAAGCTGTAACATTTCCTAACACGTTCACAATTTGGTGATTTCTACTGAAACTGGAATTGTGCACTTTCTCTTCAGTGAAAGCAGGAGGGAAAAGAGTCGTGAAGAAGAGCGCTGATGATAATGGAAATGTGGAAAAGGAGACCAAGAAATTTGACAAAACCAGGTACAGTATTTTCTGCCTAACAAAGTTGCTGATCTCTTTCTGACTCGGAGTTGAAGTGAAATTCAGCCTCAGTTCAGTCTCTCTGGCAGTTTGCTCAACATTTAATGAACATGTTTCATGTAAAATCTGCTGTTTTGGGCTATGATGGAATGTGCAGTGGTTTCCTAAACCCTCTGGCAGTAACATTCATATCGTGGCTGCTTTTTCTTTTACATTCTGGTCCGTAACCGAGCATTGAAAGTGGTTCATCAAATTGATGCTTGTGGCTGATGATGCATTTCGATGCATTGCTAAAAATGTTTCAGCGCTTTGCATGAAATCAAAGAACCATGCAGTTCCCTCCAGCATGCCACGTTTAGTATGATCCGTTTAGATAATCTTAATGTAATTTTGCATTACATTATCTGATTTGTTCTCCAGGTCCCTGCCGACCCCGTCCAGAATGCAGCATCTGAGTCTTCTCCTGGCTGGGCCGCTTGAGAAGGTTTGTTGCACCCTAATAACAAGACATTACTAGCATTGCATGCATCCTCCTCCAATCCCATAGTGCACTGGTGCTTTAGAAAGCCTAAGACGGCACAAACAAAGAGTTTTGAAGGTTTAAATGAGTTTATTGTAGTGGACATCATGCAGTTTCTGCGACTGTAGTTTCACAGACGCTGCTGTTTTCTGGATTTTTTTTGGTTCTGTAATTTTTAATTGGAGTGAGAGTGAAAACTAGGACATGGTCATTAATTCAATTAAGTTGAGTTTAGTCAAAATAGGATTCACTTTATGAACTCATCAACTCACTTCAGTGATTATTTCCTCTGCAAGTGTCCACATTTCTAAATGAGTGCTTGTCATCTAGTTTGGCTACTAAGATAGCAGCTACCAAATGACAGAGTTTGCCAAATCATTTTGTTTTTGTGTCTTTTGTATTTATTTTGTTTAATTTTATTATTTTAATTGTGTTATTTGTACTTGTTTGTATTGTATTTATTTTCTATTTAATTTCAAATGTATGCATTTGTTTAATTTTATTTATTTTTGTATTTGTGATGTATATAGAAATAAAATATATATTATATATATATAATATATTTTATTTCAAATGTATGCATTTCTGTTTAATTTATTAATTATTGTAGGTTTATATTTTCATATTTATGTAATATATTGATCTTTTTAAGTTTAGTTAATTTAAATATTTTATTATAATTTAGTATATATTTTTTCTATTTATTATTTCTGTATAATGTTGTTGGTATTTTGTATTTCAGGAATATATTCATATTTTATTAGTGTGCTTTTATTTATATTTTATTCATTTATAGTTGGTTTATTATTTGTTTGTAATATGTATCAAAAGTTTATTTAATTATTTTACTTTTGTTTAATAAATTTGCACTGTTTAGTAGTTTAAAACATTTATTTTTTATTTTTTTTACTTGGATTTGACCATGACATTAGCCATAGAAGCTGGAATATCTTGAGGTTGTTTTAGTCATTTGCTTAGTCACTTTATTAAAGTAAAAATACCTTTGTTTCAGAAAAGTGTCATATTTAACATGACTCTTTTGTTTTTGTTTTTTTGCTGCAGTTTGGTCATGATTTCCCAGAGACTCCAGTTTCTGTGCGACACAGCCGAGTCAGACCGGGCGCGGAGAAGCCGCATGTCCCGCGCATCCCCTGCATCCAACAGCCACGCAAGTGTTGAGCCACAATGGCCTCCGCTTCTGAGCTTCTGATCACCTGACGTGCAGAAGACGACCAGGAAGTGTGTTTGTAGGTGAATGTTGAGCATCATGGACCTGACTTGGTAGCCTTGTAACAAAGTTAGTTATGTGACTTCTCTTCAGGTTGTTTGTTGCAATCTTTGTAGCTTTTGCAGTTTTGTGCTTGCGCTGTGTGGAATATTCATTAACCCACTCTGAATTAAAGATTTTGGAAAGAGTTAGGCTTCTGCTTTACTGACGTGTTTGCTTGCCATTTAGTTGTAGCATTAATATGCATGGAGTTTCTGGAAACTATTTTTGATAATCATTGAAACAAACTGTTTTCCTACTTTTTCACAAAAGGAGACTTTTATACCAGTAAAATTCACTTTTCCAGCAAATGAAATGGTGGCTGTATTTTCTTTTCATGACCGTTAGGTGGCGGTAGAGTCATTGCTTTTAAAAGCCTATTAAATTGCATTTAGTTTAAAGGCATAACAAGGCAGCATTTTTAATTACAAAAGAAACCATTCTGAACTTAAACTTGTCATTCCTGTTGTGCATTTTAACACAGATGTACAATTAATAAGTTTCAGAATTGCATTTCTATAAAAGATTTTTTTTTTTGGTCAAGCTCACACTTATGACTTAAGGCAAGAAAAGACTTGATATTCATAAAGAGCTATAGGTATTTCTCATTGTGAAATTGATGGTGAACTTGCACAAGGATGTTAACTTTGATTATCAGCTGTGCTTTTAAGTTTTATTTCGTATTCTGTACACGACACTAACAGAAAGGAAAGTAATATTGAAGGACACAGGAAAGAGAAATGTTTTAAAATCCACCCAATGTTCACTTCATGAAACTAATTACTACTTATCTGTGAATTTATTCAAATGTACTGCATGTGTGACCCTGGATCACGTCACCAGTCTCGAGTCGCACGGGTATATTTGTGGCAATATCCAACAATACATTGTATGGGTCAAAATTATTGATTTTTCTTTTATGCCAAAAATCATTAGGATATTAAGTAAAGATCATGTTCCATGAGGATATTTTGTAAATTTCCTACCATAAATATATAAAACTTTTATTTTTGAGTGAATGCAGCACAATCGTGAACATAAATGAACATCTTTAAAGGAGATTTTCTCAATGTTTAGATTTTTTGCACTTTTGGATTTTCAAATAGTTGTATCTCGAACAAATATTGTCCCATCCTAACAAACCATACATCAATTAAAAGCTTATTTACTGTATAAATCTCAATTGAAAAAAAATTTACCCATGTGACTGGTTTTGTGGTCCAGGGTCACATATTAGGAATGAGCCTTTTAATCTTTCAATCTGACGTTTCCCATAAAGCGCGCTGGTTTACGGCTGGGTCTGATGTGATGTTTCTCAGGTCATGACATGATGCTCTCTGTGAAGAAGCGCTGCGTGTGGTGTCTTTGAGCTGTCAGTCTGATGGGCTTGGAGGAAGTCTGCGGTATATTTAAGCGTCTGATGCAGACAGCACAAAAGATCCCCCATTGAGTGTGTGAACGGGCCTGATGCCAAAAATGAGACTGGCTTTGAGTCTCGAGGAGGAGGATCAGAAACACTGTCCATCAAAGTTTAGATATGCTTCACTGAATTTGTGTTGCACCATTTGATAAAGGTTTCTTATTAAATGCATGAAATTAGTTTGAAGACAAATATAAATTGTGCTCATGTATGGATTGCAACTTAAAAAAAAAGAAGAAAAAAAAGAAGCATGCTTCATCTCATTATCGTAATGCAAATATAATAGAGAGTGAAACTCAAAATAATGCAATAAATACAATTGCATTATGGTTAATTGTCAAAATAATGTCAATACTCTCGAAATATAACTACAGGACTAAAGTTATAATTAGAATAATTCGACAAAGAATAATTGTAATATATTGTATAAATATTTTAAAATATATTTGAAACTTTCTTTTAATTTGTAATAATATTTCACAATATTACTGTTTTTACTGTATTTTATTTTTTCAAATATTTTACTTTGTGAGCAGAAGAGACTTCTTTCAAAAACATTAAAAAAAAACTCAATTATTCCTCATTTTTGACTGGTGGTGTAAATATGAATAGTCAAAAAATGGCTATATTTTCTTAATTCAAACCATGAAATAAAATATTTATATAATTTTTTTTCTTTTTCTTCAGAATAGCATATGATCCAGATGTTTTTTTGAGAGATTTGTCCATTTTCTCTTTTTCTTTACTACTTTTCCCCTCTTCTCCGCCTCCTCCCCTCCTTGATTTGAGCTAATAGAGATTGCGGCCGGTTGAATGGATATCAGGAGTTATGCGAAGGATCCCGGTTTACCTGCATGCGGATTAGAGACGCACAGGGATTATAAAGGCATTGCCTATTGCAAGAGGCTTTCAGATATCCCACAAATGAATCCCTGTTTCCATCTCTCCTTCTCCATCACAGACTGATTCTAATGCCTGATATATTTCACATCACAAGCTGTTTTGCATTCATGTATTCTTATGAAGCATATTTCAATCTCATTGTCCCCTGTGAGCCGCTTTCTAACAAAATTACATTTGTTCCAGCTTTTTATATCCCGGGTTACCCTATGCTGAGTTCAAATTACATTTTCCAATATGCAAATCCGGCTCCTGCAGGAAACCTGTATTTATGAAGCATGCTTGATTGTCAATGTCCGGAATGAAACACAACTTTAACTTTTAACAGTCTAAGAAAATAACGAGGCAAGAAAATAACTGCTGATATTACTTCTAATTCATTTGTCACACTGGAAATAGAAAATCTAATGCATTGCATTTTTATTATTATTTTATTTTATTATTATTATTATTATTATTATTATTATTTTTCTTTCTTTTTTTCTTGCAATTAATCTAATTGAAATAAGGCAAGACAAAACTTATGTGTTTACAAATTATGTTCCTAAAGAACATAAGCACAGCTATACATGAAAAGGAAATAGGGAAATAAATAAATAACAATAGCTTATATCTCAAAGTCTTCCTAAAAAATCTTCTAAAATTTCTTCATTAAACTAAATAATCTTCCACTTTTCATTTTTGAAATTCTCAAGGATATATGCGTGGATGAATAATTGAAAGAATAATTGGAATATGGAATAAATGGATTATATAGCTTTGCTGTTACAGGAATAAATTATATTTTAAAATATATTTAAAAACGTTCTTTTAATTTATTTAATATTTGACAATATTACTGTTTTTACTGTATTTTTTTTTTTTTTTTTTAATAAATGCAGCATAAGTCAACAGTTATCTTATGACTTAGGATGTATGTATTTAAGGATGTGTGTGTTACTGTAATTCCAAATGTCTTGGAATTAAACAGAAAACAATGGCTTTGTTTTAAGACAATTACATGAATGACTATAAACTTTTCCCAAAATAAAAAAAAATAAAAAATAAAAAATATGCAATGCAGTATTTTATGCACATTTTGGCAGATGTAAGAAGCATACAATGTGCATGCAGCGTATTCATTCTGATGTAAGAGTATGCTATTGCAAACACTGATGCATTTCCTATTAAAAGTTTGGAAAAGTTTGGAAACTTTTATTTTACACCAATGTTTTCTACTTTTGATGTTGCAAGCATGTAGATTCAGAAGACATCAAAGCTAATAGACGGAGTAAATGGCACAGAACTCTGATTCTGATTTCGTGGGCTCTTTCATGTGATCTAACTAACCATATGTTGAAGATCTTTCAGATGTGAGCCTCTTTAACGTTACGCATTACACAAGCTGAAGCCTTCATGTGGGAACACAACCACATCACAAATCATCTCAGTCAGCAGCTGATGACCAGCTATCATGACGGAGTCACATTCTCAGGCTGCTGCGGGGAGAACTCTCAACAGGTGTGTGTGTGTGTGTGTTGTAGATTACAGCAGGATTATCACATACACATTGAATCCTGTGTTGAATCTCATTGGGACTTGGTTTATATCCAGTATCGGAGCCGCTATAAAAACACAACTGTAATAACATACAGTATTTTCTAAAACGTTACATAATATTAATGGCAAAGAGGTTCAAATGATTGACATTTGTGTCTGATTTGTATATATTTTGTAACACATTTTCTAAGAATGCTCTAATTTACCTAAAAGTCTTCAAAATTACTATTTTAAATATATATAATCAGTATTCAACATATCAGGGAATTTTAGCTCAAAGTTCATTTTTCATCGTAAAGCTGAAACACTCAAATTCCTTTGCTGTGTGACTGTTGAATTTATTTTATTGTAATTCAGTAATTTCCTCTTCCTGACTTGAATTTTGTCCATCCCGTGTGTAAACGCTGCATATCAAAATTATACTGAAGATTAAGATGGTGCCTTAAATATTTTCCCACATTAATTTGACTTTGTGTAAAGAGTTACTGTTTTATGATGATTGGGTAGAATCGAAGTGATTTGAGAATGTTGCCTTGATAGACATTTGAGTTTTAAATTAGTTTTAAATTAGCAGTGTATTTTGCTTTTCTATAGCTCAAACATGGTGCTAGCAATGCCCAGGTAATGGGTTCCCAGGGAATGCATGATTAAAGGGGTGGTTGATTATGATTTCACTTTTCTAACTTTAGTTAGTGTGTAATGTTGCTGTTTGAGCATAAACAACATCTGCAAAGTTACAACGCTCAAAGTTCAAAGCAAAGGGAGATATTTGCTTTTAAAGAAACTACAACAAAAGGATGGTAGAGACTACACCACATTCCTCCTGGGTTAGTGACATCACCAACCCTAGAATTTACATAAACCCCGCCCCCTGAACACGATTTATAGATTATCAAGACAGAATATGCTAATCAATGACTAGAGGATAACTACACATAAGCTACATAAACTCACCAACTAACCATTCAGAAATGTCCTGTTGCTTCTACATGTTGTTCTTCTTGAGTCTCTCCATCATTGTCTGACTCCGGTTTGAACATAAAAGGCTAAAAGTTTTTGAAATGTTCAGTGCATGTCTGTGTGAGGTAAAAGGACACAAGCTGTTGAAGCTCCGCCCCCTGTGCCGGGAGCAGCAGCTCATTTGCATTTAAAGGAACAGACACAAAACGGTGCGTTTTTGCTCACCCTCAAAAATTGACAATTTTAACATGCTATATAAAAATATCTGTGGGGTATTTTGAGCTAAAACTTCACACACACACTCTGGGGACATCAGAGACTTATTTTACATCTTGTAAAAAGAGCATTATACCACCCCTTTAAAAAAAGAGAAGAAGTGTAGTTTGAATGCAATAAGTAGCTTTGGATAAAAGCGTCTACCAAACGCACTAATGTGTGTGTATATAGGCTATATATATATATATGTGTGTGTGTGTGTGTGTGTGTGTGTGTGTGTGTGTGTGACTAAACAAAACTGTGTTTAACAAAACTGTAAAAGTAAATGTATCGTTTTTTATGTAATATAATTTTTATAGTGCAAGGTAACTTCATTCACAGGTTTTGTACCACAGCACATGATGTGTGCAATACCTCTCTGTACCGTAGGGTGTCAGCATTCAGTTAGCACCCAAACATTTAAATGAACATCACACACACACACACACACACACAGACACACACACACACACACACACACACACACACACACACACACACACACACACACACACACACACACACACACACACACACACACACACACACACACACACACACACACACACACACACACACACACACACACACACACACACACACGGGCTAACAGCATATCCAGTTCACTTTGAATTGTAATTACAACCTCTCATTATTATAAACATCTGCAGGACATCTGCTGTGGAGATCTGGGTCTATTTTAGACTCACCACATGAGTGTTTCCCCACAAGATCCTGCAAAATGCAAAGGTCAAACTGCATTAAAGACTTCATCACATTCACATCCACTGCCAGCCAGAACCTCTGGAACAGCAGTTAAACATGTCAGAGGAATTCTCTACACAAGCATTTTTCCTGTGGTAAATCTTGCCTTTCAGATGCTTCTGGTTCATTTCAGGCTGACTAAACATTTTCCAGAAAACAAGGTTTCAAGAATGAATCCTCCACTTTGCATTGTGATAAAATCACTGTAATACACTGCCTCTTGTGGTGCTTTGGTTTAGGACTTTCTCATTAACGTTCAGTAAAGTTGTTTGAGATGTGAGAGACTGTTTTAATAGCTCAAAAACCAGACTTAAGGCAACACTAAAGGCAAACCCGTTGTTTTTTCATGCACTGGTGAATTTCAAAGTTTTAGGCTATTTTGCTTCCACAACTCTTTCTGTCAGACAGACTATGGAAAGAAAACATGCAAAATACACATTCAAGTGTTTATTTTAATGCACTATTTGCATCTAGATTTCAATTTCAATATAAAGGCTGTGAGTTTTGTTCTCATAAATCTCCTCATCATAACCCTTACATATAGGCCTACACCAAACTTTACTTTGATCCCTTTATTCTGAAGGGTTTTACAGAGAGCTCTGTTCATATATCCAGTCCAGAAAAGTCTTAATGCACTGTGATTAATCAACTGGGGAAGATTGATATTAGTCACAATTTTACCCTGTGCAGTTTTTAATCAACAAAATGCAATTTTGATAACTGAAAATTGTAAGATTTACGGGTTCTCAGAGATACCAATCACACTTCTGAATAGTGCATGATTACTTTGTGATGATTAAAACCTCAATAATATCAGCTTACCGGGTTTGAGGAACATATTAAAAAGAAAAAGATGGGAAAATAACAGATTAACTTTGAAATTACTTGGCCTATTACTTTTAAACAAGAGCCCAAACAAATATCAATTGAGGTGTTATATTGTTTTCTGTTTATTATGTGCTAAAAAGCTTATGACAGTCCATAGCCCATACAGTTTTATTATAATGCCCTCCAATTGGGGCATGTTGTCACGAAAGTCTAACATGGTTTATTGAGCTTGATTATTATACCATTTTTTTTTTACTGAGCAATAATTGTGTAAATGATCAGTAGTTTTTTTGTAATTAAAGGTCATTATGAATTAAAGTGTAGGCTAATCATTTGTAATTAGTTTTTAAAAATTACTTTAAAATTATAAATGCAAATTATAAATTAGATAACTTTTGTCATCGGCTCTAGCATTACCTCAACACTTAAGACACCTCACTATCGAGAAAAGCCCTCTTGATAGTAAACATACTTTTACTTTTTACTTTTGACGTCGTGATTACCTCAGTGCGCGCGCTCAGTGAGGGAGGAGCCGTGCGCGCGCTTCCAACTGTCTGTGAGAGTGTGAGAGAGAAGAAGAAGCGGCTCAAAACTTTTCCCCGACGGATAATTCATGACATAAATCAGGTAATGTAGCATTTACATCTTCAGAGTTGGCCGGTGGATATTAATGAAGTGTTTAAAGTGTTCCCACATCATTTTCAAAGTCTCGTGAGTTAAGTTGGAGTTTGATATATAACGTTACATTTGTTTCGCTCGCGCTTCTCTATCTCAGATTAAACGGGAATATGCCGGGGCTTGTCCTATTCTCTGTTGTGTGAAACCGGTGTGTGTGTGTGGTTTATGAACTGTTTAAATGTTGGCTGAAATCTCTTTTACACATTTAAGTTAGTTGGATTATTGGCGTCTCCTGCTGGGATTATCTACTCTTATAATGGGAATTCACGAACTTGTGCGTCGCAGAAATTCACTTTCGGATATTTGGAGTGTGGTGGGAAGCATTATTACATTTATTATGAATATAATCTCTCCATGGGTTCATAATGTGCTTTTCCACATAGTTTATTAGTGTTTTGATATAGATACCGTTCTCAGAATCCCTTCCTATTCACATTAGTAACGTTATCAGTCCAACAACGGTTGACAGATGATTGACACTTCAATGTAGTTAATCGTTGTTGTTTCAAACAAAACTTTTCATCTAAATGGTTGTGTTTAAAGTATAAATGTTTTACATTTGTTTAGCATACAAAACAGTAGTGAATATAAATAGACCAGATAGAAAAAGCTTCTAACACAGTTTTGATGACTTTATTATTCTAAATTGTGGACATTTTTCCTAAAAATTTATAAGTTGGTTTAGACTAGTAAGTGTACTTAATAATAATAATTATGTAAGGATGCACCGATATGAAAGCCGATAACCGATATATTGGCTGATAAATCTAAATCCAAATTTGTATATAATTTTTGAGAGCAAAAATAAAAGACCGACTATTAAAAGCCATGTCCTAAGCACACAATTATATATAATGTTATCATTATATAATTGTATGTAGCCTATATGACAGACCTGCGCTAAGTTGCACTTAACCATATTATTGAAGTGATTCAATCATATTTCAAGCAATTCAAAACCCATCACGATGAACAGTGTGCATCTGAAGTGTCTCATCTTAAGGAAATAGTCCATTATTTATCAGCTTTAATATATCGGCCAAATTTTCTTATTGGGCCGATAACGATAACATTAAAAATGAACATATATCTGCCGATACCGATATGGTGGCCGATATATTGTGCATCCCTAATATTTTATTTAGAGCACTTTTTAGGGTACTCAAAGATACTTAACTTGCGGTTGAATCTCATGTCCAGGTCACATTTTGGCCTAAAATCTAAAGGAAAAATATATTACTTTTATGTACAATTAATATGATACCTATTTTATTTTTTATTTTTTTAGGTCTGTTAGGTCAAAATGGCCCACAACTCATGGCAGTTTAAACTAGGATCATATAGAGAGGCAGAAATCGTGATCATGATACTTAACTTGCGGTTGAATCTCATGTCCAGGTCACATTTTGGCCTAAAATCAAAAGGGTTTGTAATGAGTTTTAATGCTGAGTCATAATGTGTGCTGTTGAAAGAGGGCACTCCTTTTCCTAGCCTTAGGAAAGCTTTCCATGGATTTACTATACAGAGTTCCCACGGTCATGAAAAACCAGGACATTTAAAAATTGTGATTTAAAACTTAAAAAATCTCAAAAAGTAATGTGAATATTTCAGGAATGGACTCTACATTATACATAGTTATGCACAGCTCTTGTCTTTTAAAAAAAAATGTTGAATGCAATCTCTGTACAGTGATTATTCTCTGTTAATCACAAACGACTGTAAAAGTCATTGGTCAGAAAGTGTGGGTACCCCGTTTCATGGTTCATAGCCAGCTGGCCAATAACAGGTGCTGGTACCACATGTAAACACATGCAGTAGTTGATACAAACGGGCATGAAAAGACCTGGATGTCTTGAGCCCATGTCTTCACAATATGTCCTTTATATGCTGCACATCTGCACATGTGCTCGGCGCTATAGAGGATCCACTGGAATGATTCGGAAAGTTTGTGTGACTCACAATACGACACACCTGTAGAGATTTAGGTTCAAAAGTCATCCTTCTATCTCTGTTTGGCTTTGTTTAATAAAGCTGCGAGGCACAAATGCACTTTGAAGCTTAAAACAAATGTCGGAAAATTAGTTTTTTTTCTCTCTCACACAGCGCTAATGGTTCTGCGGTGCCAACTGGAATGAAAGCGACATTTCTTAATTGCCCTCACCGGCTCCATCCGCACCATCAGGGACTGGTTGTCAGGCTGTAGATCATGATGGGACGTTTTTATGGTCCTGGGGTGACTCTGGTGGCCTGCAGGGAAACACTCATTTAATAACATTGTGCTAGTGGCCAGGGAGAGGGTTGTGTTACGTCCAAAACAAAAGCTGTGTTGTGTGTCTGTTTCAGCAGGGCACTCAGATGCTGTCAGGCTGGAAATAATAAACTAATTCTAGTGCTTTGTGGGAGGTCGAAACGCTTTAAATGATCTGTATTTCCGAGCACAGATTATGTTTATCTCGATTGTGGTTCTAAAGGATTCTAATAGGGCTGTGACGGTGGCAGTTTTTTTTTGAATGGATCAGTAAATAATATTACCTTAAAGGGGTCATATAATGGTACATGCACTTTTACAAGTTGATTGGACTGAAATGTGTGTTGGCAGTGCCTGTACACAACCATCATATAATGATAAAAAGTCCATCCAGTGGTCTTTTTTTAATCTCCTTATATGTTTTCCCCCGTCTCAAATCGAGCCGTCTGACCGTGTGACGTCACACGGTCGGACGCCCCTCCCACAATTGTTAATTGACAGCAACGTTTCAACACAGACCCGCCCTGAGCGAGCTGTCATCATAGTCCGCGCGGACATGGTTGATACGCTGGAGCAGAATGGCGTCTAAGCGATTGTGGTGTTCTGTTCTTGGGTGTAATAACGAATAGAGATGCACCGATTACAATTTTCTGGGCCGATTCCGATTTCCGATTTTTCAGTGAGTTTGACCTGCCGATACCGATTTTAGCCGATTCCGATTTCATTTTTTCTGACCACTTTACAGCACACACAAATATTTATTTTATATCTTTTCTGTAATAGAACATTTTACAATTTGCATAGTACATATTTTTTTTTAACAGATAAATGCTATAAAATAGAACTATATAAATGACTCCAGGTGTGGGTAATTCACACACATCTAAAGTGCAGTGTTATGGAAGAACCATTTCCTTTTCACATTCAATATCCAATAATTTTTTTATACATGTATTTAGCAAACTAAACGTCTGTATGAAAACCGGGAATGGCGATAAAATAATATATACATAACAAATTAAATAAATATAGCCTTGCAGTATAAAGATATTTCTCAAAGCACACACACACAGGCCTATTGCAATCACTTGTACAAACTGAATAATAAAACAAGTTTAAATGGGTACATTTTCTATAAATATTAGTCTTCGTTTTCTTTTCTGACATTGCCTACTCCAGTTCTTGTTAAAACACGCACATTCTGTGTATTTTGGGCACTTTTTTGTGAAACCCTATTTAGGCTATTTTGTCCATCAAAAGTGTGCTTTCCCTTTAATTGAGCGTGAGCAGTGCAGCAAATAGACTCGGCGCCGAAACACGCGCTTCACTGCTCGCGACGCTCCTGCTTGACGCTCACGCGCTGCTCCCGCTCCCGTTGTGATTAACATGCACGCCCAAAAAAAATACGCGCTTGCGGTCTGAACGGACGTAATTCACGAGGTTTCCTACATGTGTGTTCCTCGTGCACGTGTGATGCTGATGTTGCGCGATGTTAATCATGCGGCGCCCGAGTGCATTTGACCGGCATAAAATCGGTATTTGTCAGACTGACCGGCCGGTCGCCGGTCACGGCCGATCACGTGAAAATCGGCCAATTCCGGTCACCAGCCGATCAATCGGTGCATCTCTAATAACGAACACAGCAGTCATTTTGATGTTCCTAAATCCGTACAGTTGAAGACGCAGTGGCTGAGTTTGTTTTCGAAGGGAATATTCCCCACGATCAATGTCGATGCATTCATGTTTGCGCGAATCATTTCTCACCAGACTGCTTTATAAACGAGGGTCAGTATAAAGCTGGTTTTGCTAAGAAGCTGCTCCTGAAAAAAGGATCGGTACCAACTATTCGTGTTCCTGCTGCACCTCCTGAAGAAGAAGCGAGTGTAACTTTTTATTAACCTTTATATTAATCTTTGCAAATCACTTGCACGCTTCACGATAAATGCGGCTGTTTACACTCAGAGTACATTACGGCATGTTTTCTATGTACAACGTTCTCAATATAATTCATAATGCCAAGTTTATAATGAACAACGCGTTATGGTTATTGTGTTATTACAAATTGTGTACGCAGTACGCACAGAACTGAGGGGCGGGGTGAGCAAAGCTCATTATCATTTAAAGACACATGCACTTGCTGAAAACAGAGCTGTTTTTGACCAGGTAAAATTAGAGTTTTCTTACAATACTACTAATGAGAATTTTTAATTAAAGTATATTACAAACTTTTCATTTAGACCCTAAAGAATCATAATAACAATGGCATTATATGACCCCTTTAAATAATATAATAAAGTTAAATATTTAACACACACAGACGCGTGATATAGCCTAAGCCTTCCGCTCTGCGCTTTGAGAGGGATCAGGGATGTGAGACACGAGCAGAAAGCTTTTTGTATATCTTCATGTTTTCTACTTGTTGTAAAAGGTCTGAAGAGCAAATTTTATCTTCCACAAGGTCAAGATATTTAGGCTATGATTGATTCTGCTCTCTGCCAGAGAAAGCAAAACTAAAAAAATCACTTGCACGCGTGAAACGCACCTTACCAAGTCTAATAACAAGCGCAAACTGTGTTAAAAAGAATTTGACGTGCAAGTAAAAAGGTAGGCTATCTTTCCTACACCGTAAAGAATGCGAATATAATAGTCCTACTTTAAAGCGAACCAAAGGAATATCTTAATAGTTATTGGACCTGGGAAGTCCTTGAAAGGTTCTTGAATTTGAAGTTAACCAAGGTGTGGGAACCCTGCTTATAGATAATATATAAAAATGTATATTGATTTAAAAAATAAAAATATGTATGCATTGCATCAATACATTATATCATTAATCATCTGATCAATGCATTGAATCATAAATGTATCATTACCCCACTAGATATTATGGTAATTTATTTCAGATAAATGGATACAGCCTCTAGAAATGATGGTCATTTTACACGTCAGTTAGACAGTCTAATCCGGTCTAAGCGGGCAGTTCTTGACCCAGATCTACATTTTGCAGTGTGTAACCAGACTTTCCAAAAGTCTAGTCAGAGGTCTGTTACTCTAGAATTACAGACTCCTTTGCACCAGTTCGGTGACTTATACTGGACCACAGCACTGCGTGTGTTTTGGTTGAGCTGTCGTTTTTGGACATGCGGTGAGCTCGCTATGTGGGAATGTGCAGAATAAACTGTACCAGGCTGTGAAATGTAGAGCACTGCCATGACGGCTCAGAGAAAACACTTTTTTTTTTTTTTTTTTTTACTTGTTGCCACTGTGTTGAGTTCCTCCCCATTATTGCCACTGTAATTTACTGTTTTATCATTTCTACGGGCCGAACGTAGTGTCTAACCCCTATTGTTTTGATAGGCGGACATTTTTTAAAATCTGATTCCTCTGCTGTTCCTCTGTATGGCATCCTGTGGAAGCTTTTGTAAGAAAGTTATAAGGTTTGGCACACTGATTGGTGGTGGTCTGAATAGTCCTCTGACCAGCTGAACCCTCTTGCACCACGATCATCTTTTGGCTCAGAAACTTAATTCTTGAAATATATTGATTGATATTAGCCTCTTTCACACAGCAATCCCGGTAAATTGCTAGAACGACTTTACTGGTAAATAAAAAAATGTGCTGTTCACACAAGCAACAGCATTCTGGCTTTTTACCGTAACACTGTCTGTCCACACTAGACGCGACTCGACTGAGATGCGTCAAAATCAATCAAAACCCACAGCCAATCAGAACAGCGTGTGGGCAGAGTCTCGCAGCGAGTGCACGGCACCAGAGAGTAATCTTCACGGCACTCGCAAGAAAATAATCAAATTCACAAATAGTACACCATTTAAACATTATTAAAAATACATCTAGGCTACTGAGTTACTAAAACAATCTTTGTCAAAGAATACACTTGTTTGTTCACAGTTTGAACGTTCTTGTTTCCATTCGTTTAATTTCAAGATCTGAGGTGAATTATCCATTGTTGCTTTTACAGCTACAAAGCTGGAGCACTAAATGATATTCAAAGTCACATTACACGCTTTTAACATTAAATAAAGCTCTTTAACAGTACCTGAGATTATCATTACCACACTTTGTGTTTGTTGTTCCAGCGCGACGCCGCAGAAAAATAGAAACAGTTTCTAAAATTGAATCGTTTTAGGACAAAAACTCTGATTAACTGTGTAAACGTGTCATCTGCGTCATAATTTTATGAATGGCCCAGAACCGTTGCTCTTTCAACGGCTTCTGATTGGCCCAAATGACTTCTTACGTCAGCGCGTTCTGACCTTGTACGTGCAAAATACAGATAATCTTCATTCCGCGTTCACACACATCGCATATACCGGTAATTTACCGGTAATGTCACATCTTCCCATACTGGTAAATTGTCTGAACCAATTTACCTGTATATTTGACAGAGGTGAAGTTCGGAAGTAAATCTGTCTTATCAATCTCTATATATTGTTAGAGTGACACCTTAATTTCATAAATATTCTTGTAACTTCTCAATAATTTCATCTAAAGTCATAAGCCTGTGTTTTTCATATTCTTTGGGTCATGTGTAGCCTCTAAATCAATACTCAATTTGTCAAAGTAATAAAACATTTATTTTATTTTATTTTATCCTGTACATAATTGACAAAAGTATGAGTCTGAATTCTTTTCGTTTTATAATTGCTTTGTGGATTTACTGAATGTTGTATAAAACAGAGCCAGTTTTTCTTGTTTTAGATGTCAGTCATGTTATTCTTTATTCACAAAAGAGAACAGCTGTGTAATGTCTGTCATAATACATGTGCTTAAATCTATTATAATTTACTCTCTACAAATGCTTAGATGTCCATGATTTTCGACGTAAAACATTTACAACGTTTACAACAACACATATTAGTTCCTCTTCTTTTGAGTCTCAATGCCTACCCTTTTGCACCGTTTATCCTGTGCTCTTGACCTGCTAGTAAGTTCCCACACTCTTATCTGTCAGCTGTCGTAGCTGTTCACCTGTGATGTGTTTATCAGTGGAGGAGTCGTGCATGTCAGACTTTCACATTCACTCATTTTCACTTCAGCCTCATGGAATTCCGATGACGAAAGTGGGGGAATTCTTCTCGCATTTTATGACACTCAGCTACAAATCTACAAATGCTTTGTAGAAATCTACAAACTTTCCATCACTGAGAGTGGATTTTAGGTAGAACTGGGTGACTTATTGAAAATATTTATATGTGACCCTGGATCACACGAGTCGCACGGGTATATTTGTGGCTATAGCCAACAATACATTGTATGGGTCAAAATTATTGATTTTTCTTTTATGCCAAAAATCATTAGGATATTAAGTAAAGATCATGTTCCATGAAGATATTTTGTAAATTTCCTACCGTAAATATATAAAACATTTATTTGTGTGAGTGAATGCAGCACAATCGTGAACATAAATGAACAACTTTAAAGGAGATTTTCTCAATGTTTTGATTTTTTTGCACCCTCAGATTCCAGATTTTCCAATAGTTGTATCTCGACCACATATTGTCCTATCCTAACAAACCATACATCAATGGAAAGATTATTTATTCAGCTTTCAGATGATATATTAATCTCAATTTCATAAAATGTAGCCATGTGACTGGTTTTGTGATCCAGGGTCACATACAGTATGACATATAAGTTTGCTGGCAGTATAAAGTTTATCAAAATAAAAGTTCCTGGTGATATACAGTAGTCAACATTTGAAGTGGATCAAACTTATACATGAATTTTGAACAATACCCATTCTTGTCTAGGACAACTTTGATGAACTGTTTTTGATCCACTTCAAATGTTGACTACTGTGTTAAAATATATTGTCAATATCCAGAAAAATGTTGAGATGTATACTTTTTTTTCTTAAGCTATATGACCCAGCTTTGCTTTGAAATAAGGGGCTGTATCTGCTGTGCTAAAGTTAGAGATTGCCAGGAGACTTTCTACTGGGTAAGTTAATATTTAACAGTTAATAAGATAACAGTAACCAACATCTCTGCAGCTGATCCCTTTGAAGGCCTTAAGTAATGACGATTGATTCTCTTATTACATAATCTTTTCCTATAGCAATAGTCTTCTCCTAATAATGAAGGTGATGCATTAATGTAGGTGGAGACCGCATGGATTGAGTTCCAGAGCTCTTTGAGTTGAAGGAAGGACGGAGTGTTTTGTCTTTCTATAGTGTGTGTGTATTGGAGTGAATGAATGCTGTCTTGTCAGGTTGATTTAGTTTCCACAGCCTCAGGTGCAACTGTGAACTGCAGTGAAACAAGTCTCAACTTTGTTTAGAGAAGAGTGTCTGATTTTTCTCACACTTTCTTCTTCCTCTGTTGT
Organism: Leuciscus leuciscus; assembly: GCF_965113295.1. Classification (NCBI taxonomy): domain Eukaryota; kingdom Metazoa; phylum Chordata; class Actinopteri; order Cypriniformes; family Leuciscidae; genus Leuciscus; species Leuciscus leuciscus. Next base: position 43,197,175 of record NC_138731.1, on the reverse strand, counting down.
CAATAGTTCAGGTGATAAATGTGACGGAGTTCCTTATAAATTATGAACCATATTACTGAAAAGCATTAGCGATCACTGATATTTAGTCAAGTTTAGTAAGAAGTTTAATGCATATACTGTATATTTTTCCACAGTATTACACAGATTTAATTTATTAAATGACAAAATGTGGAAGTCTTGATTGAAAGTGATTCCAGATATATCAGCGCCTTCAATGAAAGCTTTTTTAAATGTCCAATAGATTGATATAATAGGTATACCAAACATATAGATATGCTAGATAATGTATTGTAGGATTTGCTCTGAAATAATATTTAATCATTATATATGCAAATGCATGAAGAAATAAATGGCAATACTAACCAACAATATATTTCTCTCTAAAACATTAGAAAACATTTTTTAAATACTTTTTTGAGTGTTGAATCAGAGAATTATATTGGTTCATTATAATGGACAGTTTGAACAGATTCACAGAAATGAATACATTTGAAAGAATATTGCTGTGGGTTTTCATCAAGAAATTTTACATATTGACTTTTTCTATCTTCAGATTACGAGTAAATATTAGGAAATACAGGGAGAGAAAGTTTTCTCAGTTTTAAAAAGCCAGGTTTCAGATCTCTTTTTAAAGATACGCTCCAAAAGTTTTACTGTCAATTCTGTTTATTGTCTTCATAAGATAACCAAAAATAGTGTGCCCACAGGTGCGTTAATCTTAAAATACACCCTGCTTGTCCTCTGGAACAACAGCACAGCCTCATTTACATGTTGTTTTGCAGTTGACTGATAGAGTCTCTCTCTTATAGGGTTGGGTGTCGCTTGAACTTTAGCGAACTTGAGTGATTTTTCTTATCGATTCCTGTGCACATTTGAATGTGGTTTTAAACCATTCAAGCGCAAGAAGACGTTAAAGAGAGCTCAATTCAGTATTCACACGCTATATGAGAGGCGGCGTGTCGAATTGAGCTCTCCTTCACCTCTTCTTGCGCTTGAAAACCACGTTAAAATGTGCACAGTTATCGATAAGCAGAATCGAAGTTTTAATTTTATACCAAGTATCCGATTCCTGACCTTAAAGAGATACTTCACCGATTAGCATTAAGCTTTGTATCAGTAGAAACCTGGTAGTATTTTGGAATGATCGTGCTTCCCTCCCTCATGTCCCCCTGAGATGAGAGATTTCTGTGTTGTGTGTCTGGAAAAAAAACTCGTCATTTATCGTCATCAGAGGCTCTTTTGTCTAGAGGCGAGAGACTCCAGCCAGTAGGAGGAGCTCGTTCCGCATGTCTTCAACCCGCCCATAGGGGGATCTCACGATAAAACGCAGTCTTTTCAGTTTCGAGTCGACTAATAGCCTAGCTGTATCATTTCTTCCGACACTGCCCTCTGTAACCGGGAGGCGTGGCTTGGGAGTGTCCTCGTAGGGCAGTGAAGCAAGTGCATTCTGTGAGTCGTTGTCTTTCATCCACATCAGCCAAAAAATTTTTTTGGGGCTTTTCTCAGTCTAGAAGGCACCAACTTCTAAAATAATTTCACATTTCTACTACATAAATAACCCAATTTAAATACACATTCATCTTTCCAGCGGTGAAATATCCCTTTAAGTATCTGATTTCAGAATTGGAATCGATTTTTGATTCCCTACCCTACTCTCTTCTCGTGTATATAAGAAGAGGGGATATTAGTGTGAGACAGAGTTACTCTGCCTGAGTCAAATCTAAACTTATCGGTGTCAGCATTACTTCATTTTCTGCCCTGAAGAGGCGAGTGAGTCATTTGACTGGGGGTGTTGAAAACCGCCTGTTTCTGGGTTGTCTGTGCTCTGTTTAGACCTGTGATCATTCCTGTCATTTGGGAAGGGAAACTTTATGACTTTCCACAGAAGGTTGGATTAAGTTCAAGTGTTTACAGATCCAGGACACTGATTCAAGTTCTGATTCAAGAGGAAGAAGATGACTCTTAATTTAATTTAATTTAATTTATGCATAAATTAAATTGTATTAAATAAATAGGGCCTAAATTAAAGTAGGCCTAAATTAAAAAACATTTTTTTAATTAATACATTTTATTTATTTATTAATTAATTTCGAAATTAATTTTTTAATTAATTTTTTAATACATTTTTAATTTAAAAGCACGTGGATCCTATTGTACAATTATACTTGCATTGGTCTGGTATTAGAATTATTAATTGCATTCTTAAAAGTGGAGCAATAATATGCTACAAAAGTACAGAATATCACTTTTTCTAAGTGAAGAATGATAGCATCGCTTGTTTAACTCTCTTGTTGAGAGTGAATATGAATAATTTAGATGCAATATTTCCAGTTTCCAGCTTCCCAGACTTCTCTTCCTGGTTTCCCAGAGCTGTTTTATGGACTGAAGTAAACTCGTATTAAAAACGTCATTGTTGCTCTCTTCCTTTCATGTCATTGTGAATGCATGGCAGTCTATAGAGCTGAGATACGGCCCGCTCCAGCTGCTCATTGTCTTTTTCTTGCTCATTTCCCGTTTCAAGGTGAAGAATTCTTCTCTCCGTCTGCAATCACCTGTTATCTTGTTCTGGTTCTTTTCGTCAATGGGCATTTAACGGTTCCTATTAACCTGTCCATTATTCTGTCCGTTATAGCAATTTCACCCATTAAATTCTCCATTTCAGAAAAGGATGTCTGTCATTTTCTTGTCATAAAGACACGGTCACGGTCCTGCAGTACTTTTTCAGCTCTTTAACTTTTCAAGAATTCATCAAATCTTTTATTAGTTAAGATGATTTTGGTCAAGGGATACCGAGGGGATAAAATTAACTATGGATTAAAACTCGATTCCAATGAAAACATGTATTGTTTGAAACATTTTGATTAAAGACGGTAAAGAGTGAAGAAATTCTTCAGAATAAAATGGCCAGTTTTTCATTGTTGAAATCAGTGCAGACATGACAATCATCCACTCAAACCAAAGTAACTAATATGATTTAAAATTATAAACCATATTAATTTAAAATCTTCTTTTTATCCATCTAAAATGCATATGCATTATCCATGCATGATGGGACAGGAAAATGTACAGGTTAGTCGTAATGACCCGTCACAGAGGCGTAGGCCCGACTCTGTTGGTTTCGTGGTTGTCATGACGCCGGACACGGACTCTGGGGAATCATTCATGTCAAATAGCTCATTGAAAAGAGTTGCTTGGAGAGCGAGAGAATGGAAAAGTGTGTGGATGTTGGCGGCGGTTGAGATTGACCTGCTGTAATTGTGAGAGTCTCGAGGACACGCAGGGCTCATCTGGGCTATGACGGTTCAGTGTGTGTGTGTGTGTGTGTGTGTGTGTGTGTGTGGAAGAAGCCCGAGGCGATCAGAAGAACAATACTGCAGATGGTACCGTCAACACTTCAAACCTGTCTATTGTTTAGCTGAACAGTGTTTTTTTTTTTTAAAGTGGGGTAGAATTGTGACATGGTGGAAACAAGATCTTTAACTAGAAACAAGTTTAGTGCAGGTGTTCATAAAAATAATGATTGCAGAACCCAGAGAAAAGTTTCACTGTTGTTCATCTGAACTTCCACAATACACTGTTTAAAAGTGAAGTGTGTGATGTTTTCCATAGGGATGCACCGATAATACAATTACGTCTATTTCATGTTATATGCATGGGCAAATACACAAATGTTGTAATGCTTAAGTAATTTAGGCAACATTAATATGCATAACTCTTAATTTTGTGATGAATAGTTGATGAAGAAGTTAATTAGTTGAGATTGCTTATGACAAATTAGGAAAGTGACTTTCAAGAAATTGTGCTCTTAAAGAGTTAAATCTGTTCTCTAACCTTAGTTACAGCTCCGGATCTTCCTCAGCGCTTCATGAATGGTGATTGTGGCGTCGGTCTTTCCGCATCAATTTCAGCACGAGTCGCCATCCTTTTGAAAACAGTGTCTTCTCGACTTGACGACAACACGAACCAAACTCTTCCAGTCTCAGCTACAGTGTTTGAGAGCGGGTCGAGTAGACGTCGTTCGCAAGCAGTCAATGAAGACCATAGACTGGCATTATGCAAATTTGTTACATTGTTACGTAGGATTGTAACAGGAAGTGAGACAAATTTCAGAATATATTCTTTTTTTTTTTTTAGGAGACAGTAACTTTATTTGTCGTGCGCTTTGATCTTTAAATCTTTTACATTCTCAAACAGCTATATTACACATTGCATGAAGGGTAATAATATTTGAAAAAGCATAACTTTAAAAAATAAATAAATAAACACTACAATGCGACGCCGCTGGCAAAACCAACAGTGCAGGTTTGAGAGGTGGTGCCCCGTAATATCTCGCGAGAATCACGACTTGCTTTACGGCACGACGTCACATACATCAACAACATATGAAGCAGCCTCTATGGAAGACACTAGCACACATTTCAGATGTGAATCATGGCAGAGTCGACGAAGAAAGCGTGGTTGGAAGAGTGCAGAGCCGGCTCTGCGTGAGTGGTATTTACCACAGTAACGTTAAATACAAGTACTCCACAGCGACTCTAGGGGGCGCTGTTTGAGAAAACCGGAAACTGCATAGTGTGACTTTAAAGCAGCGTGCTTTCCTTTGCTCTGCTCTTAAGTAACTTTCAGGCTTTAAGGGTCTCAGTGTGTAATATGATGCTGAGAGGCTCACTGAGATAATGCTGATAGCCAAGTCATTGGAGCAGCAAGACCCCTTCAGAAAAGAGATAAAGCTGCTTTATAGAGCCCAGATACCTGTAGCCCTGCCACATGGTCATTCCTGTGGAGATAGTCCATGGGATTTCTCTGGGATTTCTTTTCCCCCGTTCCTCAGGACATGGTATCTTCATCTTGCACGGCTGAGATTGTTCTGCCAAAGTCTTTGTTCAGTCAGAGAGCCACATGTTGATTTAATTTCATTCCTGGGTCGTATCAGATGTGAGGGAAACGATGACGGGACGTGTGGACCTCTCGCTGTCAGTCTTTATGGTTCAGATAGTCTTCAGACCCTTCAGAAACTCCTTGACCTTGAGTCTGGTCTGATCAGATTGGTCTGACCTTCACTAGTTTCGTGATCCTTATTTGACGTGAGTATGTGAGTGGCTGGAATGTTTTAACCACGTTATTTCCTTTTTATTGAACGGTTTAACTTTTTAGACCTCAGTTAAACTTTTAGACATAATAATAAATAAATCTAAAAAAGGTTGCATATGTGTTTTTATCATAATTGATATATCAGGCATTTATGGCTCGTATAATATTATATAGGAGAATATGGAGCTCATATTTGAGGAGGAAAAAGTAAGATGAAATGTAAAGTAAATCAATGATATCTTTATAACAGTATAGCAGACTACTTACATAAAATGCATTTAAATATGTCTTAGTAAGATGCTATATACAATCTTAGTTTTTGCTAAACAAGTGTAAACATATGTGGAACATAATGTTGATAATTCAGAGGTCTTAAAAACGTGTTTTTTTTATATAATACAGCACTCTTTTTAGGGTTAATAGCATTAAAACTTAAGTTGCAAAACAGAGTTGAAGTTTAATTTGATCAATTTATTTACAAAGAGTTTGTTTCACTGAATTGATTTAAAACTCTGATCCAACTAAAGCATTGCTTAAAATGTGGCATTTTTCAGATATTAAAGGGGTGTTATAATGCCCTTTTCACAAGATGTAAAATAAGTCTTTGATGTCCCCAGAGTGTGTGTGTGAAGTTTTAGCTCAAAATACCCCACAGATATTTTTATATAGCATGTTAAAATTGTCACTTTTTGAGAGTGAGCAAAAACACACCGTTTTGTGTCTGTTCCTTTAAATGCAAATGAGCTGCTGCTCCCGGCACAGGGGGCGGAGCTTCAACAGCTTGTGTCCTTTTACCTCACACAGACATGCACTGAAAATGTCAAAAACGTTTCGCCTTTTTTGTTTAAACCGGAGTCAGACAATGATGGAGAGACTCGAGAAGAAGTGACAACATGTAGAAGCAACAGGACATTTCTGAATGGTTAGTTGATGAGTTTATGTAGCTTATGTGTAGTTATCCTCTAGTCATTGATTAGCATATTCTGTCTTGATAATCTATAAATCGCGTTCACGGGGGCGGGGTTTATGTACATTTTAAGGTTCATGAGGAACCGGGAGGAATGTGGTGTAGTCCCTACCAGCCGTTTGTTGTAGTCCTTAAAAAGTGATTTCTTTAAAAGCAAATATCTCTCTTTGCTTTGAACTTTGAGCGTTGTAACTTTGCAGATGTTGTTTATGCTCAAACAGCAACATTACACACTAACTAAAGTTAGAAAAGTGAAATCATAATCAACCACCCCTTTAAAATGTACAGCAAAAAATATGTAGGCCTAAATAATATTGCTGTTTGCATTGTTATATTGGTGCAAATAACTGTTCTTCACCCCTTCAGCTTTAAGCTTTTTCAGAGAAAGATGTATAAATATCAAAGTCAGAAGGCTTAAAAATAACTTGTGTATCAGCCAGCTCTACTTGATTGTGAAGGTGGCAGGATTCCTGTTCCCTCTTCTTATCCGTTGAGGAGTTTGAGGAATCTGTCCGCAGCAGTTTCAGAGATGGATGGAGTGAGAGATGTCGTCTGGAGTGAGACGTGCTGCTGTAATTGCTCGCATGTGCTGCACATTTGAGTCTTTTAGGAGGTTCACTTCACCATCCTGTAACAGGAACAACAGCCAGGATGGAAAAACTCAAATGGAGACGGATCACATTCAGATCAGAGTTGGGATATAATCCACACAAACTTTATTTATTTTTTACATTTTCTTAATTGTAATACTTCATAGCAGTGTATATAGATTTTAACAGCATTAATAATCCTTTAAGGGTATTTTTGTACATATAACTAGGGCTGCGCAATTAATCGAATTTGTAATCGTGATTACAATTACGGATGCCACGATTATGTAATCGTTTAAAGGCGCAATTACACAAAAAAAGTTCACTTACAATATTCTGTGTGCTTAAGATGCGTTTTTCTTTCTTTCTACAGCTTATCTTAAGGTTGTTGTTTTTTTTTACTTTGGTTTGGCTTCTTTTAATAAATAAATAAATATATTTGGGATTTGAGGCTTAATGCTATAGAAATGCGAAAAAAAAGTTTTTCAGGAAGAGTGTTTTGAGCTTGTATTCTGATATAACAAAATGGCATGCAGTCGCTTCAAACAATGGCATAAAGCTCTTCAAAACATCATTCAATGTAAATTAGGATAATCATAATTAATAATCGCAATTACAATTTCAAGGGAATAATCAACAATTATGATTTTTGTCATAATCGTGCAGCCCTACATATAATAGGGCTGTCACTTTTGTGAAAAAATCCTGTTCGATTTTGGAGACATAAGTGTTCATTGAATCGATTGCAAAATCGATTTTCCATGTATAAAGACGTTTCCATTTTAAACGCCAAGTATAGGCAAATCCTCGGACAACTAACAGGCATTAGGACGAACGTAAAGACGGCGCTTGAGACGCGCACAAGTCAGCAATATTCCTGATGATTTATTGACGTGAAGTTTCGTGCACAATGACAAACAGGAGTGCAACATTCTCGAAAAACAATAAGCCATAACATAAATGAAAAACATTACTGCAGGCTTCAACATGGCTGTGTTTACGATTAGAAATATCAAACAAATTTAGCCTACGTAGGCGATTGTAGACCGTAGTCCGAATCTGAATCTGTATGCATGAGTGTCTGCATACCGGCAGAATATTTACAGTTTTGTTGTAAAAAGAGACACATTATGCAGAAGTATAATTTGCTGTTAATTATGTGTGTTTGTCAGAGCCTGCAGTCGCTGTGTGATGTGCGTTCGCTGCAGGCGTATAGTGACGAGCTGGACGCGCTCTGAGAGAAGACCGTTAAAATCGATTGCCTATTTTAGTTTTCGAAACTTGCATTGGTTGGTCCGATCGATTGTGCAATCGACAGCCCTAACATATAACAATACATTTTTACATTAAAAGTCGTATACTATTAAGTAAATTAATGCATTAGTTGAAGGGATAGTTCATCCATAAATTAAAATTCTGTCGTCATTTACTCACCCTCAAGTTGTTCCAAACCTGTATGAATGTCTGTCTTTTGCTGAACTCAAAATAAGATATTTTGAAGAACGTCGGTAAAGGTAAACCAAACAGTTGATGAACCTCATTGACTTCCTTAGTTTTTTTTTTTGTGTGCTGAGGAAGGTCTGAGGCTTAGGTATGATAATGTGTGTTTGGTTTCTAAAAGGAGCACTTTAATGTTTGAAACTGTGAGCGGGAGGAATGTGTGATTGAAACACTGTATTTATAGCATTTATATATAATCTGCAAAAATATTTGAGCTTATTTACAGTGCTTTTTTTTTTTTTGCAAGCTAAACTTGTGTTTTCAACCAGATTAGCAGTATGAACCCAATTTGTTTGCCTCTTGTTGTGGTCCAGCGTTTCTTTTGAACTTTCTTTTGAAATATAAGTGCATCTGTGTCTTTAGCGAATCTTCCTGCATCTCTCCTCAACTTTTGACTTCTCACTCGGGATGAGGTCGCAGCAGCCCTTCTCATCCAAGAGCTTGAATCGATGCGGATCGGGGCGCTCGCTCGTCTCCCGGGGAGAGACCGGCAGGGTTTTTTCATGCTTGATCTCAGTGCTGAGGTGTCTGCTGTGAGTTCAGCACGACTCCAGATTCAGACCCTCTCACCTTGTCTCGTCTCATCTGAGCAGAGCTGTCAGGCACACTTTTTATTTAACTAGTTACCACTAGTCTTTTTTGTAGCAAGGCTGTTTTCTCAGAGGAGATGGTGAGAAAATCATTGGTAGTACAGACAAACAGACCAACAACATAACCATATAAAACAACCATATTTACAGTATGTTCACAGTATGGTTGTACCAAAAAAAAACATACAATCATATAAAACAAACAGACCAACATATGAAATCTATGTGATGGAGAGAATAACAATGAATCATCTCTTTGAGAAATGTATCAAATTATGGGGAAAATGGGTAGATCATATTCTCCCACTGAGTCCAGACCTAGTATAGAAAATATAATAACTAGAAAATAGATCGGGTTTGGAAATTTTATTAAAGAATTAGAATTTTGAAGAGAAATAAAATATCCTGATTGGAAATTTTTGAAGTCAAGTGCATCATCCTGGTACCAAGTTAGACAAAATACTTACCTGAGTAATAGGTACATATAACTGTAATGAGCTACCATTATTTTCCTTTTATTATAGTTATGGCTTTATTGTCATTATTATATTGTCCAAGTACCATTTCTTTCGTTAAAGTGTTATTTTATTTGTGTCTATATAAATAAATACAATAAAACCAAAAAATGAACTATATATATATAGGCTATATATAGATCAAATAGTGTCTTAAGCAGGGCTTGACATTAACTTTTTGAGGAACTTGTCCTTCGGACAAGTACATTTATGTTTCACTTGTCCATGCACAAAAGTCACTTGTCCGGGTAAAGATTTATAATTTTATAATTGATTTTTTTGTGTTTTGCTAATGCAGAATTCGGGATTTTGGATTTTGCCACTTTCTACCCGGCAGAGGCTGATTTACCGTGGGATACTTTAAAACGTGTAGCTACTTTACATCTGAACATTAGCTAATATTTAACTATGTACATTTAACCAATACAAATGCTGTTAATGCTTGTTTACAGTCCACGGCTGCTAACGTCACTTGTCAGCCGGGTTGGGTTGCCCCCCCGACAGACGCCACAGAACATTACTCCGTCTTCATAAATAACCCAGTCGAATTCATCTTTCCATTTGGTTACAAATTTTCGTTCCCGTTTTAATTCGTATGGTGCTGTTGGTGTAAGCCTGTAAGGTGACTTGTTTTTGGAGCTTTTCCTGGCGCTTGGCTGGGCTGCGGAGCCTGAAGAAACATCACTCTCCACTCCAGTCTCCACCACTGTTCTTTGAGGCAGGTAAAAAGGTTTAAACTTGGACCGGCTCCTGATTGGCCAATCAAAGCATTCTGAGTTGGACGCTGGTTCGACGGATTGCGGGGAAAAAAGTGTGTTCGTTTCAAATCGGTAAAATTAAATCTGTAAAATAGACGTAATGAGTGGCACATAACGTGAAGTAACATGGCATTTTATTTTGTTTGAAATTTAACTTGTCCAGTTGGACAACTAAAATTTTACTCTTCCACTTGTCCTACAAAAAAATTAAGCGGACAAGCCTTAATGTCGAGCCCTGCTTAAGCATTATTTCTTTCTACTATAACATTGCCCAGCGATTGAAATTGATGATAATGATGTGTTGCACACACCTGATGTATTTGTGTTCGGTCACCTTCCTGTTTAATTTAAACAAACTAACAGCAAGACGCACCCTGAGTGAAGTTTACAGCGCAGAAACAGTCCAACTGGATAAATAGACGTGCTGTAATGTGTTTGACCTGTGCTGCTAACTCTGAGAGGTGAAGGAACCTCGGCGCTATCATGACCAGTGGCACGAGAAGCCCAAGTTCAGCCGTTTAGCATCAATTAGATGTGGAATGCTGGGAATCCAACAGCTTGTTTTCCGGAATAACAAGATAGCAGAGCAGAGCCGCTCTGTGCAAATATTGAAGAATTCTTTCCATGCCGGCCCACCGGCGATCACGCGTTGGAGTGGGTGGACTGTGGGAAAAATCTTGCCAAACAGAGAAATAAAATATACAAGGAGCAATTAGATTATGCTCTTTTTTTATATTCTTTATTTCCCTAGGATATTTATACATTTGTAAAACTATGAGCTCTTTTGGCCCTCTTAAAACACTCTAGTTTATTTGATTTGTCTAATAATAACGTAAATGCATCACACAAGAATTTTATCAATTTTGCCTTTAGTTGGTTCAGAAAAGTGATGGTTTTAGAACACAATGTCTTTTCTATCACATCTGAAATGAGCATTTTGCGCTGAAATTGGCATTTGATCAAAATATTCTGTTCATAGCCTAAGTGATGTTTACTAGTGCTGTCAAACGATTAAAATATTTAATCGCGATTAATCGCGTTAATGTCAAAGTTAACTCGCAATTAATCGCACATTTTTATCTATTCTAAATGTCCCTTGATTTCTTTTTGTCCCATTATCTTTTCTCATTTTAATGCTCTTATCAACATGGAAAAGTGGATCGGCTTGCTTTGTGCAAATGTTTTTTTTATTGAAAACAACATGGGCATATACTGTTCAATTTCACACTAACATTCTCACTCGGAGCAAATAATCCGTCAGAGAATTCGCATCAGCTGTGTGTGTGCTTGGCCATCCAGTGGTGTTTCAGACTGGACGTGCTGCGATGATCGCTCAGTTCACAACCACAGAACACACAGATCACTTTGATCTTGTCAATGGAACCATTTGGCAACTTTTTAAAAGTAAACTTTCCATTCAGAATCTTATTGGCATCCATAGAGAGCCTAAGTCCCTCCCCTCCGCTTCCGGCTCATGGGACCTTATTTCGGAAAAAATATGTATGGTAGTCAATGGCGAGAGACAACTTATCTTTTTATTCCGTCTGAACTGTGCCCTGAATTACGCATATGATGTTTGTCAATTTAAAAGTTAATTATGAAAGTCAAGAAGCAGTTTGTCATAAAACATTTCGTTTTATGTGAAAATCGCTCAATGAACTACATCTCTCGTCTCGCACTGTGTACGTATGTGTGCAGTCTGGTACCAAACACTCAGGCATGACGGCGTAACGTTACGATTATAACTTAAGTCGTATAACGTAAGACTATAGAAAAAATGACAGACGTTAGCTTCAGTAAAGTTAGCTTCATTCATTGAGAGAAAAGGTATGACGTCACATGTGCGCCTTTTGGGTTTGTAGTCTTTGTAATTACGTATTTTCACAGTCTTATACCTCAACAGTTTTACATCAAACTGCGACTTTCTTGACTTTAAAATGTATCTTTTAAATTGACAAACATCATATGTGTAATTCAGGGCACAATTCAAACGAGATCAAAATATTTGTTGTCTCTCGCCATTGACTACCATTCAATATTTTTCCGAAATAAGGTCCCATGGTGGTCCACCGGAAGGGGAGGGACTTAGGCTCTCTATTTCGGCGTCTCACGCTCGCCATTCACTCAAAACGTAACGTTAGCCTACTACTCTTCGGCCGGTTTTGCAAACCCAAACAAGTGTGTGCACTCGGCGTGCCTGTTGTTTTGTTTCCGGTCTAGCTAGATCCGGTGTGGTGTTGTAGTTTTTCTAACGTTACTAGTAGCAAACAGCATGTGAAAAAAACGACAAAGTTTGCTAGGCCAAAAAGAACGTTAATCGCGCGCTAAAACAATGTACAGCGTTAAAATGGGTTTGTGTTAACGCCGTTAATAACGCGTTTAACTGACAGCACTAATGTTTACCTTGTTTTTTTGTTTTTTTACACTATACACATCTTATATTTCATCTCAGACTCTTTTCTGACACTTGTCTTCTTGGAAAACAAGTACACTAACATTTAAGAAAACATTTAGTGGCAGAATTTTTGGTGTACATTTTTTGTCAGCATTTTCACACAACAATTGCTGAGGTTCAATGTTTAAGTTTATTTCATTGTTTAGATTATTGTAGTTTTAAAATGTTAGTAATTCATATTTTAATGATAGGTAGTAGCAAACGTAAACAATAAAGGCATGGTATTTTTTTTAAGTCAATGTGGCACTTTTCACAAATCAATTTCAAAGCAGAAAATTGTGATGTTAATCGTTAATGTTTATTATATGTATTCATGCCTTACAGTCACATTCAACAGATTACAGCTGGGTGATAATATAGTTTACGTTTTCCGATGATACAAGCAATGTGACCTCCATTAAAGAAAGTGTAAATCTCTTCGCTTTAATAAAAATCAACGCCCCTGGGATATTAAAGAGCATGTAGTCAAAGAATGTATTTCTAAGGTCTCTTTTGCAAAATTTTCTCTAGGGTGGAGTGTAACTCTAGACTGTAAGATCTTCTGAATGTACCAAACCAACTGTGTACAAACCTGCTGCTTCATGTGAAAAATCTCTCGTGTTTCCACAGCTTAATCGTGAAGGGATTCCTGGAGTCACGCCATGTTCAAGGCCGTGCTGAAGAAGAGCAGAGACGGTGGGAAAAACAAGAAGGATGCAGGTATGAAAACTAATTATGATATTTTTTAGGGTCAAATCAAGGAATGCCTCGTTTCCTGCAGCTTTTTGACAGTGATGTCTTACTTTTGAATGAGTCAAATTGCAGCTAATATGTTGATTCATACAAAATAAAAGCCCATCAGAAGATCGTAGACTTGTAAATATGTACTAATTGAAGGCGGTACATGAACAAGATTGCTTCAGGATGCCTGATGATGTAATGTGAGCAATATGCATCAGAGATCTGTCAACATGAACCGGATCAAAGTGTGGGATTTATTCACTGGGATTTATGATTGTGGTTTCTGGTTTATGTCACTGTTGTGGAAACAAGTGTGCAGGAGCTCCGAACGCTCTGGGAGAATTAAGGAGGTGCGTGTATGTGTGTGCACTTGAATTCCCTGGGATAATGGGATGTTGCTATGGAAATATTTATAGTGATTTTGCTTCAACGTAACAGCAAAAAATTAAGATAGAAACCCCAAACCCAAAAGTAGTTGTGCTCTAAAACCTAGTTAGCTGCCTCGATGTTTTCCTGAAGATCATGTGCTGTCATGTACACATCACTGTCTGTGCTTTAAACTACTGACATTGACAAATCATCATGGGGCCTTTGAAACCTCATAAGACATCGTTACAATGAATTCCCTGAAATGTTGTTTTCAGTTGTACGAACATGTTCATCATGCATGAATCATGTTTTACACACCCGTTTTTTTCTTTCTTGATGTCTCTGCATCAGTGAAAACACTTGTAGTTGTTGCTGTGATCATCCAGTAAAACAAAAAATACAGTATTTTGGTGCAAATTCATCTGTCATTTGGTAGAAGCTCATCAAATTAGACGGATCTGAACCCGGACAGGTTGTTTGATGTTCTCGCAGCTCATGGTACTATTACATTTTAAGCACATTCATTTACTTTTGTTCATTATGCTATTTTGATGTTGCCTCAAATCCAGTGTAAATTCCAGGCTCTGAAACAAAAACATATTTTCTTTTATCTAGTGTAGGTTTGTTCATGTTGGTGTCTGTCTAATTTGACTAGATTCTCCCAAGTAACAGATGAATTTGCGAGTATTCATTGAAAATGCAGCTGTTGACGTTTGCATTTTATTCTTTTCATTTAGCTTTCAGTGTGAGGATTTAATATGACTAGTCTAGACTTGTTATTTTGTTCCTTTGTTGCTGTATTTGTTGTCATCCCTTTAGATTTAGAGCTCAGCTTATTACGCCAGACAGCCCACTTCGTCTCTCAGCCGGAAATGCTTCATGAAGTCACAGGTCTGGGTCTATCCGTTTCCTCTCTTTCTTTCTCCTGTTCATGATCCCACTGGGACGGTTCCCGTCGTTCCTTCCCTGCTGTTGTCTTGAATAAGGAATGACATGTTTTGTCAGCTCTTGATGTGGTGGATGCTGGAATCGCTTTGCTTGTCATGTCATTTGATGACGTCCCGGTGGGGAATTAGTGGCATACTTTTTTACATCCAGGCCGGCTGGGAAATGTGGACTGCAAACTCGAGATGAATAGCAGCACATGTTGTCGACGCTTTACTGAATATCATATTGCCGTTCTGAAAGGCTTTAGAGCTCAGATTCAGTCTTGAGTTACTGATGCCTTCACACTACCTTAGAATGCTGAGTAGGGCTTGACAATGAAGGTGGCTCGCGGCCAGTGTAAGAGAGGATCGGACCTGTTGACGGATCCATCACTTGTGCCAGTGCTGAACTCATGCTGTCAGTAAGCAAACCGAGATGCAAACGAGTGAGAGAACGTGCACACAGACTGCATTCTGGTTTTCAAATTGTGACTGTTTAATGATTAATTTTGCCGCTGTATATACAGGGCCTAAAATTAACACTCGCAAGTTTACTCGCGAGTAAATGAAACGGTTGTCACTCGCCAGTTGGCCGGTAAAATTTTTATAATGCATGGACATGCAAAAATATCCATGAAGCCAGCACTTCATCATCACTAAAGTTTAAGCCTTGACAATATTCAAGAAGACTCAAAAGGGAGCTCATTTCGTTACTCGCGCACTGTGTGGAAAGTTTTGGATGCACAAACATCTGAAGTGCTCGCCCAGAAAGAAAAAAAAACAAGTATCCTAGTTAGAGCTGTCACTTTTTATTCGATATTCGAATATGCATTCGAACATGACGTGAAATATCCGAAATCAAACTATAAATAAACTATCTGGTTTTTAAAGTTCCATGTTTTGCGCATTTTTAACAGTCTATGAATAGACCGTTTGTTTTTTATTTTATTGTTTGCCATCTCATCCAGTAGCGGCCGCTCTAAACATATTGTAGCGTAGGCCAATGACCAAATCAAGCGAATAATAGCCAATAGCCAGCCTGTTTTAAAAATGGAAGATAACGACAAGACTAAAGAGACTGCGCTGTAATTCCTGCACACACACACACACACACACACACACACACGACCCACAGAAAAGACGCGTGTCAGTATCGAGTTCTCTTTCGGGCTTGAACAAACCATAACACACACATTATGCCAAATGTCAGTTTTGTCGAGTAAGAGCAGTCTTAAATTATTTAAATAAAGTCTTAAATGAACGTAGAGATTTGTGAGAGAATGGGACGCCTGTCAGATCGCGTCTCTATCAGCAGCGGCTGGTCTTAAAGTGTCCTTAATGTTAATAAAAGAACAAAGGTAAGAGAGTAAATTACTCACTCAGACCCGGCGCCAGGAGGATTATTATACCGGTGGCCTAATAATCATGAATGCACTCCGCTATCTTTAACACATCTCCGGCGAACGGCTTTTTCACGCAAAAGAAAAACTCTTCATGAAGCGCAGTGAAATTCAGCGACCAAGTGGCGTTTCCTGATGGATCGAGGTTTTGTAGATATTCGAATATATTCTAATACATTGCTTGATATTTGATATCCGTTCGAATTAGATTTTTCTCAAAAGTGACAGCCCTAATCCTAGTAAACATAGTTGGTTAGGTCTTAAGGCGAGACACGGCAGGCAAAAACATCGATTTTTCATGCAGTGGTCAGTTTTGAGATTTTGGCCGAGTTTACTCCTTCAATATGTATTATTTCAAGCTGCTATAAAGAAAACGCTGAAAATATACATTACAATGTTTATTTTATTACATTTTGTTTACTTGCGGCAGTAAGTTTGTCCCGAATTTACCAGGAAGTTAGTATTCCATCGCGACATGCCGAGATCCGTCTGTTCACTGAAGTCTGTCATGTCCGGGATCGTTGTAAAGCTCTGATTCTCATGCACAACGCTATGTAAACCAAATATGGGCATTTCCTTTCTATCAGTAACCAATCGTGAATGTCCAAAGGGGGATTTAAAGCTAACGACGAAATCTCATTTAGAACTATTAAATCTTTAACTGCCGTTTTCTCAAAATAATTTTTTTGCGTTTTTTTGTCATTCTCCAGTAGAAACATCTCAGCCTATGTAGCACCTATGTACACCAAACTTTCCAGTTATACACTTAGCATTATTCTGAAGATCTGTTCAGAGGGATTTGTTAATAAATCATTCCTGGCCTGATTTATGTGACATTTTAATAAAAAAAAAATGTCGAAAATCGATATTTTAAGGCTATGGACAGTATATTTTGATTTCCTAGGTAATGAAAGCATATATCCTGAAATCCCTCTGAACATATTTTTTCATCTTGTGTGTAATCAAAATGAAAAAATAATTTTGCTTCTGGCTTTATCAAATTTTCAGATATATCTACTGAAAAAATATGCAAAATTGCACATATTTAATGAGATAATACCTAATTTGCATAATTAAACATAAAAATTTCAAAAACTTGTAATACATTTTTCTTATGAACTTGTGTAAGTAACGAACTGAGGAAGTTTCATGGTGATATCTATTATTTTAAAATGTTACCCTATTCACCTGTAGTGTCTCGCCTTAAGTGAACGTAACAAGTTGAGAAAGTAAATGCATGTGTACAGAATCAGTATATTTAGATCATAGACTGTAAAAAATATGGACAAAGCGTCTGTGACGTCACCCATAGACTTTCTGAAGAACGGGTTTGAAGCCGTTTATGGGGGGTATGGGCGGCGCCATCTTGGAAAATCTTGGGAAACCCTAACCCCGCCCACCTTCTGACGCAGCGCGCGTCACTCAGCTCGCTCTGCTACTTCGGTTATCTCTGTGTATATTTTAGGCAACGAAATATGTTATAAAACACCATACTAACTCTTTTCGTTTTCATTTAAAGAAATCTTAAACATTATAGCCACACAAATGTGGTTCAGGCAACGC
This sequence comes from Leuciscus leuciscus, assembly GCF_965113295.1. Taxonomy (NCBI): domain Eukaryota; kingdom Metazoa; phylum Chordata; class Actinopteri; order Cypriniformes; family Leuciscidae; genus Leuciscus; species Leuciscus leuciscus. The sequence goes on along the minus strand of NC_138731.1, from coordinate 43,179,731 downwards.
GTATTGATTATATTCACTGCACATAACGTTTGCCTATTTATAACAAAACGAAATATAAAACACAAACCTGCCTCTTTTCGTTTTAAATATAATATAAAAATATTAAACATTTTAATATGGTCCAGGCAATATGTGCATTTGTACTAAACAACAGATGTTTCAGTAAACAACATTACAGATCATATTCGTTGTATTAAAATTTAAAATGACAAAACTCAACCCAGTCTAACCATACAACGGTACAAGTTAAATATAGGTTATAAAGTTATGAAACTTCCCCTCAGCCAAAACGATTGCCCAGGGAACAAATTATAGATTCACGAGACCAAAAATCGCCCGTTAGATATAGACAAGACGAATTATATCTCATGTTTAACCACTACAGAGACGCCAGAGTCCGCGGCAAACCTCAAAACGTCTAGCCGATGAAAGGCTGCTCCAGGCGGGGTACATCGCGCCGAGCGCCCGGTCATCGCTGGATCTCACAACTGGATACAATTTTCATAAATCTTTATAAATAAACCACAGATTTGAGCTTTAAACAACTACATTCTCGCCTGAAAAACTCTTAAAATTACATTTCATGATACAGAAACAGTAGTATTATATGTCAACTGTATTAAAAAATGGCGCTTCTTATGTTGTCATTCTCCGTGGCGCTGCCTTTCAGCTGTCAATCAAGCTGTCAATCAAAGTTAACCACGCCCTTATTGTCATACATTTTATATCTAAATACTATCTAAACTAACGAGTTAGAAAAAAATTCACTACCCTCGCCGTTGTCAGGCACTCGGAACCTATCGAAAAATCCAAATAAAAGTCCATGGGACCAACCTGTAAAAACATGATTTTATGCTGTGAAAACGGACATTTTAACATTATGGACATTTGCTCCCTTTTGGGACCTTCCCCTAGCGGATTTTCGATGTATTGCAGTTTTTCGCACTTCCGGGTAGGCTTCATTTTTCAGATCAGAATGTTGCCCCTTGATTTAGATCCATGCATTCACTCTTAAAGTGACAGTAGCCTAATATTCCTGCTGCCGGCTGTTTTTAATGTTAATCAAACAAAAAGGACAAAGAAAAAAATCACTCACGGCTCTTGAGTGTTTTACTTAGGGATGCACCAATGTGAACATTTTAATTGATGCCGATAACCGATAATTCTTTATATTTGAAAGTCGATAATCGATATATTGGCTGATAAATCTAAATCCAAATTTTTATATAATTTTTGAAAGCCTAATTACAAAAACAAAAGTCTCACCATTAAAAGCCATGTCCCAAGCACACAATGTTCTCCTTATAATTTTATGTAGCCTATATGACAGACTTACGCTGAAAATGTTGCACTGAACTCTATTTTCCTTTTTTTTTAAAGAGATTTCAATCATATTTCAAGCAATTCAAAACCATCATTGCAAACAGTGTGCATCTGAAGTGTCTCAGCTGAAGGACATAATCCATTTTTTATCACCTTTAAAATATCGGCCAAAATTTCTTGTACTGGCCGATATATCGGTGCATCCCTAGTTTTACTCTCTTTCTCTCTCTCTCTCTCTATGATAAAGTGAATCAAATCACACAATCACCGAGATTTGAATTAAATCTAATAACCCAGCTGTCCCTGTAAAGAAGTTTAACTCAGTTCAGAACATGCTATGAAGAATTCATGAAACCTTGTCAATCAATATCATTGTAATTTTTTTTTCCAGCTGAGGTACGACAAACATTGACAGCCAATCAGAATCCATCTTGCTTTAAAGTGCTCGAGCATATTCAACTCTCTTAGAATAAACAGAATGACATGGTGTGCTGGTGTGGACGCCAATATAGTTATTTATAGTTGTTATAGTTATAGGTAGTTGATCAATATGAGGTTTCCTAGAAGACTGCACACTTTTTGGAACAGCTTTTGTGTCTGGGATGTGCCATTAAATTGCTGTCTAGTTAATCTAGGTTTTGGAAGAGATCTCAAACAGAGCTCTTGACTAATGTGCCTCTTAGGTTTAGAAGTTTGTGTCTGTGGAATATTGACTTAGTATTGTCTGCCTTGTCCTTAAATGTTACGGGCCCTTGGTGATTTGTAACAGTAATGAGTAAAGGAGAAAGCCCTGATCTTTTTTTAACTACACGGTAGAGGAGCAAATGTTGTCGGTTTGGCCTGCAGCGGCTCTCCAGGGAGTTTGAAAGGGATCATGGAAACTCTTCCCTGATGCCAAAGACCACAGCCATTATCCCACACAATCTCCAATCTCAAAATCAGCCCTTCAATCTATTTTTTTTCCTCCCTCTCTGACTTCTCCAAAACCCAGTGAGCTTCCCTATACGTCGGCCACATTTTAAGGAATCATAGGCACACTCCCAACATTGAATGACTATTCAAAAAAGCATGCAGCTTTATTTATCATCACATCCTTTCGGGGAAGTTGACAATCCCATAATGGACTGGAACAAACTCTATACATCATAAACTTCACCCAAATATAAGGCAAAAGAGTATTGATAAACCGTAGCTCAGTCTTATAAAGAATAATTTTAGTAAATAATTTGTGTGTTTAATAAGAGTATTGCGTTGTCAACTGTCTTATTTTGGTATTATTTATATACTATTACAGTTTTTTTTAACAATATTTTGAATTAGCTTTTTTTTATATTTTCAGATTTCATTTTATAGTTTAATTATAGTTGATTTTTTTGGAAATATTGTTGTGTTTTGTCACTTATTATGATTATTATTTTGTTTAAATATTACTATTTAGGTTTACTTTATTTTTTATTTCATTTTTAGTAAAAATTGTAGTGCTTAAACTTATTTCAGTCGAGTTTTCAATGCGCTTCATGCTTATGTATAGCATTCCAGATCGGTCACTTATAAGGTCAGTAGGTGTGTGTGTGAGTGTGTGTGTGTGTGCAGGTTTTATTTTTTCCAGTCTAGCTGGCGTGAACATGATCATGCATTTTTCTTTGCACATGCTTGAGGTCGCCTTTTCCATTTTGACCCACACCACATCGAAGGGCTTTCCACACATCTGACACATGTCTGTGGTTTTGACTTTTTCATCCTGTTTTTTAAAGTATTCCGGTTGTGGCTTTGAGTTTTAAAGGTGTTCGGAGTCTTTGATCAGCTCTCTGGCTTGTAAAGGTCACATTTCCAGCCGTCGTCACTGTTCTTAATGATTTTGAGCTACTGAATGGGTTACGATGGTCTTGTTAAATTAGACCCAAGGATTCATTTGTGGTGTTTTCTGAGTAATAGTATTGCTAGGGGCCTATGAAATCGGTTTTATTTCCCCCCCAATTACATTACCCCAATTCTGTGCGTTTCATTTTTGGGGGGGATTCTGTGTTTTATTTAATACATATTTATCACCAAAAATGGATATAATCATTTGAATGAATTAATAAATCTATTAAAATGTAATCAAATTAAAATATAACAGTTCCTTTACAACTCAACAATGCATTTTCTTTGTGCCTCACAGCAGAAGTTTACTGTATAAATAAACATGGATGAAAATGATCTCTTAATATTATCTTTTGTTGTGATATTCCTTAAAAAATGATGTTTTAATATTGTAAATTTGTATTATTATTATTTTGCAAAGTAAATTTTTACTATACAATAGTAATATATATCTCTGTTATACATTTCAAACAACTTCAAGTTGTTTGTGGTGATTTGTAATAAGTCCTGATTTTAATAATTGTACTTTTGATTGTCATCTCATCCATAATTTTCCAAATTCTGTGACATTCCATATTCTACTATAAATTCCATTTTTATGACTGAATTCCACATTTTCCACATCGCAGAAATCATAGGGCACTATATTTCTCATACTTAAGAGTTAATGACATGATATTAAAGTTGAGTTTGTGTGTTGTCCTCCAGATTTGAATGACCACTCACATCATGTGGTTTGCATGGTCAAGCATCACTCACAATATTTCTTTGATATTTGAAGTATGTGATGGTCTTTTTGCATCAAAATGTCCACTCTTAATCTTGATCTGGGACTTGCTTCACAGATGTGCTTCAGTTACTGCAGTGCACCATGGGAAGAGACAGTTTTACGAGCCCACGAAGGAAACACTTTGAGGTCTGTTCACCTGCGATGCCTCGTAATCTCCAGGTTCACATCTGAACACAACATTGACATTTTAAGTTCATTATAGCAGATCGGTTTCACCCGAGGCATTTTGCGGGACCACAACCAAACCTCTGCCCTTTGACCTCGTAAACTATTGGAAGGACTTTCAGTGTGCTTTAACAAGGGCATGGTGACTTGTATTTCTGATTTGACTGCATTCATTTGAGTTTGTAATAGAAATTCAGCCACAGTCAGAGAAAATGCGAAAATATTGAGATATATATTGAATATTGCAAATCAAATCGTTATTTATTTTTTTTCATTTAATTTTTTTTTTTTTTTTGTCTTGATACATCTATGATCTAGAAGCTCTAATGTCCAAGTCCAGCTTGTTTTTGAGTTTGCATTGAATTGAATCGTGTCCCATCACTGCACTAAAACATCATTTATCATGCCACTTTAATCATGCCTTTGTGTTAAAATTGTTATGGCTGCACAATGCTGATTCTTTTTTACATTTTGTCCCCAAACTATAGCTAAGGTCTCTACACACTGGCTTCTTCACTCAACACATGCTTTGAAAACCGCCCATTAATAATCAGATTAGAAACACAGGATATAAAAACTGAGACTCGCGCACACACATAATCAGAATCATCAGTGAGTTGTGGACCTGTGCTTCTACTCTGCGTATGTGGATGTGTGTGTGTTAGTGCAATGACCTTACACAAACGATCACAAGGACACGTGAACTATTGATCAGTGTGTGTTTGAAGTTTCCCGGTAACGGCATTGAGGAGCTGAGGAATGCAGGACTGAGTAAATGTTATTATCAGCAGAAAATGTGGTCCGAGTATCCTAGTGAAGAGCTTCTTCGTTTTAATCACTGTCTGTACAAAACCGAAAACCTTTGTGTGTTTTCCACAGCAGGAGGACGGTCATAAATTAGGAGCATGACAGTGTTTAGCCGTTTCTGTCTAGCAGTGACCTTTGGTGACCTGAATGCAGTCTGTGGGCGCTTCACCAGCACTGTTGTTTCAGCTGTGTGTGTGTTTGAGCGTGTGTGTGTGTGTAGTTGGTAGCTTTTGTTTGAGTGGACACAGTTGGCTGCGGTCAGATTGGTTGGATTGTGGCCGAACTACTGAGGGTCTGGAACGCACCGCTTTCTTTGAAGTTCTCAGGTTGTTCTGGTTTTGCCAAGGAGAGTGAGGGTAATTTAAGCTCTGTAAAATGGACCGGATATGTTGTATATATTAGTGGAGAGACTTCAATATTTGATATTTCTGATGCTGCTCTGCTTCCTTTGTTGTTAGGATCACAAAAAGTTACATTTTAGGCTAGTTTGCCATGCTAACAGCGCTCATCAATGTCAAAATGACTGAGATGGCCAATCAAATCAAAGAAGGCGGGGCTTAGTGTTCACAGAAGACGAGTGTGAATTCCAACACTACGCTTTTAGAGTGTGTGGTAAGATGTGAGTAGCTAAACATTTAATATTTGACAACAGTTTTACAATAGAAATGTTCAGTGACCAACAGTAATGATGCAAACTACGCAACCCTTTTTTTTTTTTTTAAGTCACCGTTTTGAATTGTAAATATGCTATTATTTACATGATTCATTTAATTCATAACTGAATGTGCATGAACTGATATTGCATAATGCATATACTAGTTCATGAAAGCTAGCTAATACATCCTTGTTAACAAATGGGACTTGCAAAGTGTTACCTATGAAATTTACATATGTTTTTAGGTTATAGCTAAAAAAACTTTAATGTTTAAATTATTTTTAAATTGTAGAACTTCTCATTTTAATATATTCATATTTATATATTTATTTCATATAGCACATTTCAGTTCAGCACTGTTTTACTTGGAGTGTTATGTTTTTTTTTTTTTATATCCAGTATCCATTTAAAAAATATCGGTTGATTAATCGGTTATCGGCACGAACGGTCAAACCTAAATATCGGTATCGGTAAAATCGGTCGACCTCTAGTTTAAATTGATTACTTCATAACTATAATAGACTTTTACTATACTTTTTTTTATTGTCTGGAATGTAATGAGAAATATTTCAATTTCATTGTAGTAAATTCATGTTGAAATCTCTGATATTTTATTGCAGATTTTTGTATTTTAGCTAGTGATGCACCGAAATTAATTCTTTACTAAAACACTGAAAACCGAAACCTAAAATAACTTTATTTAATATTAAATAACATAAATAATAATAAATAATAACTTTATTTAATAATATTTTTATTTTATTTTATTTTAATGATCAATAATTAATCAGCCCTCAAACAAAAAGTTGTATATAAACATTTAAATTTGCACATTTTAATGAGAGAGTTATGTTTCTACTCCAGTTTATTTGTTGTTGTGTCTGTAATAAAACTATTCCTGGTTGCTGAAATTGTTGAGATCTTTCCTGCTTCTTGATGGATGCTGACATGGTGGTTTCTGTGAAATCTACAGCTTTTTCTCTCATCACGTTCTCATCTAACATCATCTAATTCTCGTCTAAACACAAGAAGTTTTCTCCGAATAGTTGAGATTCCAGGTCAGCCTGTGGACAGGATATTAATTTCCCTTGAAACATTCTTCAAGCACTTTTACTCAGGAGTCTCATATCTTTGTTTTCCATGTGAGAGCTGAAACCTGAAGCCTGAATCTCTCTGGTCCGTTCGGGCTATGCTCTAATCATCTCTGGGCCCATTGATGGGGGATCAGACTCGCCAGTTAGTGAAATATTAAGCAGGCAAGGAAAACCAAACTATTTGAAATCTTGCTTCCTTTCCCAGAAATATTTTGTCAAAAACATCAGGGATGGTTGGTAGGAATGTGCGATATGAATACCGTAATAGCACAATTGTTGTTTTAATGATGTGGATGTTGATATTATAAAGTATGTCACTCACTCTGCAAAAAAACAAACAAAAATGCCCTGAGAGAGTGCACGTCGCTTTCGCTACATGATGTAGCCATGCAAATGCAGTTAGAATGACCCCAAAATGCCCAAGAAATGCCCCTTTTTGTCTTATATTTCTATACGATATGCAGATATGCGGTTTTTCCTGAATATCTGCACAATTGCAAATGTGATACTGATTCAGTCCAATAAACAATAAGTTAATATTGTGAGTTACATTTTTAGTCTGTTTTTGCTCTATTTCGCCAAAAAAACAGCTCCAAACCCAGCAAATTACCTTTACCCGCAGTATAAACAGTATAGATAAAATCTGCATATGGGAATGCATATGCATTTGGCATATAGCATCTTAGTTCTAGCATAATTTTGTTAAGTTTAGCAAAGCATTTCAAGATAGTTATGTGTATTCTGCTGGTTGACATGAAAGTGTGTTTGACTGTAGCCTTGATTTTACCCAAGATATTTCAGGACCTGAATGTTTTTTTTCTTTACACCTGACCATCCCCTGTTATTCAGACCACTGATCCAAGGATAATAAAGAGAAACCTCCTGGAAAATTCCACCCGTGATGTTTTTACCCAGCTGTGGCCTTTAACATCATGCTGTACCTGTATCTCGTCTGCGTCAGAGTGGTTTTCAGAGGCGGTTTGTTGACAGATATGGACATGTCTGCACGGACAGGTGTGTTTTAAACCCCCTAAACCACACTGGCCCCGTTCATAAGACCCCAGATGACCTGAGGGACCAGTGAGGACCACAGGTGATAGACAGCTGGACCAGCCTTCCCATAATGCCCTGCTTACATTTACCATCTAGTACCTACATTTACATTTAATAATTTAGCAGACGCTTTTATCCAAAGCGACTTACAACTGAGGAGAGCAATAGAAGCAGTCAAACCAACAATAGGGCAACAATATGCAAGTGATGTGACCAGTCCCAGTTAGTCTAGCACAGTACACAGTTAAAAAAAATAAAAAGATATTAGGGGTGTAACTATATGTCGTGTCACAATATATCGCAATACAAAAATGCAACTGTATAGTTCACACAAAATAAAAATGACTGTTTACAAAGTTTACAAAGTTTTAGTGTCAGTACTACATTAAACTACTACTATATAATGTATAATAATGTAATGAGGGAATATTTGTGGGTCCTGATAATGCCAAATGTCTGATGTTACCAGTAAAAAGTTTAAATATATTATTACTTTAAATATATCTAGTCAGTGACAGAGTGCAAGCATATTTGTCTAAAGTAATTCTGTATTTTCAGCTTCAGAATTATGAATATTTTCAGTGTCTCTATTGTCCTGTGCTTTGGGTTTCCAACACCAAGTCCAAGCCTGTTCATTTACACCCACAATGTAATACCAAATTTAGCATTTAAATCAACAGTAAAAAAAAAAAAATTGTTTTGCAAATGTATCGCAATAGTATCGTATTGTGAGTTCAGTATCGCGATATGTGGGTATCGTTACACCCCTAATGCCTGGTTCAGATTACACGATTTTAGCCTGATTTTGGCACGATCCATTTGACGTAGGGTGTCGTGGGGATTCGTAAACGACAACGGGCGTCGGGACGCAAGATTCGATTGTTTCATCTCGTATAGTGTGTCATAGTGGGCGACAACCTACGTCGTGTCTGCAGTGCTTCACGACATCACGATAATAAGACTAGCATGTTTGATTTTTGTGAGTGAGTGAGTGAGTGAGTGAGTGAGTGAGTGAGTGAGTGAGTGAGTGAGTGAGTGAGTGAGTGAGTGAGTGAGTGAGTGAGTGAGTGAGTGAGTGAGCGCGTGAGCGAGTGAGCGAGTGAGTGCGTGCGCGAGTGCGCACGTGAGTGAGTGAGCGAGTGAGTGAGTGAGTGAGTGAGCGAGTGAGCGAGTGAGCGAGTGAGCGAGTGAGCGCGTGAGTGAGCGCGCGAGTGAGTGCGCACGTGAGTGAGTGAGTGCGCGAGCGCGTGTATGTGAGCGAGCGCGTGTATGTGAGCGAGTGTGTGTGTGTGCGCGCGTGCGTGCGTGCGCGAGTGAGTGAGTGAGTGAGTGAGTGAGTGAGTGAGTGAGTGAGTGAGTGAGTGAGTGAGTGTGCGCGCGAGTGAGTGAGTGAGTGAGTGTGCGCACGCGAGTGAGTGAGTGTGCGCGCGCGAGCGAGTGAGTGAGTGAGTGTGTGCGCGCGAGTGAGCGCGTGAATGTGTGTGTGTGTGTGAGACGGCATGCGATGACTGGTCGGAAAGACATGTTTCTTGTCCACGACACGAAAAGATTTTAGGAGTCAAAATCGTGTAATCTGACAGAGTGACTATCGTAACAGACAAAAAAATTGTGTAATCTGAACCAGGCATAATAGATATAGAATAGTAAGTGTTAGTATAAATGGATCAAGTGTTTCTTGAAAATGGCCAAAGGCTCAGCCCGCTCGGGTTGAGTTAGGCAGGTCTTCCCACCAGCAGAGAACAGTCCACATAAAGGTCTGTGGAAGTGATTTTGTGCCTCTTTGGGATGATGGCATCACAAATTTCTGGATGGCACGTAAATCTGAAGTAATGAGTTTAGGTAAAAGGGGAGCAGAGCCAGTGGTTGTTCTGTAGGCAAACGTCAGTGACTTGAATTTGATGTGAGTGGCTATTGGCAACCATTGCAAGTTTATGAGAGGTATGACGTGTGTTCTCTTCGGTTCATTAAAGAATTGGATCAGTTCTGGATCAGTTGCAGAGGTTTGACAGTGATGCTGGAAGGCCTGCCAAGAGTGCATTACAATAGTCCAGTCTGGAGAGAACAAGAGCTTGGACAAGGAGTTGTGTAGCATATAGGAAGGGCCTGATCATCCTGATGTTGTATAAGGCAAATCTGCAGGACCGGACCGTTCTAGCAATGTGGTCAATCACAAAGGTTCCTAGTTATGGTTGAAGAAACCTAACTGAATGGAGAAGTTGCGTTGAAGTGTTGACCACAAGCAGTTCGGAGGCCGGTTGCATAAACCGCTAACACCTAACTACACGCGACGCGCGATAAAAGGTATATTTTCCATGTTGATCAGAGTGTTTGTCCTATCCAGCCGCGACGGCGACACGATTCAATTTTAGAAACTGTTTCTATTTTTCTGCGGCGTCGCACTGGAACAACAAACACAAAGTGTGGCAATGATAATCTCAGGTACTGTTAATGAGCTTTATTTAATGTTAAAAGCGTGTAATGTGACTTTGAATATCATTTAGTGCTCCAGCTTTGTAGCTGATAATTCACCTCAGATCTTGAAATTAAACAAATGGAAACAAGAACGTTCAAACTGTGAACAAACAATTTTATTATTTGACAAAGATTGTTTTAGTAACTATGTATTTTTAATAATGTTTAAATGGTGTAATATTTGTGAATTTGATTATGCTCTACTTATCCGTTTTCTTGCGAGTGCCGTCAAGATTACTCTCTGGTGCCATGCACTCGCCGCGAGACTCCGCCCACATGCTGTTCTGATTGGCTGTGGGTTTTGATTTGATTTTGACGCATCTCGCAGTCGAGTCTAGTGTGAACAGACACATTATTTGTCGCTGGAATCTTATCGCATCGCATCTGGTTAGGTCACGGTGTAAGACTAGTCTTACAAATTAGACATACATGCTTTTTCTTTAAGACCGTTTATAACTTTTTCAAATTAGTAACATAAAAATGTACATTGGCCTAATCTTATACCAAAAAGTAAGACTGGTTGCCCCTTGACTAACAGTTAGTGGGTCATACTAGATCTTAAGACACTGTCTTAACATAATAGCTATGTTATGCAACTGGTCCCTTTGTTTTCGCAGGGTTGAGTTGAAGGTTGTGGTCCTTCATCCAGCAATAAATGTCTGTCAGGCAGGCCGATATACGAGCAGGTACCGTCGGCTCATCTGGCTGGAATGACAGATCTTAGTGATGTCATGTAGATGGAGAAGAGAAGTGGTTTTATCCCGACTACCCCGATAGTAGAATATGCCCGTGCACAAAATGCAACTGGATTTTTCCGCCAAACTTCGGCAAATCTTGTGATGCATGCAATCCAGTCCCATTGGACCATGCCACTTATGTGTGCATTAATATGCACCGACGGCCAATGAATGACTATGAAAGAGAGTGAAAGAATTAAAAGGAAAGGTGAGAGGTTGTAAGTGAGTTTGCCGGCTGTTGCCTGCCAAGGTCTTGTAAACAGACGTCGTGAGTGTGTCCCTGACTCATGTCCATTCCCATGGAGCTGTTATTCTGCTTGTCTGGTAATGTGAGAGCTGGGTTGGGACACGTGAGGACACACCTGAACACCCAGACCTCAAAGACACTGTGTGTGTGTGTGTGTGTGTGTGTGTGTGCGGTTACAGCAACGCCCAGCTAATAGCTGCCTCTTGGGTGTTCAGAGGCTTCTGGTTCTCGAGCAGGTCTTCCTCAAATGATTTCTTTGTCTATTTTTAACCTTTGTTTTCTCAGAGCTCAGTGTGACTGGAGTGAACCACGCAATGGTAGAGATTCTTCTATGCCATTTATACTGCGGTATCCACAACGTTTTTATTTAAAAAAATGTGACACTAAGCAGAAACTACCAGTGTACTTCCAGGCTCTTCCAGTGTAGACGGCTTTATTGCATGAAACTGATGTAGTTGTGACGATGCACGGTGTAAATGCAGAGATGACATGGGCATATGAATATCTAATGTTTTTACATCTGCTTAACATGTCAAATCAAGTCTAGCCACCTTTATTGATATAGCGCTTTAAACAATACAGTTTGTTTAAAAGCAGCTTAACAGTGATAACAGGAAGCTAATTCACTGATGCAAACAGAGTTCAGTTCTGCTGTACAGCAGATGTAAAAGAAAAGTGTGTCATAGTTCATCTGAAGTCAGTTCAGTGTTGATTCAGTTCCGTTGTAAAGATTATCAATTATTAAATTAGTTCATCTATAAAGAAGTTCTGCAGAAAACAGTGATGTCATCGTCCAGCTCAGTTCAGTTCTTATCTGATAGTGTCAGTACAGTCAAATCAATGATATTGTTAAATATAAAGTGTCCCCAACTAAGCAAGCCAGAGGCGATGTGGCTTATTCAATCCGAATGTAGTGTCTAAACTAGTTATATCTTTAGTTTTAACACTTTGTGTCTTCTGAATTTTGAACGCATTGATGGCTATCATTCAGTAGAGAATAAATAATGTGATCTTTTGCTTTGAGTCCATCAAGTTCCAAATAATATGAGTATATAAGTATTAAATTAATAATGGATTTGCTTATTTAATATAAAACATTTTAAGTTGTAAATATTTGAGTTTTTCAACACTACATGCCTGCAGTGAAATACTGTATAGTAGGGCTGTCACTTTTTATTTGATATTCGATTATGCATTCGAAAATGACGTGAAATATCCGTAATCGAACTATAAATAAACTATCCGGTTTTTAAAGTGCCATGTGTAGCGCATTTTTTAAAGTCTTTATTTTATTGTTTGCCATCTCATCCAGTAGCAGGTGCTCTAAACGTATTGTAGCGTAGGCCAATGACCAAATCAAGCGAATAATAGCCAATAGCCAGCTTGTTTTGAAAATGGAAGATAACGCACAGAACGGCGAGCCTGAGCGGACAATTACGACCCCAACTCATCTAAAAAGTTAGCCTGGGAAAACCCAGACTACTTCCGGCGAATTTTAATTCTCTCTCCTGGATAGTCTGGAGAAGAGCCCATTCAAACTCATTTCTGTGCCGCCGAAATCGCGGCACCAATCAGAAACGTTTGGGGAGGGATTTACATGATGACGACAGCGCAGCGACGCTGAAGGAGATTTCGTTACAAAGATGGATGCCGCCGTGCAACATCACTCGTTCGAATCAGTTATCGCGTCTGTTTTGAGCGATTTAAACTTACCGTTTTCGTTTAAACCGGAGCAAAGAACAACACTCGAAGCATACGTCATCTCCTTCATCGATCTGATCGCAAAGACCCGCCCTCCTTAGTTACTGTCGCTATGCCCAACAAGCTACGCTGCTCTCACGCCACACCATGTTCTCACGCAGTGAAAAATACATCGCGGAGCAGAGAGGAGACTGACAACACGCTGACAGACAGGACAGACCAGGTTACTTTTCTGTTACTTTTGATATTAAACATATTAAACAAAGTCTCACCTTTAAAATTTGGTCATTTTTTTAAAAGAAATTGAAACGATACATACCGTTTTGTGGCTCTTTAATGTGTCTGACAGATCGCTGTAGAGTATCAGTTAAAGCTGCTCGTGAACCAATCATCTCTTCCTTCTAGTTCATTTATAGCATCAAATAAACATGAATGAACATGGGAAGGATTGTTGTTTTAACCGCGGAAAGACGTCAGTACACTCCGTTATTCATGTTCAAATCTGCTATCTCTCCAAAGAGTATAGAAGTTACTTCTATACTCTTTGATCTCTCCTGACTGCTTTGTCGGACAAAATGGCGGATGGCGGATTATGATTGGTTAGATCGCCTGTCAATCAAGCTCCCTGCGAAGGGAGCTACGTCGGTTGGTGACGCCCCTTTGGAAATGAATTGTCTACATAGCTTCCCCAGACCCTACACTCAGTTTCAACTGAGAAGGGTCTGGTTTTAACCAGGCTACTAAAAAGTAGCCTGTTACAAAACCTATGTTACTACTTTTTAGTGTCTGGAAATATTTTGGGTTCTACACCGTTAAAGATAAGGTAGTTTGCCGAATTTGCAAAAAACGGTTTACCTACGCATCCTCGACATCCAATCTTCGCGCTCACCTGTCAAGTTACCATCCAAATGAGGCAGCGGAGTCAGAGACAGAGCAGACGGCCAGAGCATCGCCAGGCGTCCAACATCGTATCCAACTTTCCTGCACAACCGGTCGGCACCTTTTTTTCCATGTAGCCTAATTTTGTGATTGGCTATATAGATTAAGTTGATAACCTGCTGTTTCAAACATTAAGTCAAAAATGTTTTTTTTTCGAGTTCTGTTTATGACTGTCAGACTATTAATACATTTGTGATTGAATGTCCGTTATGGTGGGTTTTTTTTTCCGTAGATATTCGAATATATTGCTTGATATTTGATATCCGTCCGAATTAGATTTTTCTCAAAAGTGACAGCCCAACTGTATAGTAACGCATTACTTACTCTAAATGAGAGGTGTTATCAAAGATCTGTAAAAATGACAGAAAATCACATGAATGTTGAATGTTTGTCTTCAGTAGAAAACATCACATGCTTTAAAAAGTGTGCAGAACAAATGCTCACTTCTACTGTTGCAGTAAGTAAAAAACTTAAACTTCTAACAGTAAAAACCATTTCTGTGTATGTAACTGTACAAACCTTCCCCAAAAAGCACTTTCTTTGTTTTTAATCTCTTTCAAATTGACAAGACAATACGGCATCCTATATTCTTACATACAAGAAAACATAACCAAGAGCTGACCTGGCATTTTTAAGCTCTTAATCTTTTTTATTTATTTATTTTTTATTCTAATAAATTGTATTTATTCTAATTTATTTTTTATTTTTTAAGCTCTGATAATTACCATCCATGTTTATTACCATCCATGTTTATTATTATTTTTTTGCCCACCTTTATCATGACCATTTCTATTCTATTTATGATCATTAGAATTAAATGGGCTATTTTTATTATTATTTTTCTTAAATTTTTTAACCAACATTTTGTTTTTATAACCATTTTCCATTCTTTTTCTAATCATTAGAATTAAACGGGTATATTTACTACGGTATCTGTTTGATTTCTGTGTGTAAACGGCCTCACGTTGTGACAGATTCATGATGTACTCGTGTAAATGTTGGCAGACCTCTGGTTATATGTTCAAATGTTATTGCCAGCCACACGTCAGAAGGTTTTGGGAAATTTTGGAACGTGGCGTTTGAGCAGGAAAATTGAATTTCTCATGTCACGAGCCTTTTAAATCTTATTACCTTCTGTAAGATGAAATATTGCTGTTTTCTCTGTCAGAGATTAATGCATTGGGGAAGAAATCTGGCAGGTAGCCGTCACACCTCGAGACAAAATCAACAGTGGGAGCGCAGAGATAATGACAGGATTCACTACAACACATTAACATGCCACAGCATTCAATTTCCTTTTGCATAATGATCACAGATCTCATTTCAAAACTTTTTTTTTAATACTGCACTGAACCGACAGAGTGATGTCACAGTCAAACAACAGACCAAGTCTACTCAGGTGTTGTTTTAAAAAATTTTTTTTTTTTTTTTTTAACATCATACAGTCAAGCTTTTTTGGGAGTAAATGAGCTAAACATTTATATTTTTTGATGTTGGTCAGACAGTCTCTTCCTGTCTAATCCTTTCTATATATATATACATACATACATACATACATACATACATGCACACATGCATACATACATACATACATACATACATACACACCAGTGATGCGCGGGTCAATGTATAAACAACCCGGACCCGACCGACGTTTTCAACTAACCCGCCCGCAACTCGGACCGCAAAAAAAAAGAAAGAAAATATTGTAGCCTACCCGACCCGCTTCCTGACCCGCATTTTTTAAAAGTAGGCTAGTAAATGCATAGCAAGAAATACACATGACAAAGCCAGCACTTTGGTCATTATCTTTCATTATTTCGGCAACTTTGCTCTTTCTGTTTGTGTATTTGCGGAGCTTCCACTTCCCAGTCTTCACCTTTTCTCTTGCCGCCTCCATCTCTACCTGCAGACTGAGCTCGTGCGTCATCTTCGCGCCAGTTATTCAGCCAATAAAGTGTAGGCCTATGTATTTCATAGAAAATTGCATGTGAGCGGAGTGGAGCGGGAGCAAGCGGGCGGATCTTGGACAGAACGCAGAGCGGCATTTTTAAAAGGATGGAGCGTCGCCCTATTTCCCGCTCCAATTTCGCTCCGCGCACACCAAGATTCTGAAGCATGCTCAGTCAAGCCTGACTCAGTCTACTGTTGATGACTGCAAGATGGATTCTATTTTCAGTCAAAACTCGGCTCAATAATGGAGTTCAAAAAGTAGGCTACTTCAAAAAGGAAAATAAGAAGTCATACAGGTGTAAAACTAACTATTATGTGGTAGAAGAAAACGACATCGTTTCAGTCAGTAGGCCTAAAGATTAATTTTGGAATCTAAAAAGACACATCTCTCGAAAACATGCAGTGTGATATGTGAACACGCTGGGAAGAAAGCAAAAGGTTAGCAAATTGAATACGGTAACTTAAAGTGTAGCCTAAATTAAATACAGCGTAAAATGCAAACAATTGATACAAGCCCATTTAAATTTTAATCCTGCGCGCTGCGCACAAGTTCAGTTATAAGAATGTTGTCCTAATAGTTAATTTAGCCTAGGCCTACTTTTAAAACGTTTATGTATATTTATTTTATATTTTTGTTTATATAAATTTTATTTATATTATTAGGCCCATTTATTCGTTTTATTTTACAGCAGTTTGTGTGTACAATGGATATAAGCCCATTTAAATTTTAATCGTGCGCGTTGCACAAAAGTTAACTTATCAAAATTCTGGCCTAATAGTAATTTTTTTATGTAGGCTATATTTTTGTTTATATAATTGTTATTCATATTTATATTATTAGGCCCATTTATTCGTTTTATTTTACAGCAGTTTGTGTGTACAATGGATATAAGCCCATTTAAATTTTAATCGTGCGCGTTGCACAAAAGTTAACTTATCAAAATTCTGGCCTAATAGTAAAATTTTTATGTAGGCTATATTTTTGTTTATATAATTGTTATTCATATTATTAGGCCCATTTATTCGTTTAATTTTACAGGACTTTGTGTAGGCTATATTCCTTCTTACATAGGCCTAATTTGCCATTTGAAATAAAACATTTCTATTTGAAAAATGTTGTTGTTGCTCATTAGTTCTTTAGGAGGTAAGGCTGTGGTCTAAGCTACAGTGATATAGGCTACATGTAGATTTTTTTTCCCCTTTTTGGAGCGAGCGGGGGGCGATTTGAGTGGAGCGCGGATCAAACTGCGTTGAGCGCTGAGCGATAATGAGCGGAGCGGCCTGATGTAGCTTTGAGCGGGGGAGCGGAGGGGTGGACAGTTCCGTGAGCGATGAGCGAAGATTCTCACCGCTCCACTCCGCTTATGCTCTCTATACTACTATATAAATTACAAAGGTTTAATTGGCATCTTTATTTCAAACGACCCGACCGACCGCGACCCGAATATCATTAAAAATATTTTTGGATGACTCGTAACCGCGGGTAACCGCGGGTGACCGCAGGCACCCGCTCATTTCGGATCAACCCGCGCATCACTGATACACACATGCATACATACATGCATACATACATGCACACATGCATACATACATACATACATACATACATGCACACATACATACATACATACATACACACATGCATACATACATACATACATACATGCACACATGCATACATACATACATACATACATACATACATACATACATACATACATACATACATACATACATACATACATGCACACATACATACATACATACATACACACATGCATACATACATACATACATACATGCACACATACATACATACATACATACACACATGCATACATACATACATACATACATGCACACATGCATACATACATACATACATACATACATACATACACACATGCATACATACATACATACATACATACATGCACACATACATACATACATACATACACACATGCATACATACATACATACATACATGCACACATGCATACATACATACATACATACATACATACATACATACATACATACATACATACATACATACATACACACACAGGGCCTGAATTTCATTTTGGAAAATGGGGGGGAAATCCCCCCTTAGGTGATTCTTGTGGGGGGGGATTTTTAATTTGAGGGGGGAGTTTAGACTTTTTTTTTATTACATTTATCTCGCCTAAATGTATGCTCACTCATTGCATTTTTTACAATGGGGTAATTTTGTTCTTAAGAATTTACACAACACAAGGAAGCTTGATTTCAATCTTTGAATTAAATTGAAAAAAGTAGCACAAATAAATACAATAGAATAAAGATACCAATAAAGAGAAAAGTTTTTGCTTAGGTCTAACACTAGTATTCAGAAATACTACAGAGACTGAATAAAGTAATCAATTGTAAAATAACACAGAGTAGTATTTAGTCCTGACTAAATTAAATACATAGGCTATTAATCCTGATTCCTTAAAATGAAAGCTATGTTTTGTTGTTTTGACAACCAAATTAATGACAGACACATATGTCTGCTGTCCCTTTAAGAGCTAGTGCACGGATCCTGTGTTCATACGGTCACGTGCGATTTATGCTTGAGACATAACCGACTGTGTTTAGAGGATACTCACCAAGACCAAACATTGACATAATTTTCGCATGTTTTTGAC
>NC_138731.1:43043760-43156260 GCF_965113295.1 Leuciscus leuciscus | reverse complement strand
ATACATAGGCTACTGAGTTACTAAAACAAAGCTGGAGCACTAAATGATATTCAAAGTCACATTACACACTTTTAACATTAAATAAAGCACATAAACAGTGCCTGAGATTATCATCGCCACACTTTGTGTTTGTTGTTCCAGCGCGACGCCGCAGAAAAATAGAAACCGTTTCTAAAATAGAATCGTCACGTGTCGCCGTCGCGGCTGGTTAGGACAAACACTCTGAGTAACTTGGAAAAGATACCTTTTATCGCATGTCGCGGCGTCGCGTCGCGTGTAGTTTGGACACGGTGTAAGGGGCGTTGTTAGCTACGACACGGAGCGCCTAAAACCTGCTACATACTTGTGCAATTTACAATGCAAATTTACACTTTTAATGGGTTTTGTGCAATCTTTAATGTATATGTTTTATAGATAGATTTATGTCTTTTTTGTGTGTCTTTTTAAACTTGACTTGACTTTCTGAGCAATAACCGCACAAGAGTTCCTATGTGTGTAAGCACAAATGGCAAATAAAGTTCTTGAATCTTGAATCTTGAAACCCCCTTAGCTGTTCTAAATTCACTGTAAATCACGGTTTCAAGGGGCTTATTGCTTTTATAAAACGGTTACTCCATAAAATATTCATTTTAATATTTATTTTATTCATAAAATAAACAACAGCTACAAAAAATATAATGTTATAACACATTTATTCCTCCGCCAAGCAATGTAGTTCCGAAGAGGTTGCTAAGCAACACATGCAACAACAAAGCAACACAAGCGGCAGTTGTGCAGTAACGCTAATGTAACGCGGTCACAGGTGTGTGTTTGAGTCATTTATAACGGCTTCGAACGTGGCTCAACCAATCAGAATCAAGAAAAATGTATAATTTTTGTTTTGTTTTTTTGTATACATATACACTGCCCGGCCAAAAAAAATTCTCTGTTCGGATTTAAAAAGGCAAATGCTTAAGAGTCTTTGATTGGATCATTATTGCAGTGATTATTATGTTTCTAGCATGTGTTTGGCAACCCTGATTGATGGAGTGTGTAGCTTTTTATTTCTTAAATAACCATGTAAGAAGACACATTATGGACAAATTCCAGGATATCAATGAGGCTCAGATTGTGAATGAATGGTTGTGACGAGCATGAAGAATAATTTCCACATATAAATTGGCTCCTCTTTAAATTCAAGTCCAGATCTTAAATTCACTGAAAGTCTTTGGGATGTGCTGGAGGAGACTCTACAGAGTGCTGGACTCTTGCATTGACAAGATCGTGAGTGCAATACAAGATCTTGACCAAAAAAACTGATGCACCTCTTGATGGAAATAAAATGTTGTGATGTGATTCAAAATTTGTTTACTTGATATAAATGCATATTTGCTGAATTCTAAAAGTAAATGTGAAAGTATTATAGTATTTGCCTTTTTATTTCTAATAATTGAAAAGCAAATGCTTTAATACTTGTTTGAATACAGTTTACTTTCTTTAGTTCAATCTGATAACGTATTAGATGGGACTGTTAAACAGAGATGGTTAACTAACCCAGCAAGCAATTTTGCGTTTAAAAGACGTCTAATAGCCGTCCAAACACAGCCCAGACGTCTAGGCTAAAACCAGGCAAAATTTGGGCTGTCATTGAAAATTGTATAGAAGTCTAAACCATAGCACAAGAATAGACTAGTCATCAATTAGACAACAAAGAAATGAAATGAGTGAAGAAATGAAACCAAACACCTTGTAATCACTGTTTACTTTGCTTACATGATGGAATATCATACATCTCGCAAGTTATTTTGGCAAAAACGACATGTGACCAAATTCAAGGTTATTTTGGCAAGAAGTGGGTTACTCATAGCCGGACTATATCGGGTCGATAGTTAACCTAGACTGTGAAATGACGGCTATTGCTTGCTGGGAGAGAACGGGAGCGCTGGTGTTCAAAATAAAGTCACATTGGCTGAACAGAGAAAAAAAAAGAAAACAAAAAGCCAAATATCAGCCGATATATTAGCCATGGCGATATATTGGACGGCCACTAGTAAAGTGCTGACTCAGAGTACATTCTTTCTCATATAAAGGCATGAGGGTAAGGCTTCTTTTCCCATAGCAGTTATGAAGAGAACTGGAACATGTCGTGCCCCCTCGGTCTCGGATCCGCTGGGAAAGAGACTCAGTTCCTCCAGTGTTGAGCTGCTCTGACTCAGATGTGGATTTGACTTCAGATGCCTGTCTACTTGTGGCATCCCGTCGGATTAACTTGCTAATATGTTCCCATAGAGGATGTTTCAGTGACGTGCTCTTGGCTTTAATATCTCTAGCGTATTGAGACTATTTTCTGCTGATTGAATTTGCCTCTCCTGCTTGTTTCCCGAATCTTGCTTGCTCCCTACCTAGGGATTATATGTGCACTTCAGAGACGATGACTTCTTCTGAGACTGAAGGCCTTTTCACATCAAGGACGATAACTATAAAGGAGAAAGATATAAGTTCAACTATCATTCTAGATATAAAAGAATAGTACCACAACTATAATGGAAATGATATCATTGGAGTCACTTTATCGTTTTTCCCCAGCTGATTAACAATGAAAACATTGACAGCCAATCAGAATCCATCCTGCTATAACGAGCTTGAGCATTTACAGCGGCAGGCGACAAAACTGCATAACATGCTCAATAAAAACAGAATGATATCGTGCGTTGGTGTGGCGCTAATATAGTTATTGTTGTAGTTATTGTTCTTTGTGTGAAAGGGCCTTAATTCTAAGGCTGTATTGCATGTGTTTTTTATAGTGAAGGCAATCCCAGAATGCACTGCGACAAGCTCAGCGAAAAATGTTGTTTACATTTCATACGTAATTTGTAATTATTCATTTATTTTATGTGTGTGTGTATATATACATATGTATGTATATTTATTTATTATAATATACTATACATATATTTTTATTTATATATAATTAATTATAATTATATATAATCATTATTTATATATATATATAATATACATATATTTATTTAATAGTCATTTTAAATTAATAATTTATTAAATTACCACAAATATTTGTAAATATAATTAAATCTAATTTAAATCGGAATATTTTACCCGATATTTCCTACTGTACCAGATTTCTAAAGGCAAATGTCATGTTTACATATTTTAAAGTCTGAGCTGTGAAAAATATCCGCTTTTGAAAACATAAGCAAACTTCAGCATGAGTGTGTTAGTGAAGCGTCTGAGTGTGTGTGATGCTGTGGTGTGTCATCGTCTGTTGTTGTGCTGTCAGTGAAGGTGGCATCAGGCATCTGAATGAATCTTTATAGAGAGCTGTGAGTGTGTGAATGAGAGGAAACTCTCTCTGTGTGTGTGTGTGTGTGTGTGTGTGTGTGTGTGTGTGTGTGTGTGTGTGTGTGTGATTGTAAGCATGTGGTTCTATTGTGAGTTGAATAAGTCTGATAATAGCTTGCTGTGATCCAGACCCTCATCACATTAATGCTGCATTACCTCTTCTACTTCCACTTTTCTTTCTTTCTTTCTTTCTTTCTTTCTTTCTTTCTTTCTTTCTTTCTTTCTTTCTTTCTTTCTTTCTTTCTTTCTTTCTTTCTTTCTTTCTTTCTTTCTTTCTTTCTTTCTTTCTTTCTTTCTTCAAGTTTTCATTTGTTCTCTTCCTCTTCTCTTCTCCTCTTTTTCTTTCTTTTTTTCTTCATTCGTTCTCTTAATTTTTCTCATTCTCTTAAGGTCTTTGCACACTGAGTCCGAAATTTTCGCACGTTAAAAAATAAATACGACCTCATGTTGTGTCAATCACGTTTACACACGGCCTCCGAAACTTTTGTCCCTCATAAAAATTCGGATCGGGTTCGATTATCTGCATTGTTCGCATGCGTTGCAAGCATTTTGAGAGCCGTTTTGACAATTTAGAGCCACCGAATGACGATTTCGAACTTGAAAATTGCAGATTTAGTGTACAAGGACCTTTACTCTTTTTCTTTTTCTTACTCTTTCTCTTCTCCTGTCTCTCTCGTCCTCCTCCTCCTCCATCCTATTCTCTTCTTTTGCATCTCCCTCTGCTGTTTTTCTTTATCTCCGGGGTTTCAGTCGCTCATTAAATCTCTCAGTCAGTCACCTTTGTGGATTTAACAAAGAGAATCTGCATGAATTATTCTCAGATTATCCGGCTGATGATGCAAACACAACATCATTTTCGCACACATGTCCTGTACACGTTCGGTAGAGCTTGTGATCACGAACTAATGCATTAATTCAAGTAAATCTGCACACTCCACAGGTCAGTAATTTAACTCAAACAGATCCAGCAGAAAAGAGTCTGTGACTCCGGATCTTTTCCACAGGCAGTTTACTGTATGTGTGACAAGCTGAGCCACAGAGTCTGAATACTAAAGGGCTGTTTCTGTCTGAATAGGGCTCATCCCTCTCAAGGTTACGTCCCTTTGTTCAGTGTGTGTGTGTGTGTGTGTGTGTGTGTGAGTGAGTGAGAGAGAGAGGAGGTGAAACAGGGGCTGGTGGGCTTTTATTCTTCAGGCTTTAACAATGACGACTCACATTCCTGAGGCTAGATTTATTTCTCTCGCAACCTCACAGAAGCCAAAGATACACCCTCACATCTGACCTGAAGCTATTCACCTCAGAATACATCAGGAAGACACACTAGAGATGGGTTATATATATAAAATATCCACTTTTTTTAATATACAAATATCCACTTTTCTTTCTATTATATTATATTATATTATATTATATTATATTATATTATATTATATTATATTATATGACATTGCATTTATTTTTTATTATATATATATATATAATAAATGCAATGTAATATAATATAATAGAAAGAAAAGTGGATATTTGTAGCTTTTTGTCTGTATTTAATAAATCAAGAGGTATGATTTTGCTCTAAAATGGCTTAAATGATCTATCTAGCTGTCTATATCTATGTATTTATCTGCTTAGGTATTTAGTTTTAATTTTAAGTTAACAGTCATTGAAGTCGGGTAGACTTAAACTATTGAATGTGAAAAGTAAAATGCAGTAAAAATCAAGGAATCAATGAACGTTTTTCACTGTTTTCCACTGAACAAACACATGGAAGAATGATATTTGATCATTTTTATTTAAATGCACCAATATTAGATTAAAGCTGTGTTTTGCTGGAGGTTTCACGATAAATAAAACCACAACCTCTCCCTTTTACATTATATCTATTAAACATCAATCCTGGTCTAATCAGAGCCTTTATAAAATATAATCAGACTATTATAATTAGAAGCCTCAGTCTGTACTGGCTAGGAAAGTCTAGAGAGGTTGTAATCAGTTGTCCGTTCACCAGTATAATCAGTTAGGCTTGGTTTCATGGGTTTCAGTGCAGCTGAAGTTGTCGGTCTGGTGCGTGTGGTTTTGCTTTAGACCCAAAGAGCTCATTTAGGGTGGGTAAGTTTACATTACTGTCATTCAAACTGCTTTCCTCTCTACTTTTCTGTCTTTTTGCTTCAGTCTGTCTGCCCTTTAGTTCCTCGATGGCCATCTGTGGTTGGCCTGCCATGATTCAGCTCGTCTCGGGCGCTTTACCAAACTTCGTGAGCTGCCTACGTAGCATTTTAAAGGGGTGGTATAATGCCCTTTTCACAAGATGTGAAATAAGTCTCTGATGTCCCCAGAGTGTGTGTGTGAAGTTTTAGCTCAAAATACCCCATAGATATTTTTATATAGCATGTTAATATGGTCACTTTTTGAGGGTGAGCAAAATCACACCGTTTTTGTGTGTGTCGCTTTAAATGCAAATGAGCTGCTGCTCCCGGCACAGGGGGCGGAGCTTCAAGAGCTTGCACTCACACAGACATGCACTGAAAATTTCAAAAACGTTTCGCTTTTTATGTTCAAACTTGATTCAGACAATGATGGAGAGACTCAAGAAGAAGAAGAAGAAGCAACAGGACATTTCTGAATGATTAGCTGATGAATTTATGTAGCTTATGTGTAGTTATCTTCTAGTCACTGATTAGCATATTCTGTCATGATAATCTATAAATCGTGTTCCGGGGGCGGGGTTTATGTCAATTTTAGGGTTGGTGATGTCACTAACCCGGGAGGAATGTGGTGTAGTCTCTACCAGCCGTTTGTTGTAGTCCTTAAAAAGCAATTTCTTTAAAAGCAAATATCTCCCTTTGCTTTGAACTTTGAGCGTTGTAACTTTGCAGATGTTGTTTATGCTCAAACAGCAACATTACACACTAACTAAAGTTTGAACATCTAAAGTTGAACTGAAGTTGACATCATAATCAACCACCCCTTGAAGGCATTCTAAAGGAAGTTAATGTAGTTATTTTAACACTTAAGTCGGGCTGGGCATTGACACAAATTTCACAAATCGATTTGATTACGATTCACAAGATTCACATGAGACATGATATGGATTTCGGTAGGTTTTACTCTCTTTCAACATTCCTTCTAATGTTCATTGAACTTCATTCATGTTATTTGGTGCTGTAACTAGTAGTAAAGCGGGAGAGGTGATCAGGTCACGTGCCGCTTGAACTAATGCGCTACAGCATATTAAAAAACACCAAAACAGTATTTATTGTTTGAATTTTGTAATAAAATTGACTGAATTTGAAATCTGAGACTTTGTTTCATATTAGAAGTAACAAAGCACAAAGCTTATTGCGATTTTACTCATTACTCATCAACTGAAAACAGCATAGACTGAAAGATTGATTTTTGGGATTTAAGAATCTTGCAATTGTTACAGTGTTATTATTGTTAGCTAAATCTATTAAAAGATTGCCGGTACTTGGAATAAAGCAGAAATAAAATAAAAGCTAAATATTAGATGGAAAAACATAAACTTAAAACTAAAACGAAAGTTAAAAATGTTGCATTGACAATTAACTAAAATACATTTTTTTAAGTATACTAAAATGAAAAATAAAATAAAAATAAAAATGACAGTGTGGGTCATACAGCGAGTCATTTCAGGATGCGATGCATGGCAACCAAAATTTTTATTTTCTTATTCAACCAATGATGTGAGAGGATATATGCATAAATTAGCTCAATGTCCAATAGCACGTTAGGTGGGTGTGCACATGCACGTTTCTTCACTAAAAGATGCTCTCTCAGTATGTGCGCAAAGTATGGGAAGTGACTGTGCTGTGGTTGGATTCTAGTATTATTAAAAATGAAGACTGAATTAGCTTGATTATAGTATTGCAGCATTATTGCTGCGAGTCTCCTGTGATTTTTCCATGAGGAGCGATATTTGACTGCAGTGTCATTTATGAAGGGTTGATTTCAGTTTAGTTGTTTTCTTAGAAGGTAAAACACAAGTAGACCATTCGCTAGATTTCGTAACAAAGCTTCTCGGTTGCTTTATACTCCTCTGTTAGCTCTTTTTTCTTGTGGTGTCCCTTTGTTTTCCAATCCGTGGTTTTAGGAAATGACAGAGCAGTCCAGATATCCGTCTAGCCTGTGACATGAAGAGTACATCCTTCTGTCTGAAATATGCAATCTCAGTGTTGTGGTCTGTTGCTCGAGAGAATGACTCAAGAGTTGCACAAAAGATCTCTGTCCTCGACAAGACTTCGGCATTGTTTTGTGTCTCAATGAAAGAGGCTTGAAATCACTTTTCTCTGTTTTTCCAGCTATCACTTAAAGCACTTTGAAGCTTTCAGAGAACGAGTGTTTTTGACAAGTGTTTTCTGATCAATACAGCAGTGCAATCATGCTAAAATACAAGTGTTCACCTGTTTCTCATAACTCCTATTTCACTTCTCTCTGACTAAAACTAGCAACATTGTGTGCATCATCTCATCATTGTTGTTTTTCTGTTTCAAGGAAGGAAAGAGTTGTATAATTTATAGTTAGTTTTGCAAATGATTCATGACAGAAGTCTCTCTGTGCCAAGCCTCCAAACATGAAAGATTTACATCTGTTTGGGTAAGATGGTGTGAATTATAAAACAGTACTCTCACGTTGGTTAAACTTCACTAGGCTCATTATCTTAGGCCCTGTTTACAGCTGGTATTAAGATGCGTTTTGGCCAATCGGATCACAAGTGGACTTCGCTAAATTCAGGTGTAAACGGGGTCTAAAAAGTTTTGAGCTTGTCCACTTTCAACCACTCGAATGTGTTCAAACAGCCACAAAAGACTCTCCTCCTACTGACTTAATGCGTGGACATTATGGGAAGTGCGCTAGCCAGACGGGATTTAAGCTTTGTCAGCTTGGTTTGATTACAAAAAATGTACCATCACAATGTTCTCTCACCATTCCTGATTTCTAAGACACACTCATAGCGTTCGTGATCTTGCGGCTGTCAGAGCAGAGACTAAAGCTGATGCTCTCCGTGTGTTTTTCCGTCGTCTCCGGTCGCGTTCATATGTAAATTGCATGAGTTTATTTCGTACATTAGATCGAAATCAGAAGAAATCAGGACAGAAGTGGTTGAAAGTGGACGAAAGAGACTGATTTAAACAACAGGTGTAAACGGGAATGTCTCTCCTTCCTCTAATTGTGATCGGATCAACCAATTCCAGGTTTAAACAGGGCCTTAAAGGCTTTCGTTCACTCGTCAGCCTGCTCTCTGGTGGCACATCCATGTCCACTGAATGCAAACCTCATGATACAGAAACCTGTCCGGAAACAGTAGTTTTTTACAGGTTGATGCAACGAGCTAGAGTTTTCCACATTAGTGGCATCAAATCATGAAAAGATATAACACTGTTGTTAATGGCTGCAAGTAAAACATGCAAAAGCAGAACTGTATATTTCACTATTTTTTTGTTTTTTTGTGCATGATAAATAATTATGTGGAATAATTGGTACTTATTACTTTTGAATGACAGAAATTGGCACATTTTCTTGTTATTTGCATTTTCCCCCCCATATTTTCTTGCAATTTTTACATTTGTTTTCCATTCAGCCGATTGGGGACCAACACTCAAGTTGAGATAAACTGAAATAGTGAATGCCATCCTACTTCATCCTGTCTCTGACCAGACGCTGGTGACCCCAGTGTGTGTTGAGAGAGAGCGGAGGTGTG
The DNA here is from genome assembly GCF_965113295.1 of Leuciscus leuciscus. Classification (NCBI taxonomy): domain Eukaryota; kingdom Metazoa; phylum Chordata; class Actinopteri; order Cypriniformes; family Leuciscidae; genus Leuciscus; species Leuciscus leuciscus. Next base: position 43,147,205 of record NC_138731.1, on the reverse strand, counting down.
ACTAGGCCACGCTGACTTCCTGTTTTCTGCCATTCCTCATCGTTCATTCGCCTTTTAAAACACTAGATATCTTTGTTTTGCTCTTCGTCAGTGGGAGAGAGTGAGTGGGAGTAGAGATGAATCCAGACTTTGGTCAGAATAACGCACTATCATTGTGTTTCTACAATAAGTAGTATGTGTGCTTGCATTGAATGCAGTGCAATGTCCGAATGACCTTGTACATTTGTCAAAATGCGCAGTATGCAAAAGAGCTCACTGTGTGTGAAACTGTATTCAGCTTCATCTTCCATCTACAGTGTGAAGTAATGACATGCGATTTTTAAAAATCACTATTTTATTCAATCTTATGAGATATATTTACCCCATTTATATAAACAGGTGAAACTCGAAAAATTTGAACATCGTGCAAAAGTTCATTTATTTCAGTAATTCAACTTAAAAGGTGAAACTAATATATTATATAGACTCATTACATGCAAAGTGAGATATTTCAAGCCTTTATTTGTTATAATTATGATGATTATGGCTTACAGCTTATGGAAACACCAAATTCAAAATCTCAGAAATTTGGAAAATGTTCATAAGCTGTAAGCCATAATCATCAAAATTATAACAAATAAAGGCTTGAAATATCTCACTTTGCATGTAATGAGTCTATATAATATATTAGTTTCACCTTTTAAGTTGAATTACTGAAATAAATGAACTTTAACACGATATTCAAATTTTTCGAGTTTCACCTGTACATAATAACAACACTTTTATTGTTATAATAATGCAATACTTAATGCACAATATTGTTTGTAGAGGCATTAAAAACACTTTTTTAATTATTATTCTTTATTAATACGATATGTTGAAACAAGACTTCACATTGCCCTCATTCCTGAATGTTATAAGTACAAGCCATACATGTTTTACTGAATACGTAAATAAAGACATATAAACGTATGAATACATAAACGTGAGGAAAGAGAAAAATAAATAAAATTAACTGACTAAATAAAATTAGACAAGAATGCATACAAATTATACATGCGTATACATGTCATATACCTAAATATAGACACATGCATAAAGAGAAACTATATGTACATATATCATTATACATATGTGCAATACTTATATCTTATTATATTTTCACACAAAATTGCATTATTTTTTTTACAGCATAAAGTCAGTGTTTGAAATGTAATTTTGCGTAATCCATTTTTTAAAGGGCATGTAAAAAAAAGTATTTCTTATTGTATCATTTTAAAGTTAGGCAGTGTACATTAAACATTAAGTAATGTAGTGTTATATTGTGAGTTTTCCCAAAAGCATTTAGTGGCGTAAAACAATCACAGCTCATCAGGTTTAACGGCAGCTCTTCTCCAAACATTAAAAGCAAGAAAATAATAATAATAATAAACATTAAGGTGGAGAAAAGACGCCGGGTTTAATCTGTGCTGTGAAAACCGTGTAGCGAAAATACATTTGAGACACGTTATTCTGTATTATTATTGAGCTCTGCTAATTAGCTTTGGTTCCCTTGATGGTGTTCGGGGATTACAGTGAAAACCGTTTGTGGATTCTGACACATTTCAGTGTTTTTATGAAGATGACTGAATCAATGTCCTCCAGTGTCATTGCTGGACGAGTGTCAGTCAACGTCAAACGTGCCCGTCGGTTACACCGAGGCTGGGAAGTGGATTATTCATGTTAGCAACATGTTAAAACATGCTAGCAATGTGTTAATCATGTTAGCAGCATGCCTATGTAAACAACACGCTAAAACATGTTAGCAACATTCTAATAATGCTTGCAATCTGTTAAAACGTTAACAATGCATTAATAAAAGCTAGCAATATGTTAAAACATGCTAGCTAATCAAGCTAGCAAAAAATGATAAAACATGTTAGCAATGTGTTAAATCATGCTAGTAACTTTTTTTTTTTTTTACTTTCTCTGCGTAAAACCTTCAAACCTCAAGCGGTTCAAAGTTATTTTAAACTCTCAGACCTGCCAACGTCAAAGTTTGTCATCAAAAGTTTCAGATGTGTTTCTGCTCCTTGAAGAGCCACACTTTTTGATGATGAGAAATATTTAGAATATATTTGCAATGATTTTGCTAACATTTTATGTTCAAAAGGACCTGACTTGAAACAAGTGTGTTCTTTGTGTGTGATCAGGAGAGCCGTACCCGCTCAGTGCCCAGCGGAGGTTTCCCGGCGGTGTTCATCCGTACTCGCCCACAGACGAAGGCCTCAAGCTCAGCCTGGCTAAAGGAGTGTCCATGTCTCTGCCCTCGTCCCCTCTCCTGCCCCGACACAACTACGTCATGGCAGCTCGCCCCTGCAAGAAGTCTCCAGGTGGGATGTTTATTAAAACTATCAGTTTAGATTCTCCTGATAAACTGTTTATTTTTCTCTTCTCCTCTCACTCTTCTGAGACTATAGGGAGAGTAATCCCTGATATGACGTTAAAAGTATATGAACAACATAATTGTATGTGATACCCCTAGTGACCTGTTTGTTCTGGTCTTTTGAATGTGTTAAAAATAAAATTAAAAATAAAATCATAATAATAATAAAAAAAAAAAATATATATATATATATATATATATTTTTTTTTAATTTTTTTTTTTTATTTTTTTTTATTTTTTTAAAAAACAATTTTAGAAGCATCAAAATGCAGATTTTTGTCTGAGTTGCACTGTTTGGTTTTGCTAGCAGTGCATAAATTACACACTAGATTGGTGAAATGAAAATGAAAAGAAAGAAATTAAGAAATTATGTTTTTTTCATAAAGAGTACGAAGCAAATTTTCGGACTATTTAATTTTTTGTTGGTAACGCTTCATGTATAATTAGCCTTTTGCCTAATTCTGGCACACTATACATTTATTTATGTATTATTAGTGTGCATTGTCCGTGTTAAATAAACCTGAAAATAAATAAATAAATAAATGCATTATAAAGTTAATCATAATGTACATTGTAATGTATTATATATTTCACAAATAATTATAACCAAAGTTGAAAATGCATTGTATTTGCAGAGTCCTTGTTGCATCTGAAATTGGTTGTTTTCATGTGTTTTAATGCACTATATTTTCTTTGTAACAATACATAGATAAGTATTATAATGTATTATAACTGTGGTTATACTTATTCATTATAAGGTGCATTACAAGGCATAATTAATGCATTGAAAATATGTTTATAATGCATTATATAAAGGCTTCATGTAGTGTAACCAATTGTTTTCTTGCAGTATGGAATTACAAATTCCCATTATGCATCTGGATGTTTTACTGTTTACCAATATTCTAGTAATTTTGGGATAGTCATTTTTATTTTAAATCTGCATCAGTTAAAGCAGTTCCATAAATAGATGTATTCAAACATATATTTATGTTTTAATATATTTAATATAGTTTAATGTTTTTATTTTATTTTATTTTTTATATAAAATTATGATCAGAATTGGTGTGAAAAGGTACTTAATGATATTTTAAGTTCATATATTTGACTTTTTACTGGAGACTTTTAGTTTTTAGATTGTTAATCCAGTTGTTAACTCTATTAATGTGTGCTTTTGTGTATTTGTTTAGCTCTGATTGTCTTTATCATATTAGGTCATATTAAGCATCTGTTACTTCATATGCATCTTGATTGAGTTGGTATGTCAGTACATTCAAACACTAGTGTGTGTGTGTGTGTGTGTGTGTGTGTGTGTGTATGTAAACAGTCTGAGGTGTTTTCCACGCCATCTCTGTGTGAAGGACAAGGTCATGAGCAGCTGAGATCTTCAAAAGGCTTTGCTGGTTGTTTTTGGAGGATTTAGCACAGAGGATTGAAATCTTTCAGTGGTCACTTTGGCATCTCGCTCACATCTGGCCCTCGTGTGTGTGTGTGTGTGTGTGTGTGTGTGTGTGTGTGTGTGTGTGTGTGTGTGTGTGTGTGTGTGTGTGTGTGTGTGTATCCGCACCTCTCTTTGAAAAGGGGATTGATCCTTTGAAGGCACCGGAAGCAGGCGACATGCTCGATTTGCCCTTTGCACATTTCATTAGTCTGACAATTAAAGAAAGATAAACGTCCAAATGAGATTCCCCTGAGAAATCCTCAGACATCACGAGAGATTAAGCTTTTGTTTTTACATCCACAGATCTTGAAAATGTTGGTTGGGAAAGTAATATGCAGTTTTAAATTAACTATAGGATTAATCATATTTAATCTTTTTCATTTACACTATATTGTTTTTTTCAAATAATTTTTTATTTTTATTTCGAAAGGATGCATTAAATTTATCAAAAGTTCCTGTAAAGACATTTATAATGTAATTATAACAAAAAATGTTATAAAAGATTTCTATTTCAAATAAATGCTGTTCTTTTGATCTTTCTATACATCAAAAAATCTTGAACAAAAATGTGTCACAGTTTCCACAAAAATCTCAAGCAGTTAAAGCTGTTTCTAAGATTGATAATAATCAGAAATGTTTCTTGGGCATCAAATCATCATATTAGAATGATTTCTGAAGGATCATGTGACTCTGAAGACTGGAGTAATGATGCTGAAAATTCAGCTTTGATCACAGGAATAAATTACATTTTACAATATATTACAATATAAAACAGTTATTTTAATTGGTAATAATATTTTACAATATTACTGTTTTTACAGTATTTTTTGTTCAAATAAATGCAGCCTTGGTGAGCAGAAGAGACATAAAACATCTTGCTGACCCCAAACTTTTGAACAGAAGTGTATATTCACTAATATAAAAATATTAATCTAGATATTTTACTAAAGCATTTTAATATATAGAAAAATGCCATAGAGAATAGTTTTTTGAGAAATTATTTAATAATAAAAAAAAAGATAAATGGAATTTAAATTTTCAATAATATAATATAATATATTATTATATATAATAATAATATAATATAATATAATTAATATGAACTAATATAACAATATTAACTAGATAATGCCATGGATAAATTTTTTTGGGAGAAATTATTAATGCATTAAAAATGCCACATCAACTCATTTAAACTAATCAAATTCATTTTTGTCATTTTGTGTTTAACCCATAATATTCCTTCATCACACATTAGTAGTGCATGACTAAAATGTCCTATTATAAAATAAATGTTTATATCATGCAAATGTTTATCAGTTCAAGTAGAGGATTTTCTGGGAAAACTCACGGGGAGGAATTTGGAAATAACCAAAATTAGGTTCATATGGACTTTAAACTCAGACACTCTTGTTTAGATTGTGAAAGTAATAACATGGATAATGTGAGATATTATTGTCTTAAACCCTGGATGACAACGACCAAACGAACCTTATTCGGCGGTGCTGAAGGGAATCTTTGACATTAGTTGTTGTTATTAGGAGCATCAAAGGCCGACTGATGAGTTTCATCTGGACAGAGGACGAGGGTTTGTGTGCGGTAAATAAGACATGCATTTATTTCATACAGAACAGGTCGTTAGAAGTTAAAGGATTAGTTCACTTCAAAATTGTTTCAAACCTGTATGAATTTCTCTCTTCTTCTATTTTTTTTCCATATAATGGAAGTTAATGTGGTTCATTAACTGGTTTGGTTACCGACATTCTTCAAAATATCTTCCTAAATTTTCATTTTGAAGTGAACTATTCCTTTTAAAGGAGTTATGATGCTATTTTAAACGTTCATTATTTTGATTATTGGGTGAAATATAATAGGTTTACATGCTTTAATGTTCAAAAAAACGAATTGTTTTTCACATACACTCTCAGAAAAAAAGGTACAAAAGCTGTCACTGTAGTGGGACTTTTTCAAAAGGTACACCTGTGTACCTAAGAGTGCATATTAGTCCATCAAAGGTACATATTGGTACCAAAAGTGTGTACATATTAGTTCCAAAAGTGTACATATTAGTACCTAAATGGTACACATTAGAACCCTTTTGAAGGGTACTGGCCCAGTGACAGCTTTTGTACCTTTTTTTTCCTGAGAGTGTACTGTACATTATTGCAGCTCCTCTGTTCCCAGTCTGTCTAAAAAGCACTGATTTCCACCTTTTGAAAGGCGCTCTGATTGGCCAGCAGACCCAGTGCGTTGTGATCACCTCAAGCGTGTGTCGGGAAATGTGACGCCCCGCACCATAATCGTGAGTTTCAGCTTCGAAAGCGCTTGTAAACACAGTTAATAATGTCGTCGGTTTTACCGTATCAGTTTGAGTCCGAGTCGGATTCTGAAAATGCGGATGATCAAGCCGATCCATCAGAACCATGCTTTCGCATCCAAACACACAGTGTCTCCGTGACATGACGACAACACTACTATTAACTGAAACCTTGTCGTCTTATGCTTATATTTCACACTGTGATGTGGACGTTTGAGGAAGTGATATCTGGACTTGGATCGAGGTGTTTTATGCAGGTCTGGATCAGTGTTCTCTGTTGGATAGAATAAGGGCCCTTTCACACCTACCTGGTTTGGTCCGGATTTTTGGACTTTTCAGTTTGATCCGAATCAAAATTACAGGTGTGAAACCTCTCCCAGACCACGGTCCGGACCAAACAGACGAAATTTGGCCCGACGAAAAGAGGTAGTCTCGGTCCGGATCAAACTGAACAAAGGTTTGATTCGTTTCTAGTGTGAAAGCATTTCACCAAGCATAGCCTGAACAACTGAAGAAGAATATTTATGTGCAGATCTGTCAGTCCTGACAGTTTCTTCCAGCTGATACACACACACACACACACACACACACACACACAACGAGGACGTTCATTTGGAGAATTTGAGCCAGCCTCGAGTATAGTTGGTGCTGCAGGGAGTGATGCCGTAATAATAAAAGTATAGTTGCAACGATATGCGTCTGTTCATTCATTCTTGTCAAAGTTACCCGCCGACTTGACAACACGCTGACGTCAGACGCACGTCCGTTTACAAACCAATCAGTGTCAAGATGCAGCCCACAGAGATGATGACGACAGGACGCAAGTACGTCACGTAAACTGCGCTCGCATAATTGCAATGAGAAACCAAATCAAAACTAACCGAATGTACACAATGTATCAAAACATGAAGTTTTGGTTCAGACCTTGTTGCGGACTTTCAGGTGTGAAAACGCCCTTAATCCCTTTGTGGGAAACTATGAGCTTTGCTACTTTGCAGATCTTATACATGCACAAACAGGTACATTACACCCTAAAGGAAAACTTTAAGAAGCATCATATGACCCCTTTAACTCTTCTTTTACTATTGGGTAAACTTTTCATTTTTAAGCTGCCACATATGGTGTGAAAAGCTGGAGGGAGTCTGTGTGTTTATGAGAGGATGTTCAGATCTTCACGAGGACGTGTTGAACAGCAGGACGGGGGGCAGAAATCTCACACACACACAGACACACGGTTTCTACCAGAGCTGCTGGAATCCTGATGCCACAGGGAGATCCTGGAGTCATGAGTCAATCTCTCACACTTGATTTGTCAGTACAGATACTGTGTCAGATGTGCAGAGACTGAGTTACACTGCATGTTTTAAGTACGCTAGCAGTAAAAGTAAATGAGACATTGCATATTTACCAAATTACCACTTTTGATGCAATCTACCACAAACCACTTAAAACCAAGCAACGTTTGATTGGTGGATTAACATGTCAGCTGTGCGGCCTCAGAAGTATAGATGGATCTCGGCCATTATAATATTCAATTCACATTTATTTGTATAGCGCTTTTCACAATCGTTTTCACTCATTTCAAAGCAGCTTTACAGAAAATTCATCAATTCAAAAGCCCACATTACAATTTAGAGTGATCTGTTATCAGAGGTAACTGTCTTAAGTTATGTATTTCAGAAATGTACATATAGTTAGCTAAAAATCTATTCATGTAATAATTTAAGGCAGAAACAATGAGCTCATTTAAGTAACGATTACTTGTTAGTTAACAAACGATTATGACAAAACATTTTCACAATACAATCCAACACTCAACCTCCATGATGTGAGTTCAGCCAAACTCAGACCGTATAAACGCCTTCTAACAGATCCTGAATCCAGCGTCATTACCTCGGTCCTGGAGCTCATTTCCTCACAGCTGAAGTAATAACATTGAACTGTGGCGGCTCCCTTTTAAGCTAAACCGCTACTTCCCCAAACCGGCGAGTTATTGATCCTATTAAAGCCATATCACATGAGGCCGGCACACATTATGTGCTGCTTTCATCAGGAGCTTCACCTCGTCCTCCCGTCGCCTCCTTACTGACCTCTGCTGGAGAGTTTGGGTTATTCACTCAAAAACCTCTGAAGGCCTAACGTCAAGAATACTTTTTCTCCCTGGTCCAGTCCCTGTTGAATTCGTTTGAGCAGAAGCATGTCTTTTCAGTGATATAGTGAGTTGGAGATGGATAGTTTTAGCAGATGTTGAGAAGGTTTTCAGTGGAAATGGAGATGGAGTATCTCTTAGGAAGTCTGGTTGCGTGAGGATCTGTAAAAGACGTTTAGTGCCTCAAGATACTTTCCTTTTACAGCTTATATTAATACAGCATGTTCGACTGTTACCACAGATCTGTGTTCAAGATTTGTGTTTGTGTCTATTTGATAGGGCTGTAACGATATGCGATATGAAACCGAAATCGTGACACTCAGATCCACAAACCTGGTGTGAGAAGTTATCCTTCCCGTCCAGATCCAATGCTAGCACATCTTTAAATTAGCCAGTTAACATTATAAAATACGTAGACCTACACCACAAAACTAGTTGAGGATACATTCTTTAAAAATTGGGCAATTCCAGCGTTATGGACGTGACATTTGCAGTCAAAACTTGAAATATAAATTCTCAGAAAATGCATTTAATGGCAATATATTAAAACGTCTGTTTATATATCCATACTCCCTTAATAAAGGAGTCCAGACATTAGAAGAATATCAGTCTACACATGCGTTTTATATTTAATATGAGGGAAATACACATGCTTAACGGACGTGACACAAAATCTTTAACTTTTAGGTGGCAAAATATTTTTGAGTAATTTGAGTAATGTGAATTACACTGCGCAAAACAAAAGTAATACTATACCCACCGGATGAAGAAGGGTTGGCTCTCCACAGAACATCACATATTTATTTTATCGCGTTTATTATTAAAAAACAATGTTACGGACGTGTCAGTTCCCGGTTACGGATGTGAGCGCTCTGAAAGCGGCACTAAAAGACTGCTTTAAAACTTTCACAGAGACCTCAAACAGAAAGCACAAAGCCTTTCTTTAAAGTGAATTTCGTTTTGTATTAATTGTATCTTCATTTTAATCATCGTTTCATTAACCAATTTCCTGGATTTAATAAATAAGAAGTAAATATAGCAGGCAATATAATCACGACACGGAGGCGCCGGCGCGTGAACTGGAGCTTGTCTCATTAATGAACCGAAACTCAGCGTATACGGTAGCCTACTTGCCTCACAGACCTGAGACATATATAGAAAGCTTGAAATGTCTACTTTTAAACAACAATTCACAACGAAAGAAAACAGACTGCTCTCTGCTTATGTAATCCTTATGAAATGTGCATTTCTCTCTGGCGCGTGAAGATCGCGAGTCAGCATTGTCAACTTCATCTTTGCATCCGACACTGACACAGAGCCCCCCCAAAAGAATCGAGGTTTGTATCGAATCGTGGATCAAAAATTGTGATACGAACCGAATCGTGGGTTTGGTGTATCGTTGCCGCCCTACTATCTGAGTGTCTATTACGGTTTATATATTTACCGTACCAAATACTCTCAATATATCTACAGTGATTGCACTGGTGATTTAACCCTCTGGGGACCAAGCTGTTTTTGGGGCCCTTGAGATGTTCTGACATGCTCTGACATTTGTGCTTTTTTCAGTTATTTATAAACATGTTAATGGCAAAGGTGTAAATTCACTCTATATAGCACAAACAGGCCTACCATAATATGCGAGCAACATGTATGTAGATGTTTGTATTTTTAAGAGAATAATGTTTATGCGTGGTTATTTAAAAAAATAAAAATGAAAGTTGCTGAAATAAGACCACAAAACTCATACAAAATATGTGCCCACAAGACTTTTGACTAATGGATGTTGTCCCTTTCAGTTCTAGCTTCAAAATTATGTGAAAATAGTCTTGCTTTATCGTTCACAAAAAAAAATACATTGATTTAAATGGTGTAAAACAGGTTTTGCTTGGAAAGCCAATATGCGAGGGGGAGGAGTAGTTTACACCTTAGTCCCACCCACTCTGCATAATGACTCTGCATAATTAGCCATTCATTCAGGTGTGACACTGACTGAGCCACAATGCAAAGACAAAATATATATTTTGAAGAAGACTTATATTGACCATTTAAGATTTTGCTTACATCTATCTTGTAAATATGTTTTGCTATTTTATTAAAAAGGTTACAATTACAACAATAATTACAATTTCAGCAATATTTCTGCAAAAAAGTACTCTTTCTTTGTAAAAAAAAAAAAAAAAAGATTATAGGCCTACATTTTATCATATGTATTCATTAGTTTGAATATAGCCAACATTGGAACATCTTAGTCTATGACTTTATTTTTGACAAAATAGTATTTTATATATATTCAGAAAAGCTTATTTGATGTGACAGTATATTCTACAGTAAAAACTGTACCCAAATCTAGTCAACAAAATGTTGTCTTTCATACTTCGCCTGACTGTAACGCAGTAACTGTAACTGTAAAAGCAGTTTATTCTTTCACACACAGACGCGCGATTCATATTTAGGCTAAACACTCTTTACAAATAGACGCGCGATTCATATTATAGAAACGCGATTCATCTTTTTGTTTACATAAGCCTACAACGTTATTCCATAACGTTATTCCACATTAACACTTGAGAAAGGATAACTTAGCCTACCTCACTCCTCAGCGGGATCTGCTCCTCATATCAGCACGGAAAATTTTCTCCATAAGGTAGGCTATATTATGCCTCTTTGTTTACAGCTGATGTGGGGGCGTTTCACAGACTGAAATGGTTCTCAGAATTTGCGTTTGAATAGCACGCGCTCTCCGGGGCGTGGTCAAATTACTTTTGAATGGCTCCTAATGAGCTCGACTGGAGTCGCTCTCTTTTTATACAGATTACAGAAGCTGATAATATTTGTTTTTTATATAAATTACTTCATTTAAAAGCTGCGATCTCAAGCTTTATGCCCGTGGGTCTGTTTGCCTGTTTGACTGAATTTTCGCGGAGTTATAGATAATTTTCGAACGCGTTTCAAATGGGAGTTTACTGACAGAGAGAAGGCAGAAATAGCATCATGTTAGTTTTTCTTTATTTGTCAAAAAGCAAAACACTTTATTTGTATTGTGAGTATACAGAAAAAAAATAGAAACTGAACAGGATCGATTGATGTATTACACGAAAATGAAAGATCAAAATTAACAGAGCATTTTGTGTTTATTTTTCATTGCTAAAAAAAAAAACGAGCAAAACGCGCGGGCGCGTTTTTGGTCCCCAGAGGGTTAAAAACAAAAAAAGCAATATTGTGATCATTAGACTACATTCGTGATTCTTCCTCATCGCATGACTTGTGATTATGAGCTGTCCGTCAGTCTGTCATATAATCAAAGTATGTTAAAAATGTATTTATTTTTGGACACATTTTGATAAATAATTTTATTTATCACATCTATTTATCACACATATTTAAAACATCCTTGTTAGTCTTTTGTAAAAGTAACATATGACGTCACCTACAGGAAGTGACATCATTTTGGAGGTAAAACAGCAGCACAAAGCAAATATTAGCGATAGATTTAATGGTGTGGTTTGTGTCACTAAAACATTCATCCAGTTTGCGCAATTCACACAAATCAGTTTGATAATATCAACATAAGTGGGTTAAAATATGAGAATAATCTTCAAATTCACATCCTCATGTTTAAATGTCTGAGTTTAATCAGAACATTTGTCTTTTATAGAAATACTGTGTCCTGGGAGAACGACTTAAATGTGAACGTGTCATGAGGTCTTTGACTTCTCTCCATGACTTTTAAAGTCTATGAGGATCTACCCACATGAGGGGAGCACAAAAGCTGAGTTCCAGAAATAAAAATCCTTTTCATTTTGTCCATGGAGAAATTTATTATTTTAAATTACTTGTACTGTATATCAATTTTACATTTACATTTATGCATTTGGCAGACGCTTTTATCCAAAGCGACTTACATTGCGACTTACACTGCCTTAAAATGCAGCACAAGCAGATTAAGTTTTTTTGTGAAGGTTTCAGAGTTCAGAAAGTTCTGCAGAACCAGAGTGATCCGGCTGATAACATGGAGCTCACATTGGCATCAGTGGCTTTGGTGTGGCGTAGACCGGCCAACGCAATAACACCGTTCTGGATGACAACCTCCTCTGTTCAATACTGCACTTCACAAAAGCGAACTTCCATCTGTGGACGTCACTTCAGTCTGAATACATGATTCACAGACAGATGATATTTCAGAGTGAAGAGGAGAATTGTCACGTCGCTCTCTTTCTTCCAGTGGCTTTTGTTGTCCGTACAGAAGAGCTTGTGTCTTGGGAGAACGACTTAAATGTGAACGTGTCATGAGGTCTTTGACTTTTCTCCATGACTTTTAAAGTCTATGAGGATCTACCCACATGAGGGGAGCACAAAAGCTGAGTTCCAGAAATAAAAATCCTTTTCATTTTGTCCATGGAGAAATGTATTATTTTAAATTACTTGTACTGTATATAAAATTTACATTTACATTTATGCATTTGGCAGACGCTTGCTTACATTGCATTTCAAGGTACACATTTACATTCTTATCAGTTCTTGCTTTCCCTGGGAATCGAACCCATGACCTTGGCGTTGCAAGCGCCAACACTCTACTTTTTGAGCTATAGGAAAGGTTATAAAATATATATATGTGCAAATATAATATATATTTGAATAGTTTTTCCCACTTCTTCATCCAATATATTTTCTTTCATCTGCATTATAGGAAGTAAAAATCCCTTTTATTTTCTCAATATATCCATAGACATATTATTATCGATATAAAATATCATATATAATTATATTATATATGACATTTTATATCGATAATAATTTAATCGATTGTCTGAGTTATGTTTGGGACCATTTTACGTTAAAAGCCTAGAGTTACACCTTCATGACTAAGTTTGCGTGTGCATTCGGATCCTTTTGTTTTGTGCAAATGTAAGTTGTAATATTGTGATTGATATATATATGATTTATCTCATATAGGATGCATTTGATTTAGAATTAACGCGGTATAAAGCGTGCTAGTAATCAGCTTCAGCGTGTGCAGCTCAATGCACGCCTAATAATAACTACGATTGGGACTGTCATATTACATAACATTATAAAGAGAACACTATTGTAATAAATTATTGTGAATTATTTGGGTTTAGTTGCCGTGGTGTTTCAGCTCGTTGTTAGGGAAGAGCGCGTCCACAACAGGAGTTACACATTCTGATTAGCACGCATCTGAGACGTCGTATCAGTCGTTATATTTGATTATTTAACAAGTAATTTAATGAAAGGATCAGTTGACTCACTTTACAGTCCCACTAGCCCTTTATTTAGACTAAAAACCCTTTCTCATTCATTTGGTGAGGAGGAACATGGCGTTTTGAGCAGCATTTGCAGCGCCTGTCATTTCTTGATTCGATGTGGCCAGCAGAAGGTATCTTCGAAGAACAGATTGATTTGTTTTTTTTCCTCTTTCTATTGCTTTTCCTCTCATTTATATTCTTTCGCTCTTTATTTGCATGCATCTCAGATCTGCCGTCGGACCTCAGACTGAGTTAATACCTGTTTGTGATCTCCACCAGAGAGATGAGACTCATGCATTTTAATCACAGATGTGTGTGTGTGTGTGTGTGTGTGTGGATTTATTCTCTTTTCCCTGAAGCCTAAACTTGGACAAGAATTATATATGAAGGAAATACACGAGGGGGCGTTCAGTGAAAGTGTGTTCATTTATATTTGGTCTTGACAGGGGAATATCACAATATCCAAGTGAGTTAGTTTATAGCAGTGACATTTTTAATTCAACGGCAAAACTAATTATTAAAGTTAGAACGACACCATATACGTAGCCTGCAAGTTTCTTTCTCAATTAAGTATTAAGATGAACACCGAAACAAATTGCAGGCAATAATAAAACAAAGATACAAGCTTATTTTTTTTCTCTGGAATCAAGTATTCAAGTAAACATTCAAAGAAATGTGTAAAACACACAGAAGTAATCAAATATAAAATAAAACCTGTGCTTTGATATCTCTATTCTCAATAATTATTTGTGGTAAAGGGATAGTTTATCCAAAAGGTGTTTGTTTGTTGGGGGTCCAAAGTTGGACTTCAAAATATCTTATTCAACAATTCATACAGGTTTGGTAAAGGATGACAGAAGTTTCATTTTTCTTAGCTAGATGAAAGAAAATATCAAAATGTCAGTGATAGTTTGAAGAAAAACAGAGAACATACGAGTCCCACAGATTATCTGAGCCACTGACAGCAAGTTGAAAAGGCTGGTTTTTGTTTACATGCATATCATATGGATGAAAAACAAAGTTACTGTTTATTCCAAAGGCAAATGGACTGTGAAATGTTTGCATTTACATCAATGTTTGCATTTCACTGCAGGTGTCCATAGATGGCAGTGTCAATCACCATGAGAGCTGAAGAAGTGTGTGTGTCGTGTGTGTCTGTATCTGTGTGTTAAAGGGATCATTTACCCAAAAGATGTTTGTTTGTTCATACGATAAGTCACTGGATACAGAAGAGTACAGCTTTCCTTAACATTTCCCCTTAGATTATGTTAAAATGTGAAGGGATATTGATATTAAATAACACTCTTAGTTGTTATTTTAGTTTTTTAAGTACAGTATGTTCTCCATTAATACAACCTCAAAAATGTATTTTGACACTTAACTTTGGTTTATTTATTTACTTATGCATTTGTTTTACTTTTATTTATGATTTATTTATTCATGTGTTATTTTAGTTTTTAGTTTTAGTTAATTTTGACAAACAAATCTAGTTATTTTAAACAAAACGAAGGAACTGTTGACATTTTTAATTCACTGAAAAATGTCAATTTATTTATTTTCGTTTAAGAAAAACGTTGACCGTTGTTCTCATCGTCTCATATTGTTCACAATAAGAGCGGCAATGTACATGAAGAACGTCAATAAGAGTCAGTTATGATTTCATCTTGACTTTAACACATTCACTTGTATCATCAGGACATCTAGCTCTTGATTTATGGCTGTCTTTACACACATCGCCGTTTCATTTGTCATCTCTGAGCGCGGTGTTTTCTTCCTGGAGGTCAAAGTCATGCAGGTGAATCTCTATATGAATCTCTGATGGATGTGTACGGGAGATTTAAGGGCTCCCATCGCCAGCGGCTGCTCTTTACTCCATGACTTTATTTGGTCAGATCGTACACGGACCGCCAGGGCCTTTGATCTCAGCAGGGTTTTCCATGATAAACAGAGGAACGTACTTAAACCTACAAGCTTTATGGGGGTCGAGCAGGATTTCTCTTTTTATATGCTCAACGAAGAGGAATTCGCCCCTTCAGGATTGCATGACCTTCAGCGCTCTCTGTGTCAGATGTGAAGAGCTTTGACTTTCATCTCAAACCTGAAGCTGATTTTTAACACATTATTTTGGTGCAAACCGCTGCGTAATCGACATTAGTACCACCATGACACAACTAGTGTGTTAACTGGCCTCGTACGCTGCCATTCAAACGTTTTCAACTTTCTATTCATCAAAGAATCCCGGAAACAAATGTATCACGGTTTCTACAGAATTATGAAGCTGTTTTCAACATTGATATTAGTAAGAAATGTTTCTTGAGCAGCAAATCAGCATATTATAATGATTTCTGAAGGATCATGTGACACTGAAGACTGCTGAAAATTCAGCTTTAAATCACAGGAATAAATTACACTTTAAAATATATTCACATAGAAAACAGTTATTTTAAATTGTAATTATTTTTCATAATTTTACTGTTTTTACTGTGTTTGTGATGAAATAAATGCAGCCTTTGTGAGCAGAAGAGACTGAAACATTCAGAAATCTTGCCGAGCCCAAACTTTTTAACTTTTCCAACCTCTCACCATCTGTCAGCTGACTTCAATCTGGTATGTAACTTTTAATGGTGGAATTATGATGCAATAATAATTGATGCAATTATCAATGGATAAAATCAAGTCCGAGCATACTTTTTTTCCCCCCATTTATTATACCGCTTCTCTTGAAATGTCACATTATTTGGGAAACCCATTTCACGTTTCATGTCTTTAAAGAAAGACTGAGGCTCTTTTTTTGAGAATATGTGCAAGCATGAGTAGATGGAGAAGCAGGATTGGTGGGAGCAACACACAGTTATCTCTCAGAGATCTCACACCCGTCTCCTAAGAGTTAAATTGCGCTGGTTTCCGGCTGTAGTTTACATTCCCAGAGCTGTGGAGATTGTAGATGCAGCCGGAGTCACAGAAGTCAGACGCTGGCGCTCCCTTCTTGATCTCAGAGTGTTTATATATTTTTTCTCTCTTTCTGCTCTAAAGGATCCGTTAGAAAGCCCAAGTATGTGGAGGGTCCTCGTGTTCCTGGAGATGCGCTCATGTCGTCGCTGAGGAAGGTGCCCGACGGTACGACTGGTGAGTGACGAAACATGCTCGTATGCTTCTGTTCTTTTCAGGTGTGTGTGTGTGTGTGTGTGTGTGTGTGTGTGTGTGTGTCTGGGCTTGCTGTCAGAATCAAGTTTCTCAGTTTTTATTGGTTAGAGGAGAAGATTGTTGATGACGTCGGGGTTCCCACTGTCACAGACAACCTGGAAACAGTTATGGCAATTTATTGAAAAATGGAAGTAAGTCAGAAACAGAACACACATCTGTATACTGTATCAGTGTAGACAGCATCAGTGATTATAATGACTTCTGTTTGCTTTCGACACGACGCTCACTTCCAGTATAGGCAAATGTGAGCCGTTAAGTGACTGAACACCAATGGGCGGGGCTTATGGTGTGAAGATGTATAACTATTCATCGATGTCCGCTCTGGAGGCGGGCATATGCAAATGTATTTGCCTGTGTGACATCACAGATCCTGCGATATCAAAACAAGCTGTTTCTGGAGCTTGATTAAGTAAATGCTTTGTTTATAATGAGGACGTTTTAATGGTACAAAGACATCTGATATGTAATTTTTCATGTCATGACCCCCTTAAGGTGTTTTCTGTGGAAATGTCATGTTTGTATCTGTGTTTAATTATGCGTGTAATCAAAGCAGCATGCATTATTATATTTGCTTCATGCATTTTTAATTGAGCTAATTGCATATGTGTGTATGTGCAGAATAAGCACACTATACATAACAGAAACTGTGTGTATGTGCACGCTTCTCTCTGACAGTGTGTTGAATTGTGTGTGTGTGTGTAGTCTGTTGCATGTAGTGCAGTTTCTGTGCTGGGCTGGAATAGAGTTGGCAGTGTTGTCTGTGTGTGTATCTTCAGCTTCATATCACTGGACACAGGATTGTGTTGGTCAGAGGAGCATGTGAGACATCAGAGCTTTCCAAACAACAGGGTGGCGCCAGTCGAATGCCAGCTGTCTGTGGCACACCACTGTATCGCACTGGTCACATGATGCCATCCGAAGGTGTCCGCACTGCAGGGCGTCAGAGATGGATGACTAGGCAGTAGGCAGTGGACAGCTGATGCTACTGTGAAATAGTGTATAAATAGGATTTATTTTACCGTGGTGCTGTAGATTAACATTGATGTCTTTCAACATAGTTTAATTTAGTGATCGGCGACGTCTAGTTGTAATTTGGCATTTTTTTTTAATTAATTTAGAATTTTTAGGAGTTTTAAGGAAAAAAGTATAAAAAAAAAAAAAAAAGGGAGAATTTTGGGTAATGTCACTTTCAGGTCACACTGGAAATATTAGATCAAATCAAGCTAATTTTGCATACTTTTTCTGTGTTTTCCTTTTAATTTTTTGTTTTAATGGTTTAGTTTTATAATAAAAAAGGATGTCTAAAAAATGGATTCTAATATAATTTTACAATTTCTGGATTCGAATAAAATGCATTATTAAGAACGGTTGTGATCAAATTTATTCATAAAACCTCAATCTTTTGCATAAAACTTTAAACTTAAAATGTAATCAAATAAAATGTGAACAATTCCTGTAATTGTTTGGCAAACAAAGCGCTCCACAACAGATGTGTACGGTTCAAATTAAAATATAGATGAAAATGTTGTGATATTCCATAAAAATATTATTTTAATAAACTGCATTGTTATTATTACTTTTAGAAGTACATTCTGCTGTACAGTAGTAATATAGTTCTGTCATAATGTCAAGTTAAACCAAACTTTTATTTTGTCGGGTTGTTGTGAAGATCTTTCATAGTTTCTTCATAGACGATAGTTTTAGTTTTCTTTAGAAAATATTCTGAACCAACTTTGTGTTGGTTAGTATTTGAAATGTTGAAATGCTTTGGAGTTGTGTGTATAGTTCTTTAGGTTTGTTCAGGTTGTTGAAGTAGGACCAATATAACCTGGTTTATTTACTGCATGTCTCTCATACCTCAGTGACACACCCCAGTTTGCCCCGCTTTACCTCCAGACACATATAAGGGTCAACACTGTTTACATGGGGGACTGTCACATGTTATTTTAACCCTGAGAGAGTTTATATATATAGCATCTCCAGACCTTCCCCCAGGCTCCAGTTTAACATCGTCTTCAAGTCGTGTTGGAATGATCATATTCATGAGATGAACGCCACCATAGTATAGTCAGCAGTGGAGGAAGGTGTTTTGTGAGCCATGACTTTCCCATTTGAGGCCGTGTCATTTAAAAAGGCCATATTATGCACTTTTACAAAGCCTTGATTTTGTTTTTGGCCTGTTTTTGAATGTTAAAAAACACACACACACATTATATTCCCCATATTCTCCATTGTTGCAGCTCCTCTCTTCCCAGTCTGTCAGTTTTGTTCCTGTCTCTATGAAGCCCCTCCTTCTGAAAAGCACACTGTGCTCTGATTGGTCGGCTGGACTAGCATGTTGTGATTGGTCAACTGGTGTTTGGGAAATTACCATTATTTTGTTTCACTATTGCTTAAACATTTATTTACCTGAGAAGAAGAGGGAAATAAATGTTCTTCTTGATTGAACAAAATCATTTACACCAATATTTTTATATTCATTATTATATTAATATTTAATTTTTATTCAATATGCAAGTTTTAGAAGTGTATTTGTAAGTTGCAGTTTTAGTTTTTCATGGACATATAATTGTATGTAGTATCTATATATCTGTAGATATCTGTCTATATGTTTTAACTTCATATTTTAATTGTAGTAATTAGAGATTGTTCATAAATATTTTTTGAATGCATTTTAATTTCATATTTTAGTTATAGTTTAAAAATCAGTTGAGGATAGTAATTTAGTAAGTTTAGTAAGTTATTTATTTACCTTCTGATTTTAAAGCCTTCTTTACCCTTTAATTGTGTTTACACAATCTTGTAAATGTACACAGACTTTTTAATTTATAGAAATGTATTAATGTAATGTTCAACAGAATTCCAACCACAGAAAACATTTCATAAGCTCAATGTACAGTATGTGTGTACGCCACCTTAACTTCTTCTCACACATGCACAGGTGAAATTACTAGGTTATATTATTATTTTATTTAGGATTATTTTACACATTAGATTTTTTGTAATTTAACAAAAAAGTTGTCTTAGTTTTTTATAACCCTCACTTGAAAGCACATCAAGTCATCATGATGTAATGCGTCTGCGGTGGATCTACGTCCCGCGGGTCTCGATCTCCGTAAGCGTAAGCGGATACGGCTCCCTTTCCCACCTCCGAGAACAGCAGGACGCAAAACAGCTCTCGGCATTCCCAAGACTTCCCAACCTTCCTGGGAATGTGTCTGTAAATACCTGTTCTCACGCCTCATCTCCCAAACATTCAGAAAAACTGTAGGAAGAAAGCAAACAGTGTCATGTGGAATTAGGAATTAGTCCGCATGCTTCACTAATAGCATTAATAATGCATAATTAGCCCCAGTGTGTGTGTACTTCATAATGATGGTTAATTAAAGTTAATTAAAGTGGTTAAAGTCCTGCTGCCAGACTTTCAGCTTTTTGACTGAAAGTGTAGTAGGCGTTTGTTTAACACACACTTGTTTCCTCCGTCACCTGAATCAGAGCGCTCCAAAACGGTTTAGCAAAAGTTGGGTCAGTAAAATGCTGCCAAGAGCAAATCTAATGTGGTTGATGGTTTTTGTGTGATAGTTTAACTAAAACATCTGTGAATAATGGAGTTATTCATTCTTTTTTTTATTTCATTTGCTGTGAAATTCAGTTTTTCCAGAAATCCATTTAACATCTGATAACATCTGTTTGCGTTGATAAACTTAAAGGTTGTTGTACTGAAATATTTTCTTTCACTATTACACCAATTATTGGTGTACATGTTCTTGCATTGCATTATTATTAGGGCTGGGAATCGATTAAACAAAATTAACTAATTAATCGCACAATTTGCTGTGATTAATCGCAATTAATCGCATTTCCCCCAAACTTGTAATCATCAATATTTAAACGTAGAATCACTAATTAAATTAAACAACACAAAAAAAAAAAAAAAAAATGTCCACACAAATTGGACAGAAAATATTAAAATATTAAACATCAATATATCAATATATTATTCTTCATTCAGTTCTATGCAACATACTCAGACTTAACGGATTTATTTTTTTACTAAATATCAAACTAAAGTATAGTCATACAAAGCTATTATTACCAGAGCATGTGATCAGAGCAGGTCATTTTACCATTGTTGCCCAGCATGACTATACCAGCTCAGCAAACAGAAGTCCACTACTGAGAAATTTCACGTTATTTGAGCGGACTTTGCTTTTCCAGTGCGTGATCGGTACATGATTGGAGCGTTTGGGCCGTTAACGACAGAGCAGAACACGCAGCGCAAACACTGAGCAGAACATTGAGCAGAGAGCGCAGCACGCCGACACACACACACACGGAACAAAGAGAACGGCGCACACACGAGGCGGAAAAGACACGCTCGAATGAAACCTGATCGCCGAACACGGAGGGGTGGGACGGCATATTTTCGGCCTTTTCGATAGCAGTCATTAAAACGGGGCAAAAAAAAGGTGCTGCGTCAATTGCGTTATTTTTCTTTAATGCGTTAAACATCTCAAATTAATCGCAAAGATTAACACGTTAACCCCCTGAGGTCGGCTGTATCGCCGGCGATACCAGCTCGCTTTTTTTTTATCAGTGTAAAAGAAACTCATAAATACTCTGTTGACTTTGATTTTCCATAGGAGTTTCATACATCAATCGATTCTGTTAAATGTGTATTATTTTTGTGTATACTCACAATAAAAACAAAGTGTTGTGCTTTTTGCCA
The DNA here is from genome assembly GCF_965113295.1 of Leuciscus leuciscus. NCBI lineage: Eukaryota > Metazoa > Chordata > Actinopteri > Cypriniformes > Leuciscidae > Leuciscus > Leuciscus leuciscus. The sequence goes on along the minus strand of NC_138731.1, from coordinate 43,125,697 downwards.
AATAAAGAAAAATAAACACGAAGCGAGTTCTGCCTTCTCTCTGCCAGTGAAGTCCATTCTGAAACGCGTCCGAAAATGAACAATAACTCAGCGAATACTCAGTCAAACAGGCATACAGACACACAGGCATGAAGCTTGAATTCTCTTCTTTTAAATGAAGTAATTTATATAAAAAACAAATATTCTCATCTTGTGAAATCTGTATTAAAAGAGAGCGATTCCAGTCGAGCTCATCTCATCTCATTACGTTTTAATCGGCCCCGCCCACGGAGAGCGCGCGCTATTCAAACGCAAATGACTGAGACGATCCCATACAAACTGTGAACGCCCACATATCAGCTCGAGAAAACACATCAAGTTTATTCAGATCAGTGTCTACACTGTCTCGCAGCGCTGTGAGGAATAATAATAATGGAAAACGTACCTCAGAAGTGCTGGTATTGAGGAGCAACGGATGGAATACTGTAGTACGTTTTTTTTCATTCTCAAGTAAATCGCGTTTCTGTGTGAATGAATGAACGGCAGCGATGCGCTGTTTACCATAACTCGCAAAAAGACAGTTTAAATTTGAATTGCGTTTCTGTGTGTGAATGAATGATCTGTTTTTAGCAAACTATTTTGCTATACTGAGTAAAAATCGACTGAAATATGTTGAAATAAAATGTATTTGTATAAGCAACGTATTAAACTGCAAATTAACATTTATATTCCTTATAATAAAAACGAAAGACCTATGTTACAGACATATGAAAGACAACATTTCGTTGATTAGTTTTGGATAGATTACACATTTTTACTGTAAAATATCTGCCACCTCAAATAAGCTTTTGTTTGCCAATTTTTGCTAATATGTTAAATATAGTATGTTTTGTCAATGTAGGCTATATTCGAAGTAATGAATCCTTAACTTTGAAATATGTATGATAAAATGTATACTTTAGTTTTTACAAAGAAAGATTACACTTCAATTGTTGTTGTAATTGTAACCTTTTTAATAAAAAAAATATATTTACAAGGTAGATGTAAACAAATTTTAAAAGGTAAATATAAGCATTTTCTTTAAATAATTTTTATTATGTTTTATTATTGACAAATTTGGGGAGAGGATACATATTCCAAAACTGAAAATACAGTATGAGAATTAACTGCACAATTACTAGACATGTTTTCCTTGGATATTATACAATTTGCAAGCAAAATTTGTAAAAAAAAAAAAAAATTGACATGCTTCCAACTGTGAACCAATTTGGTAGAATATATATATATATATATATATATATATATATATATACTGTATATATATTTCTCTTGCATTCTTTCTTGTGGCTATAGGTGACACACCTGAATGAATGGCTCATTAAGTATGCGGGCCCCATTGTCACCTAAATCAATGTATTGTGTTATGTGAATGATAAGGGCAGGATGATTTTCACATCATTTTGAAGAAAAAACTCTAGGCAACGACATCAATTAGTCAAAAGTCTTATTGTCACATATTTAGTATGTGTTTTGTGGCCTTATTTCAGAAACTTTAGTTTTTAGTTTTTTCAATAACCATGCATAAACATTATTCTCTCAAAAATACAAACATGTACATGGATGTTGCTCACATATTATGGTAGCCCTGTTTGTGCTAAATAGAGTGTAATTATACCTTTGCCATTAATATGTTTATAAGCAACTGAAAAAAGCACAAATGTCAGGGCATGTCAGAACATCTCAAGGACCCCAAAAACCCCTCAGACCCCAGAGGGTTAATTCCCCCAGCCCTAATTATTATGCATTGTGTTCTGGCTGATTTTTCAACACATCAACACTTTGGGCCCTATTTTAACCATCTAAAGCACATGGTCCAGAGCACACGCCACTAAGGTCGTGTCTGAATCCACTTTTCCTAGTTTAACGACGGGAAAAATGGTCTAAAAGGGTTGTCCCTCTTCTCTTAATTGAGTAATGGGTGTGTTTTGGGGCGTAAAACACGGAACTCAAAAATTCCCTCCCCTCAATCTGCATGTTTTCTGTAGGTTGTGAACTTCCTCCTGTAAAGCAGAGAGATCTGCATTCATCATGTGTTCATTAAAGCTCTTGCTGTGCGTGTGTGTGTGTGTGTGTGAGTGTTCAGTTCTTAATTAGAGCTGCTTTTACACACACATTCTGTAGAGTCGGTCTCTGTAAACACTCCAGCACATCTCACACACACTCCTGCTTCCTCCATATCGTCCTGTTCGGCTTTAATGGCCTGTAAAAATCTCTCATGATGGTGAGGATGTTGTTTTGGTTTTTGCCCTTCGGTCGTGACATATATTTAAACAGCAAAGTTATTTCAGAGAGTAATTTTATGTATATCCAGGGGCAAACTGGAGATCTCTGCAGATGGAGAATATTTACCATGCATAAATGTTTCCAATGAGTTATTTCTTAGATATTCGTTCCTGTGACACTGATATTACTTTGCTGTTTTTCATTATTTATGACCAACAGTGCAAGTTACTCTCTCACTGAAGCTGCACTTGTGATAAAAAGTGCACTTTATTATACTTTATTATTATTTATTTATCTATCTATCTATCTATCTATCTATCTATCTATCCTGTCTATCTATCTATCTATCTATCTATCTATCTATCTATCTATCTATCTATCTATCTATCTATCTATCTATCTGTCTGTCTGTCTGTCTGTCTGTCTGTCTGTCTGTCTATCTATCTTTCTATCTTGTCTGTCTATCTGTCTATCTGTCCATCTATCCATCTATCTATCTGTCTGTCTGGTATATCTGATCCTCTTGTTTGTTACTAAATGATGAACTGTAGTTCATGCGAGGCCATGTGTGTTTTGATCGTTCACACTCACAGGTTATCTTGACCTGCACTTGCGGTCTCGTCATGGTTTTCCGAAAGAAAGTTTGGGTCGCTTTGATTTCTTCATATCTGTGGGAGAAACTCAATTTCATCTCAGTATTTGAGTCTCCTGTGTGTTCTGCTCTTGCGTCTGAAAAGCTTCTGAGGAGAGAATCCACTTTGAGAGGTACACCATCAAGAAAATCCAATGAAGGACATATAAATGTTGTTTGCAAAGTTGTGATGGCCTCTCGAGATCTCCAACTCGAACCTCCGAGGCTTCATGAGATGCTTTAAAACAACGTTTAGCATTGAAACTCCTGTCCCGCAGGTAGACTCTGTTCGTTTCTTGAAAAATCTGACACTGGCCCTCAGATGATGTCACATTTAGGTAAGAACTTCAGACGTTAGAACGTTAGACATTAGTTATGAATCTCTCAGTGTTTTAAGGCTGTTTGAAAATGGGTTTTCTTGTTGAAATGTGAAAAAAGCAGCGCTGGACATGATTAAAAACTTCTACTGCTTTAGTTTAGGGCTGTCGAGATAACCGCAATATTGTAGTACCGCCTTACTGACAGGCCAACCGCAAGTAATCGCGATATTAGGCGTGTTTTCTTTTTTCATAAGGCTATACCCTTCTTGTTTTGAATTTCGTGCCATGTGTATTGAATGTTAAATAAGCTAATAATGATAACAAGGCTGTTTATCATGGTGATTTGTACAGAGGCTTCGTGGATTTGCACTTAAGCCTAAACAGACAGTGAATGAGAGAGATCGACTGAGCGTGTGCGATTACCTGCCGTCTGTCTTTGAGGTCAAGTCAAGTCATATATTTGTGAAAAGGTTGCCGTGTCCAAGGAAAGCTAAATATTTGTCGTATCATCCTTTTAACGTTGAAGGTATTACCATGATTGGCGTCAGCGTCAGCGCTGGTTAGCATTCCACAGCGCGAGGGAAAAAAATCAGCGAGTCACGCATTTAATCAATGCCATGGTCTCTATTAAGTGAGCATCAGCTTCAGCGTTACACATGCGACAGATTGCTGGTCAGCTGAGCCTTGAAAAGTGGAGTTCAAAGTAAAAAATATTTAACACCTTGTTTCATTGCATCTATCTTTTAATCAATGAATCAGCTTTTTTGAACGTGTTCGTTGAATGAACAGTTTGACTCACTCACTGCCGTAACAATGTGACAGTGCGCTGAGTGACAGCCTTTCAATGCGCAGAGACGGTTTCGGTTACAATGGTTACTGAATTTTCTCGTTTTTGTGCATGCTGACCACATTGTAACACTTATTTATATTATATATGCCAAATTATATGAATTTTTTTTGTCACTATAGCAATATAATTAGACTCATTAACGTTTAAAAGAGAAGAGAAAACAGTGCAGTGATTTATCTCCTGCTAAAAGCATGAAACTATTGACATTCAAGAGATTTTTTTTCCTGTTCAGTTTGTCATGTTCATCAATTTGCATGTTGATGGGCCAGTGCGGTTGTTTATGTTATATAATGTTTATATTATCTGATTTTATTCTTGTTTAGGAAATTTTGTTGACTTTCTCCACTGTTGTCCTAAAGCAAGAGCAGTTGAGGCACACTTCTCGATAGTTTGCTTTTACTCTCTGATATGTGAAATGGCATTGTTCTGAGCATTTCTACACAAACAGAGCCGTGTTGTTATGAACAGTCAAACCTGCCACCCACCACTAACCTCTCACAGCTCGTTAATTAAGCAGAGAATGTTGATGATTGGACTTGATTGGCTGTCATGGAGATCATGCGGGTGGTTGAGGCTCATAGGGACTAGTGTTGTCAAAAGTACCGACTTCGGTACCGAAATTTTAAAAAGTCGGTGCTGAAATGTAAAAAATGTGAAACTTTATTTGGAGTTTGCATATAATTATTTTTTTTTTATTTTTTTTTAAGAAGTGCATCAGTTTATTCACTTTAATGCATTTACAGGCTGATCTTGAGCTTTCGGACACACAGGCGTGTTGTGGTAATCAGCTAAAGTTGTAAAGGCATATATATATATATTATTTTCGATACTCTGTTAAAGTTAACAGTTGATGTTTGAGTTACAAAGAGAGAGGTGTGTGTTAGAGAGTGGCATTTGGTTCTTTTATATGTTAACATGTGAGCTTTTGCTCCTGTATATGAGAGGACGCTGGCGATATCCTTCGTTTGTCCTCCCTGTACTACATCTATAAGTCTGATGTGGATAAATTTGGTTCATGTTCGCCTGCGGGCCGGTGGACATGCGTGATGCCATTGCTGTGTCACATTCCCCAAGGCCACGACTGGTACCTGCTCACGCGTACACTTTCTCTGCCACACAATACACTATTTTTAGCCCCGTCCTGAAACGTTCCAGGGGCCTGCGGAAGATAAAACATGTTTGGTTTGTTCATGACTCTCATGTGCTCAGTTTTATGAGGTGCTCTGTGTTATTAATGTTAAGCAATAGTCCCGTTTTATGAAGGCGTTTGTGTATTAATACGTCTGTTTGATGAAAGCTAGAGTTTTACAGCAGGGTATTACAACAGAGAGAGTATTAAAGGAAAAGTTCTCCCAAAAATGAGAGAATGCCATCATTTACTCGCCCTAATGTTGTTCCAAACCTGATTTAGTTTAATATGATAGTCAAATGGACTACTTTTATGACTTGCCGTGCCATTTTTGTAGCTTGACAACATCCCAAGTAACTTTTATTTTATGGAAGAGCTCCTTTTGTGCTTTTTTACAGAAGAAATTCAGATTGGAATGACATGAGAGTGAGTAAATGAAAGGATTTTCATTCATTACATCTTGAATGTGTGTCTGCTGTACAGTAACGCCCAGGTGTGATCTTAGTATGACTCTTCAAAGTAAAGATGGCTTAGTTGTTTAGAATATGTTTCAGTGTGTAGTCTCAGTCTCAGATGACACGCCCAGGACCACACACAGTCCTTCTGCAGACCGTCTGCACACAAATCGCAAGATGCCGCAATTATTATTTTATCCTAACAAATTGTGTGAGATTCACCCAATATACAGGAGGTATCTTTATGTATATATATGTTGTGCATTCCTATTTCACCATTTTATTATGGCGGTTTAGTCTCTTTCAAATAAACTCAACACTCAATGGCACAGAAAACAAACCCGCCTGTGATTGGTCGCTTCACTTGTACTGTCGTAGGTGGTTCTTGGCCAGCAGACTGCGATTGCATTGTGAAGCAGACTTTGTTGATGGCCTGAGTGATGTGTTTAAAGAGTTTTATTGTACCTCCTGCTCACTTAAGAGATGAGAAACAGCTTTGTTGTCTTTTATTTGTAATAGCTCATTAGATATTAGGGCTGGGCGATAAAACGATAATTATCGCGATATAATTTTTTCTCGATAAACCGATATCAAGAGTTCGAATGTTCGATAATGTTTATCCAGCAAAAGCGGAACGAAACTCATTTGAACCGCGCGTATCCATATCCGCTCGGCTCAACGTCCAAACGGCAGCGCGGGCGCGAGCTCACTAGAGCAGAGGCGTTTACTCTGACAGGTCTCGGTCACGAGATCCAGTGAGAAACTCTTGAGTTCAGCGAAGAACTCGTCTCAGTGATTTAAACCAGTTTAAAGGCAGATGAAACAGCGCTGACAAACAGGAGCAACACTGTGCGCTGAAGGCTTTTCCGTCTACAAATTCCCATAATTTACCATGGATTTACTGTAACGTTAGCCTAGTAATATTAACTGCACCATGAAATGTGGGATATACATATTGAATTGTATTATATTATTAATGTAGACAATGTATTAAAGGACTAATGGAATATAATTACAGTATTTAATAATGTATTTAGGCTACTGTTTTTCATACAAATACCATAGCAACCAAAAAGTTACATTTTGCCATGATAGTGAGGTGCCATAGGCTATGTCTGGTTTCATTTGTGGTTTTATTTATGATGATGGATGACCAATGGTTAATTTTAATAGAACTCAAACAGTCAGAATATTACATTTTACCAAATAAAAAATTAGGTCGTTAAATTTTTTTTTTAATAGATGTTACCGTTTTTGTTTATGAACATACATTTAACATAGTAAATCTGCATCCTAACTCAAGCTAATACTACTGTCAACTCACTGTCAGATATGCGTTTCGAGACAAAACATGTAATATTAATATTGCAGCTGCACTGCAAACTGTGCTGAAGATCCGTGCCATCAAAGTCAGGCAACACAAACCCTGTTTCAAGGCTTGAAACAATATCCCCCATTAGCACATGCAGAAACTAAGAAATTAATTTTCCAATAAAGATATTTATTTTGTTAAGGAAAAATGACAAATGTTTGAATGTTCTACCTCAGATGTGTGAAATGTTCACCTGTTTGGCAAGTGTTTGTCATGATATGTTCTGACAATAAAAAGTTCACACCACAATTAACGCTCTGGTTTCTACAACTTTCACTTAGGAGCAAAAATCTGCCTTTAAACTCGAAAGAAATAAAGATTTGACATTTATCGTGATAATTATCGATATCGACTTATATAAAACAATTATCGAAACACATTTTTTTGGCTATATCGCCCCTAGCCCTATGTTTAGTGTCAGTGGTTGAGAGAGTTGAATGTACTGAACGTTTCCTCTCTTGTTTCTCCACCACACCCAGCACTGCTCGGCCGGTCTCGCCATCAGCGTGAGGGAATCTGAGAATGAGTCGTGTCACATGCGTGGAAATTAAACCAAGTCAGAGCTGCAGGCCTAATCAGTTTAGCCACTGTAGAAAGAGAGACAGAAAAGGATTGTCCATGACTCCATCATGGCAGAAAATGCCAAATTGCTTAAGATGTAAATGTTTGCTGCATAAGTGTTTCTTATCCAGCTTCTTCTCCCATGATTACTAGCGTTTGTTCAGAGGCTTATCCCCTAGAAGGGAGGCAATTCTCTGTAGAACTTCATTAATCCACATGAAACACTAGCCTGGTCCTTCCAGACTCTCCTACATTTCATTTGTACAGAGAGTCTGGCCACTCTCCACTGACAAGCATTAACTTCCTTGAAGGTGGGAACTCTGGATCTGCCATAACCAATCGCTAACGTTTGGTCGTGACGTCACCCTACAACTCAAACTAGTGCACGACCTCAACGTCATCGTTCTCAGCCACTCCCTCTGTTCGCTGATTGGACCAGTGAAAATTTGACCGGAGAAAACCCACGAATATACCGTAAACCCAGACGGAGTACTGAAGGAAAATGAAAATTGAGCGGAAGTACGTAGGAGGGCGGAGCCAGGCTAATGAAACACCATCGCTGCGTCCGAAATCACGTGCTGTATGAGTGCGACGGTTAAAAAAGTACGTTCTATCTATATAGTAGGGCTGTCCCCGACTATGGATTTTCATAGTCGAATCAGAATCGTCATGTCTTGCCTATAGTCGACTAATAGTCGAATCATGTGGGGGTGGGGCTGGGGGCGGGGCTTTAACGTTTCAAAGCCGCGATGTACAGAAAATCACACAAAGATATATAAGAAAATGTATAAAAACATTTTTGATCAATAAAACTAAGAAATAACATAAATAACTCCAGAAAGGCCACACTGCAGATTTGCATTTCACATGCAAATCAAATTAAATCGGCTAAATTACCTGTGCGAGCCGGCCAGCCTACAGCACATCGATGCACCGAAAAAATAAACAATTAATTTACTAAATTAAATTAGAACAGAATATACCGTTCTAATAAATAAAAATACAAAACGAAATAAATCAGAATCAAGTCACAGGATGAGGAGCAAATGTGTGCAAAATGCCTAAAGTGCAGGGGAACATATATTCAAAACACAAGCCACAAATAGTTAGATTAGATAACCCTGACAGATTAATAAATAAAATAAAAATAAATAAATTATTAAAATAACGATAGTAGCCAGAATTTTCAACTTTGTCTTTTTAACTGCAGAAACAACAATAAATGCTTAACTGGAGTGGCAGTCTTTAGCTAAACATGTTCACAGCATCCAAAAATAAAATTAGAACCGGCTGAAAAGTTTTGAAATCACTTGTACCTGATCGAGAGAACAAATCCTGAACGTCTTTCACTCTGTCTGTCCGTTGGAGTCTTTTCAAATCTTGCGTGCGGACAAAATACATTCTAACGTGAAACCCAGTCTATGCGTGAAACATGTTAACGTTGGCCGGCAGAAGTGCGATCATGGTTTTCCTGATGCTAAATCCAGCCTTGGAGAATATCCTTTCTGATGGTGTACATCCACACTTTAGATTTTCTTATCCCAGACATTGTTAAAGATTTAAATCCTTGCCGCCAAGACGCTCCTCTGTCGGTCACGGATTGAAAGTGAAACTTAAATCTGTCACGGGGTGTTTGGATTTATTCACGCACGTTAAAAAATATTTATTAAAAGCTTCTTTCTTTGCACATTTTTATATAGGCCTACAGCATTATCATAATAGGCTGAATATTAACGTATTGACATAAAAGCTAGTTCTATGTGAAATCAGACATTGAGCGCCCTCATATAGCCAAAGTGGCATATACACCTCTTAACACCTCTGCGAAGATTCGACCGTGAGATCGGTAGTCGAATCAGGCTCCTCTTATCGAAGCATCGAATCTTCGACTATTCGGGGTCACCCCTACTATATAGTAGTATAAATGTAATCTGGACGTACTACATCCACCATGTTGTCATTATCACGTGACCTACCGGCGTCAATTGCGTCCCTTCACCTCCATTCATAAATCCTCTCCCGTGGCCTCATGGGATAGTAACGTTTCCATCGAATGCGCACTTCAGAATCTCACTGGAAGAAGTAGGTCATAGGTTGAAACATAGTGACCTTAGTTTTAGTCTTGGTTTAAGTCTTCACTATTAACTGACTTGCATAATACTAGAATAATGGCTGTTTATTAGTACTTATAAAGCACATTAACGCCTTATTCTGCACGACCATATTCTAGATCCCCTAATTGTACCCCATACCTAAACATACAACTTTTAGTTAGCAGTAAATTGGGAGTTTATTGAGGCAAAAGTCATAGTTAATAGTGAATCTGTGTTTCCTAAACTAAAGTGACAAATTTTGCACATTTTTTTCTTATTGAAAAAGACATAATTTTACCCCTAAATGTCTGCACTGTCAAATATTCACATTATATTTGAGATGATTTTGCTTAAAATGAAGCACTATTGTAAATATCATAATTTCAATGTTTTAATGCTTTCTTGTTGACCTTTAAGTTTCCTAAAAATGGTCCGTTCAGTCTGTCCACTTTAATCAATTGATTCAAAACTCTGATTCACTAATTAATTTGCATCATCACTGTTTATTTCTGTATAGTTATATTGGTGCATATAAATGAAAATGGTTGAATATGATTTTTCCTTGTGTTCATTTAGTGAAAAACAACATGGAAATATCATTCCTTTATTATTTCAACTAGATTTCATCAGTATTTTACATCTTACATTAATTCTTTTGAATCTGCTCAACTGCAATGACTGTTTGAATGACATTTTTGAAGAAAAAAAGTTAAAGCACTCTTAAATATCTAGAATTTGTCAAATAGATATCAGCTTATGAATTTTTTTTTTTTTTTTTGCTACATCGCCCAGCGCTAATTTTATGTCCTTCTCAGCATAAATCGACTCAGAACCTGGACAACTGAAATAAATGACAGTATAAGACCTCACAGCTAATTAAAGCACATTAGTTCAACGTTAATTATTGATTCTGAACATGGCGGTATGTTGGGTGCTTGCCGCGGGCAGTGTAAAGGGCACCTGTTAACAGCTTGTTGCATTGACTCTGGCATTCGCAGGAACAGATGTTTTGCCTGTACTGAACGAAGAGCATTTGTTTGGCTTTTCTCCGGAAGACGAGAGCTCTGCTGAAATGTCCTCCGGGCGCCGAGCTGTGTCGTAGCGGTGGGGTTTCGGGGAGCATGTAAATGTGCCCCTGCTGTGCTCAAGCATGAATGAAAGCAGACGGTGAGAACACAACGAAACACGTTTGAGAGGGATTTTGGCTTGTGCGTTGTTTTGTTTTTTTAAATGTCAAGAGAGGACATCTGTGGAAGTGATCATGCTCTTCAACCAGGGCTGGGGATTGACACATTTCACGATTCGATTAAATTTGATTGCAAATATGTATTTGCTTATGCAATTGTGAATCATATTTTGAAAAAGAAAGACCCCATACCTGTGTGCTGAATGAGAGGTTTGTGGAAACGCACCGAATCTACAGGAATTCTTATGTGTGGCACTGAGACGAGAGAGATAAAAGAGTAATGAGAAAATGGAGATTAATAAAAAACTCCCCTTCATCTGTTCATTCTCACGATAACATATTCATACTTGCCCTCTGCTTTCACTCCATACAGTCATTATTTACTCGCCCTCATGTTGTTTCAAACCTTTTTATCTTCATGCAACTCTATTTTAAGTCAAATTATTGAGTCATGTGAGGAACAGACTGAAATTTGACTCATTGCTCATAAACTTTGTTAGTCACATAAACACTAGGTTTGTGTTTGGTTCTTGTGTTTGTTGCAGCTGATTTTTTTTTTTTTCATCGCTTGAGATTGTCACTTCATCTCTTTTCATATTCATACTCCGTTCTTTTCAGCCTTGTTCAGTCTTTTAATGGTTAATTTTCTCTCAAGCTTCTAACACCCGTTTTTTGTTGTGTTTTTCCTTTTGTTTTGTCATTCAGTGTTAAAGATGTGTTCAGTCACACGTACACACAGCTGCTGAATCCTATTGAAGAGTGTGTCTTTAATATCCAGTAGCAATGTGGACTGTATGAATTTTCAGAGTGGTGTTGTTGGTCTCTCGTATAGGATTGTGAATCAAGATTTGAGGCTTCTCATTCCGAACTGGTTCCATATAAAACAAACATAGTTTGGAAATTCGGTGTAAATTCTCAGCATTCTTCTACTGATGTGAGTTGTAACTGTTGAATGAACAGGGTAACTTCATTCATTGTTTCATGCATTTTGAAAAAAGTCTTTGCAAAGCAAATTTTTTTGTGGTGTGTGTGTGTGTGTATACATATATGAATCTTTGAAGATTTATTGATTTAAGAAAGAGACAGACACTTAAAAAAAGCTAATAATTAATAATATTTTTTCCTTTAGAAAAACATGCATAATTTACAATGTCAAGTCACCTTTGTTTTTAAAGCGCTTTATACAATACAGATCGTTTCAAAGCAGCTTCACAGTGAAAATAACACAATCATTGATGCAAACTTCATCAAATGTGAGACAAATTCAAATTCAGCTGTAAAGCAGCCCTAAAAAGACATAATTAAGCTCAATTTAGTTCATTATTGATTCATTTAGTTCAATAAGGGTGTAAAGTTCAATTATGAAACAAGCTTGCTTAACCCTTTAGAACCTGAAGCTAAAATAGGTGTTTTTCACATAATTTGATTTTTTGACTGTAAAATTCTAAAACAATGCGCTATCTTCATGTGCAAGGTGTCATCCTTTTTCAGAAAAAGATAAGCTTTCAACAAATTACAGTTATTGACCATTATTGTGTGTGGTGAGTTTGTAAATAGAATTTAAATAGACACAAATAAAAAAACCGAGAATAAATTTGCTGATTTTTATTTAGAAAAAAAAATCATGAACGAAAGAAACTAACACTTTAAAGTTGAAAAATGAACTATACTACATATATACAAGTCTTTTTTGTGACATTGGGTTGCACAGTTTTCATTTAGGACACTTTTTTTTCATACACGCACACATACAAATGCACGCACTACATGCTTAGATACGTGAAAGAGTAACGGCCATCATCCCAATCCCCTCTTCTGCTGTCTACCACTTCTTTCGCCATGTATTTGTTCGTTTCTTTTATTATTTTATGCAATCCAAAACACTGCCGCGTGTCGTATCTCTCTGTTCAAATCCTTCCATCCCGCGCTGCTGTCATTTGCAGACGGAAAGCATGACATTACCGTAATAGGCCGTATATTGGCGAAAAGCGCATGATGTCTACTTTCAGGAACTATTTGAAATATTTTGATAGTGCAAACGGTTGAAGAGTTACAGTGACATGAATACAGCTTGGTTGGCTGTGTCGTCGACGACACATCCGGTTTTAAAGGGTTAATTAAGCTATAAGCAACTCTACAGAAGTCAACAGTGTCGTTATTCAGCTCAATTTTTCTTCTCATCTGTCAGTGCAGTCAAATTTATAATATTACTGAATATTAAAGAAAATCATGTTTTTAATGTTGTTTAAATATTTATCTGGTGTTTATAATATGCTTGAAGACAAACCATGTGCAAATTCATCAGTCAACACCATTGCGGAGTATTTTCTTCTTAAAACTACGGCACACCAATGACGGGTTTGAAACAAACCCCGTTTCCTACAGTCACAAAAATGTAACCAATCCTGTCAACTTGCAGAGCAGGGCTTTTCATATCTGGTCAAAAGTTTCTGTTTATTACAACGTATTTTTGCAGCGTTGAGCAATGTAGCCAATCACAGACATATCTGTTGATCTCTTGAACGCAGTGGCCAATCAGAGCCAGTGCTGAGTTTTACACGCTCACGAATCCTCTCATTATAGCAAACAAAGTTTAGACACAATGTAAATAAGAGATTCATTGTGCAGTCTAGAGATTCATTGATTTATATATTTTTGATATATGAACTAATGAACTAAGACAAGTGACAACGTTTAAGTGATTATAAGTTGATAAAAGGATTCATTCTCAAAACTGCAATGAATGACAGCGATAACCATTAATACAAGATTGCTACTTGTCATTGGGTAGCGTTTACTACTTCAGTTAACTGAGTGAAAGTGGAGCAGGTTCGAGCTGGTGTGAGTGAGTGGAGGCGGGAACTAATTAGCATATTCATGGTTTCACGCATACTCAATGAGGTAAGGGAATGTAGGGTGTTTTCATGGGTGAAAAATGTTTAAATATGTAATTTTGATTATCAAAGATGAGTTTTAAGGACACAATTAGTGACTGCAGGGGGACTTTAAGGGAAAAATGGAGCAAAATGGGTTGTTTTTCCTTCAGAATAAGATGCATAATTTACAATAACACCATGACCATTAATTAAAAAACATAAATAAGAGTCAGTTTTGGGGTTCACAATGATTTACATGAATCATGACATTCCTTGTCTGTTCCAGCAGTTGGCTGTGAATGACTGCGATGCAGTTGCTGGTGTGTGTCTGCGCAGATCCCGTGAGGTCTGTCTCTCTCGTTCACCCGTCTCTCTCTCTCTCTCTGTTTCAGAGCTGGCCGGTCCAGGCCCCTCCCCCGCCACTCAGGAGCTGATGACACGCCTGGGGTTCTTGCTGGGCGAAGGCATCCCGGGCTCCGCGCGCATACCTATGGACGACAAGAATGAAAAAAAGGTATTTTCCGCAGCTGCTGCCAGAGTGAGAGAGAGAGACAGGGAAAACTGCAAGGATTAAAGCTGCATGTTGCTGTCTGTCAGTGTGAGACAGACACAATGAAGAGCGTTTCAGAGCTGGAGTGTGTCTGTGCACGACCACAGTAAGTCATTCCCGTTTGCTCCGCGCCGCTGCATTGCTGATGAGAAACTTGAGGTCTGGTCCAGAAATAGTTTTGTTCTGTCAGGGTTTCGTTTAGTCTCTGGATGATGAGATGATTAGGCTGAGGCGGTCCGAACGCCCTTCATGTGCGAAAGGCTTTTGTTTAATAAATCATAATCGTTCGTCGCTCTGGGAATCGCATGCAGAAGGAAGCAACAATGTGTGTCTTTGAGAGTTGCTAATGATCTGGCTTGCGTTGTGTGTTCTTGGACGATGTTGTCCAGTGGGATTCGGTGAACGTCTTTAATCTGTTTCATCAGGCTGGCTTTTGGAAGTTTGTTTTAAAATAACTTTTATCTGGTTTTGTGACCTTGACTGACTCACTGTGATGACTCACTGGGGCTGCTGGTGTTTGGTCTGGTTTAGGTTGTTGGTCTGTGAGAGAAGGACTTTATCTGTTTAATTCAGGCTGTTTAACAGTCAATGTGACATTATTTAATTTAATTTTGTGTAGATCTATTATGTTATTCAAAAATGTGTAAAAAAATAAAATAATAATCACTCTTCTACCATGTGTTCGTAGTCTGAAATGATTGTTTATATTTTTGTGGGTCAAAAATTTAATTTATGAGTGACAAATAAAATTAATAAATAAAAATAAATAAATAATAGGGCTGTCAAACGATTACAATTTTAATCTAATTAATTGCATGATGTGGTGATTAATTAATCGCAAATTAATTGCACATCAAATTTGGCTGAGAAATTACCCCCAAAAGATCATTTAAAGTCATTACTGTGTTAAATGAGAAAAGTGTCAAATAGACATTACAAAAAGAAATATTATATCTGCTTCAACATCGAATTTATTACACATACACTTTTAGGCTGCAATGGCCATGAGAGTAAGTAAGTACATGACAGAATTTTCATCTTTGGGTGAACTATACCTTTAAAATTTTTTTATGAATATGGAATATGAAATTATTCTTTTAATGAAATAATACTCTAAATAAGAAGCTAAAACTGCCAGTAGGTGGCGGTAAATGTCTAAATGAGTAAGTCATTCATTCATTCATTCATTCATTCATTCATTCATTCATTCATTCAATTTGTTCAAACTGCTGATTCATTCAGGAGTTGCATTCTATAGTCTTCATCACGCAGTGAGTTGTTGCTCTGCTTCATGTTCGTCACCAATCAACTGTATGAAATGTAAGATGACTTATGTAGGTCTGGGGTGGGGCGGGTGCATTAAATGCATTCATAATTTTAATGCATTATTTAACTCATTGTTTTAACTCATTAAATTAAATCAACAGCCCTAATAAATAAATAAAAGCCGAAAACCTTAAAAAAGTACTTTGGTGATATTAATAGTAATAAGTAGATTTATATTTAAATATTAATATGCCTATTTAGAGAGAATATGCCTATCAGAGAGAACTTAAGAGTTTTCTGTTAAAACGGTGTCGTGTTTAGCGGCCCCTAAGTTAATAACTAATGATCGTTGCGACGGAAGTGAATCAATCAAAACTAATTTTAGATGGACATTGGGTCTCATTCATGAAACATTCGTAAATATACGAGGAAATATGTGAGTGATTTGCGCGTAAAGAGACCTTCCCGAAAACTCTTCTCCTGATTCACAAATACTTTGTAAACGTCAGATGTGATAGTGAAA
The DNA here is from genome assembly GCF_965113295.1 of Leuciscus leuciscus. Taxonomy (NCBI): domain Eukaryota; kingdom Metazoa; phylum Chordata; class Actinopteri; order Cypriniformes; family Leuciscidae; genus Leuciscus; species Leuciscus leuciscus. Next base: position 43,109,623 of record NC_138731.1, on the reverse strand, counting down.
TGTGTGTGTGTGTGTTAATGAATTCCAATCAGTCGTAAATGGGACGCGCGTGCACGCTCATTCTCAATTACCATAAATCCCGCCCATTAAATCTGACTGACATCTATATATGGGCATCATATTATGACACCAAACGAAGGATTTCAACATGTCTTCTCAAAAGCGAATGAAAAAGAGAAATTTCTCAGATGCAGAAATTGAAGTTTTATTATCAGAAGTCCACATTTTATTTTCAAGCGTACATAGTGGCGTATCAGGTCCTAAAAAAAAGGAAGCTTGGCAGCATATATTACAGATGCAGTTAATGGAGATTCATCTGTTAATCGAACAGTCCCAGAAGTGAAAAGAAAATGGTTCGACATGAAGCTTGACTGCAACACTTGTGACTTGCGGACTTGTGTTGCATTTGCAGATGCTATTACTGGCTCTCATAATAAAAGTAAAAAGAAAAAATGTATGTAATTACTATATATAATATTTTTTCAAAATGCTGTGTAAATATGTACCCGATTAAAGGGATAGTTCACTTTGAAAATAATTTTCGGTATGTTTTAGCTTACCTCAAGGGCATCCAAGATGTAGGTGTCTTTTTTTCCGCAGTAGTTTCAGTTTTGATATTTTTAGGTCAAACCGTTCTTGTCTGTCAGTCATATAATGCAGGTCGATGGTCACTGTCTCAAAGAGCATGCACAGAGTCCAAATTAAACAATTCCCCATCGTAAGTACACATTGATGGCCCAAGACACGAAACGAGCGGTTTGTGTGAGAAAACGAACAGTATTTATATCGTTTTTACCTCTTATACACAGCCACGTCCAAGTGATCTGATCTGACGTGTACGCAGACTGGTGCATAGATATATACACACTAGATGTCGCCTTGCAGTTCATTGGAACGAATGTCTTTAAGGCGACATCTAGTGTATATATCTATGCACCAGTCTGCGTACACGTCAGATCAGATCACTTGGACGTGGCTGTGTATAAGAGGTAAAAACGATATAAATACTGTTCGTTTTCTCACACAAACCGCTCGTTTCGTGTCTTAGGCCATCAATGTGTACTTACGATGGGGAATTGTTTAATTTGGACGACGGGGAATTGTTTTAATTTGGACTCTGTGCATGCTCTTTGAGATAATGACCATCGACCTGCATTATATGACTGACAGACAAGAACGGTTTGACCTAAAAATATCAAAATTGAAACTACAGCGGAAAAAAAGACACCTACATCTTGGATGCCCTTGAGGTAAGCTAAAACATACCAAAAATTAATTTCAAAGTGAACTATCCCTTTAAGGTGAATTAAAATGCAGCCTTATTAATGAGCAAAACGTTTGGATGTTAAACGCACTATTTACGCGTGGTTGGGAGCAGGTGTAGATTTCTTTCGTACCAACTAACATTTGGAAAATACGAACATTTTAATGAATCCGAAAATTTATGCCAGAACTATTTTACACACGATTTACACAAAAATTCGTTCTGCTCGTGTTTCATGAATGAGACCCAATAACTTTATTCTAGAGCTGCTATAAAGCCAAAACAATCTCTGTTACTTTAATTTCCTATTATCACTGTAAAGCTGCTTTGGAACAATCTATATTGTTAAAAGCGCTATATAAATGAAGATGACTGGACTGGACTTGACTTGACTATTTAAATATCAGTGTGGTGTAATCAACATGCAGGAGCCATTTTGTTGTCAGCTGACAAGAAACTTTTAAAAAAGGAAATGACATAGAGAACCACTGTAAAGCCTCATGATTGAATGTTATGTCAGTAAGTTGTGTAATTGTTCAGGTGAAGCGGCCTTTGGATGAGGTTCTGGTGGCATGTCAAGGTTTCTGCCTTATTAGCTGTTTATTTCTTCTGGTGGGTTTTATTTGGATGAAGATAAGCATCGGACTCTGGTTTTGATTTAGATGTGTGCTGTTGTACATTAAAATTTACATTCACTGTTGGCATTTTAATCTTATCTCTTCTACTCTTCCATATAACAGAAGATAAAGATAGCAGTGTTTGCATCATTAAACTGCAGAAGCGGCCTGCATTAACATCAGCTTATCTCTGTTCTCTCTGCAGTGTCCAGTAAATCAGGGAATCAGCCCGTGTTCGACTCTAACCAGCAGCACGGCGTCTCCATGTACAGAAAGCCCCTGCTCCACCTTAAACAGTAACAGCAGCCGCCCGTGTGGGACCCTCAGCATCACCAGCCCCAGCTCCACCCTCGAGAGCAAAGACAGCGGCATCATTGGTGAGAGACAAACACACGTCCAAGCTTAAAATCAAGACACCTTTTACCCACAAGTTCTCGTTACCATAATGAAAAAAAAAAGCTAATTTAGTTTTTTTTTTAACTATCTATATCATAGTACACTATATACTAGAGATACTATCTATCTATCTATCTATCTATCTATCTATCTGTCTGTCTGTCTGTCTGTCTGTCTGTCTGTCTGTCTGTCTGTCTGTCTGTCTGTCTGTCTGTCTGTCTGTCTATCTATCTATCTATCTATCTATCTATCTATCTATCTATCTATCTATCTATCTATCTATCTATCTATCTATCTATCTGTCTGTCTGTCTGTCTGTCCATCCGTCTATCATCTATCTATCTATCTATCTATCTATCTATCTGTCTGTCTGTCTGTCCATCCGTCTATCATCTATCTGTCTGTCTGTCTATCTATCTATCTATCTATCTATCTATCTATCTATCTATCTATCTATCTATCTATCTATCTGTCTGTCTGTCTGTCTGTCTGTCCATCCGTCTATCATCTATCTATCTATCTATCTATCTATCTATCTATCTATCTATCTATCTATCTATCTATCTATCTATCTATCTATCTATCTATCTATCTATTATCTGTCTGTCTATTATCTGTCTGTCTGTCTGTCATCTATCTATCTATCTATCTATCTATCTATCTATCTATCTATCTATCTATCTATCTATCTATCTATCTATCTATTTATCTATCTGTCTGTCTGTCTGTCTGTCCATCCGTCTATCTATCTATCTATCTATCTATCTATCTATCTATCTATCTATCTATCTATCTATCTATCTATCTATCTATCTATCTATCTATCTATCTATCTATTATCTGTCCATCTGTCTATCTGTCTGTCTGTCTATCTGTCCATCCGTCTATCTATCTATCTATCTATCTATCTATCTATTTATCTATCTGTCTGTCTGTCTGTCTGTCCATCCGTCTATCTATCTATCTATCTATCTATCTATCTATCTATCTATCTATCTATCTATCTATCTATCACTTTATCTATCTATCTATCTATCTGTCTGTCTATTATCTGTCTGTCTATCATATCTCTCTCTCTCTCTCTCTCTCTCTCTCTCTCTCTCTCTCTCTATCTATCTATCTATCAGAAATAATTAATAACAATGTTGCTTATAACAGTGAAGCATATTTATATTGAGCTATTATTATTTTACCATATCATATATGTTAGTATAACATTTATTATTTAAATTGTGAAATAAAATGAACAAAATGTAATGATTTCAAATCGATTATTTAATTAAATGTTTCACATTAAAAGAATGGAAACGAGATTTTTTCACAGTATGGTACTGGGAAAATGTTGGGAAAATGTGCTTTTCCCCCCCTTTTTTTTTTTTTTACTTTGTGGTAAAACATGACCTTAGAATTTCTGTGTCTCTCATTAACTGAAAATCTGCCACACCATCACCACTTTTGCATCTTCATCACCCCATTAACTCCCCCCCCCATTCCATCATGCTCTGCTTCACAGGCTGTGGCGTCTCTGTGGAGATTCAAGCGAGCTGAAATCACAGCTCATGTTGGCCTGTAGATCTAAACGCGGGTGTTCGCAGGATGAGGTGTTGATGCAGCTTGGCCGCTTCAGAAAGTCGATTTTGAGCTCCGCTCTGCGTTTTTTTAGGTTGCGGATAGAAAGATTAAACATGTCTCTATGAATTATGCAGCATTACAGGCTGGCAGTCCTAGTTTGTGAGAAACTATTGGAGACAATGTGTTAATACCACAAAGTTGTAGTTCGAAATCGGGTCTGACCCTGAATTACAGTCAAGTTTTAATTCGTTTTCAGTGCTTGCAAGATGTTTATTTTGGCTTCTTGACGCAGCTCCACATAAGAAGCATCACACATCTCTGTGTAAATCATTTGTAAGAATCCATTCTTGCATGAATTGGGAAGGATTGTTTTGGGAATGTTTCCAGAAATCTGTTTTGCTGGTGTTTGGTGCATCAGGCCCGTTGTCAGTGTCATCCGCTCTTTACACAGGGTTTCAGGACGAGAGAAGGAGGGCTGGAACATGTTGCCAGCGGGTGCTGTTGGTTTGTTGATGTAGAGGAGTGTGTTTGGCCTGTGTGACCCGCTCAGGATGTGATTAATGCTCTCCTCACTTTGAAGTTTGTGAAGTCTTTTGTCAGATAGAAATAGTTCAGAAACAGTGTAATGATGCTGCGAGCAGCTGTTTGGAGACACATGTGTGCACATATATAGTGAGCGCTACACGTTTGAAATCATTTTGAACATCTGGCTGCTTTTCTTTCATTTAAACCTGGAAATAAACAGCGTCTGAGATTTGTGATGTTGTGCTGACAATGAAAAAGATACATCTAAATGGTTATTATGACTATGAGAACTTTAAAACCTGGAATTAAAAAAATCCATCCATCTATCCATCGTTCTGTCTGCTTTATCTATCTATCTATCTATCTATCTATCTATCTATCTATCTATCTATCTATCTATCTATCTATCTATCTATCTATCTATATATCACTTTATCTATCTATCTATCTATCTATCACTTGTCTATCTATCTATCTATCTATCTATCTATCACTTATCTATCACTTATCTATCTATCTATCTATCTATCTATCTATCTATCTATCTATCACTTGTCTATCTATCTATCTATCTATCTATCTATCACTTATCTATCACTTATCTATCTATCTATATATCACTTTATCTATCTATCTATCTATCTATCTATCTATCTATCTATCTATCTATCTATCTATCTATCTATCTATCTATCTATCTATCTATCTATCTATCACTTGTCTATCTATCTATCTATCTATCACTTATCTATCACTTATCTATCTATCTATATATCACTTTATCTATCTATCTATCTATCTATCTATCTATCTATCGATCGATCTATCACTTTATCTATCCATCTATCTATATATCACTTTATCTATCTATCTATCTATCTATCTATCTATCTATCTATCTATCTATCTATCTATCTATCTATCTATCTATCTATCTATCACTTGTCTATCTATCTATCTATCTATCTATCTATCACTTTATCTATCTATCTATCTATCTATCACTTATCTATCACTTATCTATCTATCTATCACTTTATCTATCTATCTATCTATCTATCTATCTATCTATCTATCTATCTATCTATCTATCTATCACTTGTCTATCTATCACTTGTCTATCTATATATCTCTATCTATCTATCACTTGTCTATCTATATCTCTATCTATCTATCTATCTATCTATCTATCTATCTATCTATCTATCTATCTATCTATCTATCTATCTATCTATCTATCTATCTAAAAGTTTGATAACGAAAACTGTGCTCTGTGGCTAATCAAATGTAAATAAATTAGTGTCATTGTTCATGTCGCTTTGTACAGATGGTCAGATGTTCTTCTTCAGTTGAAGGATGTTCTTTGGATCATATCGAATCATGCTCGAGAACATGATCATCAGGTTCATGTAGTTCCAGTGTCACTTCATTAAAGGAAAAGAGACACACAGCAAAAACGGCATTTTGTATTAAATTAGAAATGAATGCAAAATAGCTAGACTAGCGCATTCAGATGTCTAGACCTCATTGTATAAGTGTGTGTGTGTGTGTGTGTGTGTGTGTGTGTGTGTGTGTGTGTGTGTGTGTGTGCGTGTGTGTGTGTGTCTGTGCACTGACACATGGCACATGCAGCTGTTGTCACGCGTGTTATTTTGTAATAAACTCAGTAGCTGAAATTAAACCCACAGATTCATCCGTCCCGCTCAGATCACTGAACAAACACGTGCATGAATTCAGACACTCTCATTTATCTCGATTGATTCAGTGCTTCAGTTCTGTACATTGTTTTGGTGTGTTTTGTCTATACATTGTTTATTTCTTTATTTTTATTTGAATAAAAAAGAAGAGAGTTATTAGCATGTATATCAGACACTGATCCACACATCCATCCCAATGCTGTGTGTTTGTACTGGTCAGTTTTTAATGAGGTTGTGAGGGATGAAACCTGGCTAATGCTCATTAGCAGCATACTAAATGAGGCGTGAAACGATGCTCAGGTGAATGTGTTGATAAGGTCAGTGATGACTCATCAGTGTTTATCAGCAGTAATATCACGGCACAGAGTTATGATGGTCATCTGAGATTGACTTCCATCGTCTATCTCACATCTTTTTTTTTTTTTATGACCTTTTTCATGACCTTTTTCATTTACATGCTCCTCCTGTTTGCCGCTCTTCAATCTGCCTTTTTTAGGGGAAATGTGAAGATTTGACTTTATATTATTTGTAACTCACCTCACATGCTGCAGATTAGCACTGACCACAATGATAAAAAAGTAATGATTGATTGATTGTAGGGCTGCACAATAAATGGAAATTATCGAAATATCGCAAATGTATATATCGTGATATGCATATTGCAATGGCTTGCAATAACTGGTTTCATGAATAAAAGACAAAGAGAAAATCACTCACTGCTCTTGGCTGAATAACTTTTGTAGCGTTAATAAGAATCAGTATACATATTTAATTCATACAGTGAGTTTTTATTTTATTTTTATTTTTACATTTGATTATTCAGTTTCTGTTGTTTAATAACCCTAATGTAGGATAACATGAAACCCTAAACCCTGTGGTTTACACTGATGTTAAAATAGCTCTTCTTATGATACAGTAAAACACTGATGTTCACTTTCAGAAGCTGTAGGGATGGTTTATTGTCACAAAAAGAATGTGAAACACGTATGTAGGTTATATAATAGATCATTTGTTTATTTTACACATTTTAAGCATTATCATATCGCATATTGAATATCGCATTATTTAGTGAGTTATTGCATATCGCATTTTTCTTCAATATCGTGCAGCCCTAACAGTATGAGCAATATAGTGCCCTAAGATTTCTGCAATGTGGAAAATGTGAAATTCAGTCATAAAAATGGAATTTATAGTATAATATGTTTACTATGACATAGAAAACAGATAGCCTATGATAAAATGTTACTGTATTTTTGACCAAATAAATGCAGAAGAGAATTAAAAATCTAAAAGTGTTGAACAGTGGGCTAGTGTACAATAGTGCATTTACTATAATTAGGGTAGTTTGGTAAAAAGTCACTGACTAATTACAGGCGAGTTGAGAGCACAAATCACAACATATTTTAGTGGTCATGAAAATATATTCAGATTTCAGATACGGATGAAAATTAGCCGTTGGCAAAATCCGGTTCAATGCATGAAATGTGGAAACATTTATGTTAAAAATTGTACATGGTCCCTTTATAAATAAATAAATAATACATAAATAATAATTTAGCATATAAATTATGCATTCACCTTATAAATCATGACACACTGCTCTAGCTCAGGAAAGTACATGTAAGTTCAAGTGCATACTTTTAAAATTAAAAAGTATTTGTATCGGTATTGGTATTGATATCGGCGATACTGGCCCTGTATTTACTTGGTTTCGGATCGATGCCAAATTTTGCAGTATCACCCACCCCTACTCTGTACTATTGATTTGAATTGAATCAGAATGAAATGTGACTCTCGTCTCTGTTTGTCTCGTCCAGCCACCATCACCAGCTCCTCCGAGAATGACGACCGCAGCGGCTCCAGTCTGGAGTGGGGTAAAGAGGGCAGTTTGAGGATCAGCGCTCAGCATGTGCTGGCACAGACGGCCACACGGGCAGACACGTGCTCTCCGGTGGCCGAGGAAGAAGCGTCAACGTCCGGGACAGTCTCCGTGGCTAAGAAGACTTCCGAGGGACCCGTCCACTATCCCACACAAAACTCGTCCAGTCTGATGATGCCTCGGCCCAACTCAGTCGCAGGTAAGACAGATCAAAACAACAGCTGATTGTATTTACCATCAGGGTCGCCCTGTGATTCCCGAGGTGATGACTGACGCATGACTGCTGGAATGAAGGGAAGCAAAGACTCATGGGAAGACATTGCCACCACTTTAGGAGATTGTGAGAGAGCACATTATCAGGACACACATTCTTTCTCCTGTTGCTCCTTGAGGAAGCAGATACGTCGGGCAGCTGTTGCATGTGTGTGTGTGTGTGTGAGTGTTGGCTGGCTTCTGTCTTTAGCATCAGATCCACATTCCTCAGGCTGGTCCGACTGATCATGTGATCTTTCCCACTTCTCTGTCAGTTGGGTGAATCTCGCGAAAACATGTTGCATTTCACACCGAAATCAAGAGAAAGAAATAAGACATTTTTGAACATTAAATATTGCATTGGGACATTATTTTCATGACATTAAAGCACGTTTCTCACAAAAAAATACTGTAATGCAAGCAAAGCATTTTCATTGGTGCAATTTGATAAAAAATATATTGTTTAAGTCTTTATACATCATATTTGTTGTACTGCATTTAAAGTCAACATGACACACCATTCACAACCATTTTTAATAGGAGAATTAATAATTACATTTTAATAAAATATTCTGAATAATTTTCATTTTCTTTGGAATAACGTGCACTAATGAATCATACACAATAAAACCAGGAACATTTATCGAAGTGAAAAGGATCGTTAGATGCATCAGCACTGTAATACATACAAATACTACATATTTTTTTAAAGCTTGTTTATTATAGGAAGTGTATGTACTTTGCACTACTATACTATTTTTGTTATTAGTGAAAAAATCTTTCTTATGTGGCCTGGACATGTTTCATGATTATGATTTTAGAGATTTGTCTTGGTTTTATGTGTTTGGATGATCATGAGGCTTGTAGTTCTCTCAGAACCCAATGCTGGCGACGAACGCTGATGTTTTGATGTCTGCAGAAGCAGGTGTTGGTGAGAGAGATGAATGTGTGTGTTTGGTTTTGGTATATTTTGATGTGTGTGTATGTTGTGCGAGATAAGGTGCAGAAACACTTCTCATAAAAAGCCACCAGTCATTAAAATTAAAGAGTCGACGTGAAACAATAAAAAAACGGTTGGCATCATAAAGCATGTGCAGTTGTCAAGGTTAGAGTATGTTTTCTTTAGGCAGTTGAGTGTGTGTGTGTGTGTGTGTGTGTGTGTGTGTGTGTGTGTGTGTGTGTGTGTGTGTGTGTGTGTGTGTGTGTGTGTGTGATCTGTCCCTTTAAGTGTTCTGGAGTAAATGGTGCTGTCAGTGGAGATGCTGCTTTAGTCATGTCTGTCTGGGATTCCCATCCTCACTGAATAATCATTCCGTTTAATTTCTGAGACCGAACTTCATTTGTGTCCAGGCAACCGATCCATTTACTGGACAGCTCATTAAGACCACACTGAACACACACACACACACACTCTCTCTCTCTCTCTCTCTCTCTCTCTCAGAAAACAAAGACCCCATTTTAACCGCTCGCATATTAGAATGAGTCACAAATCTCGCTCATGTCAATCCACGACGGCTCTGCTGCTTCTGCTGATTTTTTTTTTTCTTTCCACATATGAATTTTCATCTTACAGGCGAGAGAACGTAAGAGCCACACAACAAAGAACTTGATTTTTGAGTGTGTGCAAAACTCTCTGTAATGTAGAGCTAGGCGATATATTGATATTCCCAATAGAAGAAGAATAGAAGAAGAAGATATCCCCAATATATTTGTAATGTGGTATAAAAATGTAGCCTGGATGCCAGCCCACAACATTTTTAGGTCGGGAAGTTCGGTCTGGACTTGATCCGTTGAGGGGCCATTATGCCCGAACAAAAACTGTTCGGACCAATCAGATTGTCAGGGCGGGCTTTATACGATGATGGACAGATGATCAACAGTAACGTAATCATCCACGTCACCAACGAGCGCTTGGGTTGAGTTCGTTTACAACAAATATGGCTGCCACTGGAGAACTGAGATTTCACACTTACAAATAAGTCAGATAGAATAAATGCATATTTGGCGTGCTGTCCGAGGAGAGGCTCCGGGCTCGGTATTCGGCCCGAACCCAATTACCCCCCCCCCGTATTCCTGGCTGTGGAAGAACAAGCCAAGAGTGAGTGGAGGGATGCTGGAAACTGTCAAGGAATGTTAGGTGAGTTGACAGAGTGAATAAATATATGCTTCCTCTCATGCTGATAGGGTAGACCTGGTAATTGTTTGATGATAAGTTGATTGGATTGATTATTTGAACGTGCTCCTCCTGAACTTTGTTTATGAAACATTATGTGTAGATTCCGCCATCGCGTCTGTTATAGAAGATATCGACAGCGCATTCATTTTAAAAGAGGAACAGAGAACCGCGATCAAAGCATTTGTCGATCGAAAAGATGAATGAAGAACATACGTCACTCACTCCGTTGCTCTGATTGGTTATATGTCTATCCAATTGAGTGCAGAGGCATTTTCCTTCCTGGTTCGGTTGAAACACGCCCTATAATCACAGCCCAATGGAGCAGTTTCAGACTCACATTCTGACTAGAATCTGAGTATGACGACGTCTGGCCAATAAAAATGAGCAACTTTGTGAATATGATTTAAATGTGATGTTTTATTTGGCCATTACCTTCGTAAAGTCAGTGTAATTAGATCAGTCTCATGATTTATTCCTTGTCACATGACTCTCAAGTGTGACAGCGCATGCGTAACGCAACACTTGATTTCTTGCGTTGATGCATTCGTAAATATTTCAGAATGCAAAACGATAATGCATCAAGTAATATAAGAGTTGTATTCTCAGCATTGCCACAAGGGGAAGTGTAGTGGACACTAGCGTTAATTCTGCTTCTGCTGTCATTTCTGCAAACATTTGAAGAGTATCTAGCAAGTTAATTAAGCTGTCAACATTTATTACCTGTCAACACTAACAGTTTATAGCTAGTTGCCTTAATAATAGCACATCTGGTTTGCATCTCCCCCTTGAGTACCGTTACAGTAATGCAATAATGCATGTTAAATATGTTCAGCAGGTTTGTGCACTTGCAGTGTATTGACTAAACATTTCCATCTGCCTTTTGTGTGCGTGTGTGGAGTTTGTTTATGGCTTAAGAATGAGTTTTAGTGTCTGTAATTTAAACTTCAATAGAAGAAACAATATTAGAGTTGGATTCAATTCTGAGATTCTTTCCAAAACTGTCCATTGGAATGAATTAATGTTTAATTGAAGATCTGTTGTTTGTTTGTTATGGTGATGTCCCTGAGCATATATATCAATATTCGGGTCAAAAGTTGTCATAAAGCTGAAAAATGTCAGGATATTCAGATTTTAATTTTAAAGTTTGTGAAAGAAGTCTTTTTTGTTCACCAAGCCTGCATTTATATGCTCAAAAATACAATCAAAACAGTAATATTGTGAAATATTATTATAATCTAAAGTACCTGTTTTCTTTGTGAATATATAGTAAAATGTAATTTATTCCTGTGATTCAAAGCTGAATTTTCAGCATCATTACTCCAGTCTTCAGTGTCACATGATCCTTCAGAAATCATTCTAAAATGCCGATTTGCGATATATTTTTTCAGGATTCTTTGATCAATAGAAGGTGCAAAAGAACAGCATTCCCCAAACTTTTGCATGGTAGTGTATGCTATGGTTGTGTGTGGGACACGTCCACGTTTAATATCCAACATCAGGTGTTTAAAAAAAAAAGTAATATTGATTATGATTCTTGTCTTTGTAAACAGCACTAACAAGCTTAAACAGTGAATACACACACCAACTGTCGGCACTACATGAGTTTAATTAGAATTAAAAAAGCAAAGAGCTCAAGCTAATTAAGCTGATTTGCTATTTAAAATGTGGAAAATGAAAAACAAAGTGTCGTTTACGGCATGAGCACACGGCAGCTGGACATGTTGCCATACCCATCCCCTCAAACAAACATGCACACATGCAGTCAGACCAAAGCCAGGTCTGTGTTGTTCTTGCTGGTAGGTCTGTTCGATCGCCCTCTTAATGACCGTGAGCCTCCAAAAATAACGGACATAAATCTATAATTGTATTATCGCACAGCAGGACACGTCTGCAGAACATCTCTCCTCACCTTCTGCACGCCAAGTGTGCTCACCGTCTGAAATACAGCCGAGAAGCGACAGACGGGATAGCATGCATGTTCTTAAATTAAAAAAATCTTCACGCTGATCACGCATGACAGATGATGGTCAAGTCAAGTCACATTTATTTCTACTGCGCTTTATCCACATTATTCCTACGCCTCATGACACTTTGCGTGAATTATGGGTGTAACTTCCGTTAAGCTGTAAACAATCAGTGAAAGACTAGCTGTATGGACGTAATAATATATATTTTTAAACTGTGTTCAATGACATTACATTATTCTACTCATGCTTCAACCATTGAACATTAAAAGGACATTTAAAAGTGTAAAAGCATCAACAAGGTACTTTCAACAGACCATGAATAACCCCAAAAGCATGAATCTTTCCGAAGCAAAATCGGATGGTTAAAGATCACTGTGGTAATCTGTGTTATGTAACTTCAGATATAAAATATAAAAAATATTTACTTCAGCATTGCGTGATACTATTTCAAAGTGATTTCTGTCATTTTGACAGATAATAAATTGTATTTACCTGTGAAAACAAACCTGGAAACAGACGTGAGGATTTGGGGAGAATAACGAGAGATTCTTCGTGCGTTCCAGTGAATTATTAATGGCATATATCATAAATTAAATGGGAGAACAGACCACAAATGTGCAGGATATGTTGTCCTTATTACAGGGGAATGCAAAAGGAAAAAGAAAATAATCATGAGGAAAAGAAAGCAGCGACTGAAAAGAGCTCTTGCCATAGATATTCCTGTTATAACATGTCATGTTAAAATACCAAGTGTTACGTTATTCTCATGTTATTCTTAAATAAATCATGAAGGGAAACTGACAGCTCATCCAGTCAGACTGACGGATCAGCTTTATTTGTAGGGCAATCTTATGATTTGAAATGATTCGTTTCAGTCTTTTTGAATGGAAGTTCCCCAAACCGGAAGTGCCTCCCATAATTCAAAACACAGTAAGATCGTCAGGAATAAAATGGATACAACACAGATTGTTTCAAAGCAACTTCACAGTAGCAAATAAAGAAGACAGTGTCATCATTCAGTGTCCACAATTCAGTTTGAGTTCTGTTCTCATCTGATAGTGTCAGTGCAGCCAAACTGAATATTAAAAGTGGTTTAAAAATGATTTAAGATGATAGTAAATATGTCTGTCAAGCTCCAGAAAGCATCTAAAATGTCTCCTTTTGTGCTTTGGTGATGTACTTCTCGAAGGCCGAACTTTGAGTGGTGAAAAGTAAGTGCTGTGTAATAATATATCAGGGTTGTTTGGTTGAATCAGTGCAGAAGTGGAGGGTTTGCAAGTGTTTTTACATATCAAAACCTCTGTCTCTCCTCACAGGACTTGTACTGATATGAGGCAGCAGTTAGGAAGCATCCATGCCTTCTCTTTCGCTTTTACACTCTCTCTTTCTCAGAAGATGAAGAGACCGAGGCAGATGGTGTTTCGGCGAGAGATGAAATTCTGCCGTTCTTCTTATTTGCTCTGTGGTCTTCGGAGACTCGGCAGAAGCGCATGCTTAAGATTTCATCTGGTGTGCAGAGGCATCAGTCCAGAAACTTTAGAGCATCTTTAATCCATCCGTCCAGATGGTTCTGCACACATGGGGCCGGCCACTATTCACTAAACACTATTGAATTGGTCACGTCGCACAGGATGTTGAATAGGAGTTATAATTGAAAGGACAGGAAGGAGAAATTTACTGAATCACAATTAAAAGAAGTTCAACACAGTCGCAGCAGAGGAGTTCATTAATCCAACATAATTGACAATCAAATCTACTGATTAGACTTATTTTTTTCAGCACTCTCAAAACAAATTGCCATACAACCTCACAACATAACTTTTTATTTTTGTATATATTTATAATAATATAAAATGACAATGATTCATTATAATATGTATAATATGTACACACACACACACACACATACATACATACATACACATATACACACACACACACACACACACACACACACACACACACACACACACACACACACACACACACACACACACACACACACACACACACACACACACACACACACACACACACACACACACACACACACACACACACACACATACATGCAGGGGATGGACAATAAAACTGAAACACCTGGTTTTAGAGCTCAATAATTTATTAGTATGATGTAGGGCCTCCTTTTGCGGCCAATACAGCATCAATTCATCTCGGGAATGACAGATACTAGTCCTTCACGGTGGCTAGAGGGATTTTAAGCCATTCCTCTTCCAGAACAGTGTCCGGGTCACTATGTGATGCTGGTGGAGGAACCGTTTTCTGACTTTCTCCTCAAAACTGGCTCAAAAATATTTTAGATCTGGTAGCTGTGCAGTCCATGGGAGATGTTCAACTTCACTTTCATAATAATACTAATAATACATTTAAAGGCGCCTTTCTCTGCACTCAAGGACACCGTACAGGGATACATGAGACATTTAAAAGCAGCAAAAAATAAAGAATAGAACAACATTAAATACAACAGAAAGAGGCAGAGCAATTGACATCAAGTGAGATGTGCAGTTTTAAACAGATGTGTTTTGAGTTGCAATTTGAAATGGGAGAATGAATCGATGTTTCTGAGTTGGGCTGGTAATGGTTTCATGTTCATCAAACCATTCTGTCACAAGTCTTGCTGTGTGTATTGGTGCATTATCAAGCTAAAACAAGGCACCTCCTTCAGGGTATAATGTGTAAGCCGTTCGGTGCACTTGGCCCTCCAGAACTGTTCGGTAGTCCTTGGCAGTGCCACAGTATCAATGCCATGATATTCCAGCCCAAACCATCACTGATCCACCGTCGTGCTTCACTCTGGGCAATATCAGTCCGTGTGTTACGCCTCTTTGTGCTTCTCCACACCGTAACTCACAAAGATGTAGGAGAAAGACTCATCCGAGACAATACATGTTTCACATTGTCCACAGCCCAAGATTGACCAAGAGTTTGGCTATAGCAATGAATAGTGACTCTGTGGAGCTCCGGACAAACACTTTTGGTGGAAACAGGAGAGTCAAGATGCACATTTAATTCTGCTGTGAGTTGGGCAGCTGTGTTTTTTTTTGTTTGTTTTTTGTTGTTGTGGATACAATTGACCCTTCGCAGGGAGTTTGATTGACAGGCGATCTGACCAATCATAATCCGCCGAATCCGCCATTTTTGTCCAACAAAGCAGTCAGGAGAGTTAGAAGATTAACGTTGGAGTGTACTGAGGTCTTTCCGCGGTTAAAACAACATTCCTTCTGATGTTCTTTCATGTTTATTTGATGCTATAATGAACTAGAAGGAAGAGATGATCGGTTCACGAGCAGCTTTAACTGAGCGATCTGTCACGGCACATTAAAGAGCCACAAAACGATATTTATTGTTTAAATTTCTTTCAAAATTGACCAAATTTGAAAGTTGAGACTTTGTTTTATATCAAAAGTAACCTGGTCTGTCCTGTGTGTCAGTGTGTTGTCAGTGTCCTCTCTCCTCCGCGATGTGTGTTTCACTGTGTGAGAACATGGTGTGTGACGTGAGAGAGGCGTGGCTTGTCGGACATAGCAACGGTAACTAAAGGGGGCGGGTCTTTGCGAACGGTCAATTCGGGTCGGTACCTGGACATCCCTTTCAGACAGCTTCCTCTTGCATCAACACTTACTCTTGTTAGTGGTGGTGTGTCAACATTTACACTGGATACCAAAGCTTTTGATACACCACAAAGACTGGTCACAGGTGAGCCAGTGAGATGCGCACCAACAATTTGTCCTCTTCTGAACTCTGATATGTCTCCCATTATGTTGTGTTGATTGCAATATGTCATGCACAGCTGTGTTCTTGCTCTGCTGATTCAACCTTCACACTCTTCTCTTACTGATGGAATGTAAAATCAGTGAATATTGGTTAGTCAGCGCATATATAACACTTTATCGGCCAGTGTTTCAGTTTCATTGTCCGACCCCTGTACATGATATTCAAGTCAGGTGATTAAGCTAATCAGGGAGGAAGATTAAGTTCATCTTGGTGCTTCAACTGTGCAGGTTTTATGATCATAACACCATCTTTTTCACATTTTAGTAGCGTCTGAGATTACATTTTTAGCCATTGAAGCTCTTTTAATTGATGTTAGCTCTGTGAAGTTTTCTGTAGTCAGTTTTTGTGGAAACATGGTCTTCAGTGTGAATATTGAGGTTTGCTGACACTTCTCTGCAGTTCTGTGTTGTTTGGTCTCTATCCTTCTAAGTGTTCAACATTCCCTATCATACACGTATATATATACAGCTCAATACAGCTCAGCTCAAATTGAATTCAAATTAAGAAACTTTTTTTAAACCCTGTTGTCTATCCAGGCCAGAACGCTGCTCAAGCCTCAGAGTGAGCTCTCAGTACGTCACATGTACAGGTGGCCGGTCTTCTGCACGGATCACTTGTGTGCTGTTTTGTGGACTCAGAGGTTGGGTTGGGTTTGTGGGTAAATGTCTCACTCTGTGGCTGTGGCTGCTGTCCCAGGAAATGACACGTGCCGTGCACATTTACATTGTTTGTGGCTTGTCTTTTTCCTGACAGCTGGTGGATCCAGAACAGAGCGCTCACTCTGGTGACAGTGCATCTGGAATCACTGGTGTCTTCAGCTGTGGCCGCTTCTGTTCAGCTCGACTGAACTGCTGCTTTTTCAGTTTTAGATTCACCAGAAAACATAAATTATTTATCTCTTATTTATTCAGCCTTTTTTCAACACATCTATCTATCTATCTATCTATCTATCTATCTATCTATCTATCTATCTATCTATCTATCTATCTATCTATCTATCTATCTATCTATCTATCTATCTATCTATCTATCTATCTATCTATCTATCTAATCATCTGTCTGTCTGTCTGTCTGTCTGTCTGTCTGTCTATGTCTGTCTGTCTGTCTGTCTGTCTATGTCTGTCTGTCTGTCTGTCTATCTCTGTCTGTATGTCTGTCCATCTATCCGAGAAACATTATTTCAATCAAACAATAATTTTGGTGTTTATGGCAAAAATAAAAAGCCTAATGGTTCTAAAATAGACTCTTTTTTTACACAAAAAAATATGTTTTTTCTTTTGAATTCTGTCCCTGACGTGTTTTAAAGAGATTCAACCGTATTTATATTTTTGTTGGCAGCATGAATGTGGCACTTATTATTTATACATTACTATTTGTTGCCTCCCCATCTCCTCTGAAAAACATACTTCATAACCTGTCATGGTGGTTTTTATGAAGTACTCCATGTATATCATTTCACGGTTTGTTTTAAGCGAAACTTGCATTTCACCTTCATCTTGTCATATTTAGTGTCACCACATGCTTTCCCATCTCTCTCTGTTTTTGTGCTCTTAAAGATGTTTAGTTGCATGACCGTCACCATCTTCACTGTTTAAAGATCACATTTGGCTATAATTTGTAGAAGATTTATGAATTTTTGTGTTGCAGAACTAGGCATGCATCAGAACTAGATTGCTCCTATTATAATCATAAGCGTGTATTGCGACTTGTTGCACACTGACGGTTTCTATTTCTGATGCGGTACAGGTCTACTCTGGTTATTTTATCCACACACACACACACATATATATATATATATATAGATACACCGGGCTGGACCCACTTTTGCCTTCAGAACTGCATTAATTCTTTGGCATAGATTAGGGCTGGGCGATAAAACGATAAGGATAATTATCGCGATATAATTTTTCTCGATAAAACGATATCAAGAGTTCGATAATGTTTATGCGCCAAAAGCGGAACTAAACTCATTTGAACCGCGCGCCACACGGACCATTTATCCGCTCAGCTCAAAGTCCAAACGGCAGCGCGGGCGCGAGCTCACTAGAGCAGAGGCGTTTACTCTGATCAGTCTCGGTCACGAAATCCAGTGAGAAGCGCTTGAATTCAGCGAAGAACACAATGTCTCAGTGATTTAAACCAGTTTAAAGGCAGATGAAACAGTGCTGACAAACAGGAGAAACACTGTGCGCTGAAGGCTTTCCCGTCTACAAGTTCCCATCATTTACCATGGATTTACTGTAACGTTAGCTTAGTAATATTAACTGCACCATGAAATGTGGGATATACATATTGAATTGTATTATATTATTAATGTAGACAATGTATTAAAGGACTAATGGAATATAATTACAGTATTTAATAATGTATTTAGGCTACTGTTTTTCATACAAATACCATAGAAACCATAAAGTTACATTTTGCCATGATAGTGAGGTGCTACAGGGTATGCCTGGTTTCATCTGTGGTTGTCATGATCTAAATGCATGTTACTGGATGACCAATGGTTAAGTTTAATAAAACTCAAACAGTCAGAAAAAGAGCACATGCAAAAACTAAGAAATTGCCAATAAATATATTTATTTTGTTAAGGAAAAATGACAAATGTTTGAATGTTCTACCACAGATTTGTGAAATGTTCACCAGTTTGGCAAGTGTTTGTCATGATATGTTCTGACAATAAAGAGTAGTTTAAAACCACAGTTAACGCTCTGGTTTCTACAACTTTCACTTAGGAGCATAAATCTGCCTTTAAACTTGAAAGAAATAAAGATTTGACTTTTATCGTGATAATTATCGATAGACTGATCGTGATTTTTTTTTTTGGCCATATCGCCCAGCCCTAGCATAGATTCAACAAGGCACTGGAAACATTCCTCAGAGATTTTGGTCCATATGGACATGATCGCATCAGACAGTTGCTGCAGATTTGTCAGCTGAACATCCATGATGTGAATCTCCTGTTCCTCCACATCCCAAAAGCTGCTCTACTGGATTGAGATCTGGTGACTGTGGAGGCCGTTTGAGTTTAGTGAACTCACTAAATGTTCAAGAAACCAGTTTGAGATGATTCGAGCTTTATGACATGGCGTGTTATCCTACTGGAAGTAGCCATCAGAAGATGAGCCCACTGTGGTCATAAAGAGATGGACATGAT
Organism: Leuciscus leuciscus; assembly: GCF_965113295.1. NCBI lineage: Eukaryota > Metazoa > Chordata > Actinopteri > Cypriniformes > Leuciscidae > Leuciscus > Leuciscus leuciscus. Next base: position 43,090,326 of record NC_138731.1, on the reverse strand, counting down.
CAGCAACAATACTCAAAGTGTGCCAAGAAAATATATTCCACACCCCTACACCAGCTGCAGCCTGAACCGCTGATACAAGGCAGGATGGATCCATGCTTTCATGTTGTTTACGCCAAATTCTGACCCGACCATCTGAATGTCGCAGCAGAAATCGACACTCATCAGACCAGGCAACGTTTTTCCAATCGAGCCTGTGTGAATTGAAGCCTCAGTTTCCAGTTCTTCTGCTGCTTTAGTCACTCTGCTTCAAGGTTTGACGTGTTGTTCGTTCAGAGATGCTCTTTTCTTGTTCTAACGAGTGCTTATTTGAGTGTTAGCTTTAACCAGTCTGGTCATTCTCCTCTGACCTCCGGCATCAACAAGGCATTTTCTCCCACAGAACTGCCGCTCAATGGATATTTTCTCTTTTTCAGATCATTCTCTGTAAACCCTAAAGATGGTTATGAGTAAAAATCCCAGAAGATTCTCCAATGATAGTAGATACCATGATACGTTCAAAGTCACTTAAATCACACTTCTTCCCCATTCTGATGCTCAGTTTGAACTTTAGCAGATCGTCTTGATCATGTCTACACGCCTAAATGCATTGAGTTGATGCCATGTGATTGGCTGATTAGATATACATAAGTATACCTAATAATGAAAGTATACCTAATACACCTAATGCATAATGTAAATTAATTTGTGATTTATATATTGCTTGCAAATAGTCAGAATACACAGTAAATATTGGTGTAGTTACTGAGCTAAAGCCAATACTAACCAGCCGAACCTTTACCCCGTGTGTTGTTTGTTTGTTAACATCACTCATTAATCCTGTAACAACACCGAGTCCTGAGGGTCTGACTTAGTGTTGTTGTTTCTTCAAGATCGATTAGCTTCATCCCCGATGGTGCGGTCTGACCCTGTGTCTCAACAGACTCGACTTATGAACATGAATCAAGCGTGTTAATCAACATCACTCCGAGATGCATGAACAGCACCCGGCTCAAAGGGCCCACTTGTTTGACCTGATGATTATTCAAGTGATGACATCATCTGGGATATGCATATTCATCAATGGGCTCCTTTCAGTAAACAAGGGTACAGCAGATTACTGGACTGTCTGCAGGGGAATCGGGTGTAATCTGTGGAGCTGGTCACGGGCCAGTCTTCTACTAAAGCTGGTCTGATTAGATTTCTCTCTCAGCGAGGTTTAGCTCTGCCACTGTGGAATGATTCACTGTTTATCAGCCATTTTTATTGGAGCCCAAGTACACACACACAGACACACACACACGCAGATGCAGATGCAAAAACGTTCAGGTTTTAAAACACAGATGGGTTATCCATACGCATTCTCCTGCTGTGCATCAGATATGCGGAGGTGCCTTGACCAGTGCAGTCACAGTGTAAACTAGATTTACTTTTCTAAAGGCAACAGCAGGGCTTGTGCGGGAGTGAAGAAGTTTTAAGTAAGTTTAAGAATCAGTCTTTGGTTTTGTGTAAATGAAATGCCGTAGCAGAGGGACTTTTTTTCGCCCACGTCCCTGTCAGCAGATATTAACATATGTAGAGTACTAGTCTCCTGTAACTCTCTTGGCTCATGGTAAAAGCACAGTTCTGCTATACTTTGCAATAGTTTTAGCACCTGATATTGTTTCAAACAGGTAAAGTTGCTTTTTCCATAAGGGTTGTGCTCACCTTGAATTTAAGGTTCTAAACTTTGAATTTGAATGTAAGGAAGTACATTAACATTGAATTGAAAGTCAAAGAAATTCATGTAACTCTGATTTTCATAAACTAAATAAAAGTAAAGTTTTTACCTACTAAAGGTTAATGTTTCCTTGACAAAACTTGCTTCAAGATTTAAAAATCCATCCATCGATAGGTTGTCCTTTCATCCACCCATCCATATATCTTGATGAAATGTATAACCTGAATACACATTTCTTTTATCAAATAATCTAGATAGATAGATTTAATGTATTTTTATACATATTAATATTAATGTTAATGGGAGAATATGCTCAGATGTAGGCCTTAAAGGAGTAGTTCACTTTCAAATAAAAATGTCCTGATAATTTACTCACCCCCATGTCATCCAAGATGTCCATGTCTTTCTTTCTTCAGTCGAAAAGTAATTAAGGTTTTTGAGGAAAACATTCCAAGATTTTTCTCCAAATGGACTTCAATGGCAACCAACGGTTTGAAGGTCCAGATGTCAGTCTCAATGCAGCTTCAAAGTCTCGACACGATCCCAGCCGAGAAATAAGGGTCTTATCGAAATGATTGGTCATTTTCAATATTAAAAAAAACATTATATACTTTTTAACCACAAATGCCCGTCTTGTACCGTCTCTGAGATGCGGCATCGTTAAACATCCAGGATATGCGCACGCAAGGACCATTTTAAACAATAAACTGACACAAATACATATAAATATGTGTCATTCAACATACAATAATTTTGAACGGTCCTCCTACTCCAAACTTGTAAACACTGGGTCGGTACTTCCGACTACGTAACGCGTGACCTTTCCAACATGATGATGTAATGCGTGGCGCATCTCAGAGATGGTACAAGACGGGCATTTGTGGTTAAAAAGTATATAATTTGTATTTATTTTTAGAAAATGACAGATCGTTTCACTAGATAAGACTCTTTATTTCTCGGCTGGGATCGTGTCGAGCCTTTGAAGCTGCATTGAGACTGACATTTGGACCTTCAAACCGTTGGTTTCCATTGAAGTCCATTTGGAGAAAAATCCTGGAATATTTTCCTCAAAAAACGTAATTTCTATATGACTGAAGAAAGAAAGACATGGACATCTTGGATGACATGGGGGTGTGAAAGTTAACTACTCCTTTAATATAGCATCTCAATGCCAAAACAGTGAAGAGCATGCAAGGCTGAACACCTCACGCACATCTGCATAGGATCAGTTTATGAACCGTACGTTGTAAAACTCTGACTCGTGAATTTCAATTAGGTGACATGACTGGGCAGTCTAGGGACATTACCTAGCAATGTGAGATAATTAATATTCATGAGCCCATTATTCACCATATACCAGCCAGAACACCCTGGTACATCTTACATCTTAGTGACTGCCTAATGAATCTCTACCAACCTGTTCTCTAACACCCTAGCAACACCTTAGCAACCTGATAGAACACTCAAGCAACTGCCTAGCAACCACTGAGAACACCTTGATAATCATCTTCTTCCCTTTAAACTACAATGAAAAAATGTGGTGTAGGATTTACTCAGAAATTGCTAGTAAATTTCACAAACAATTGCAAAGAAATGGCTACTCTCTGCCGTCTCGGACGACGACATGTTTTCCTGTCGGCCACCGTAACTTCTGTTGGTTGCATTTCGCAACCTCACCACTAAATGCTGCTAAAAATTACACAGTGCACCTTTAAGTAAAATTAACAAAGAAAATAAGTAACTTTAACTTGGCTATTTAAAGTTTGTTGAGTAATTTCTACTTAGTTGAAGTTTACTTTGCAATGCTCTGTTTCAAGTAAAGAACATCTATGTAAACAATACAGTAGATATTATGTAGAAAACATATAATAACAGTACCACCTGAACACAGAGACCTCAATATTTGGTACACAGTACACAATAACAATAATATTCAACGGACATTTGTGAGCTCCAGATGTCACAAAACATTAAGTTACTAAACCTAACAACAAAAGCAATGATAAACGGTGTAAATACATCTGGAAAACAGTGAACAATACAACCTTATGAAGTGCATGATGGGAACACCAGTATCAGAAAGTAGAGTGGGTTTTACTCAATTTTATAATGTTGATATTTACACTTTAATTTCTACAAGCTGAAATTGAGTACTAATATAGAATTAAAAACGTGTTTATGCAGGTTGAAATTTTCATTGCAATTTTTTTTTGTACTATTGACCACAGAATATTTTTTGTTATGAGCGATGCTGTTTAAAGCTGAAAGGGGCGCAGCTGATTTTCACTGTCTCCACACCTCCCTCCGTCACCCGTCTCCTCAGTGACGGCTCCCTCCTCTCTTCATTCAGTTCTTCGCCTGTTTTATTAGCTTTCTTTCTCTTTCTTCAGGAGGATCATAGATTATTTCTCCCCCGGCTGCCCGCTTCAAACTGTAATCAGCCGCTCTGTAGGAGAGATAGAGAGAGAGAGAGAGAGAGAGAGACCTCCTCTGTTTCATCCCTCTCCGGTTTTCATTTGGATTGCGGAGCGGAGAGCTGCGGCAGGGATTTTTCTCTGATGCTTTGTGGATGCGTTGAGGGATGCAGTGAAGCCGTTCACCAGTTGAATGCGGTGTGTGTGAACATGGAGGTGTCCTGAGGAGAGAGAGAGAGATAGAGAGAGAGGTTTGCGGGGCTGCGTCTGTCTGTGCCTGAAGAACGAGTCCGCATGCACCTCAGTCTGTGAGTACCGAGAGCTTCGGTGGAAAGTAGTCTCAGAGCAAACAGGTTGCTGGTGCTTTAGTTTCAGACGGGGATGCATGGATGCACATTAGAGGCCGTACACTGAAATAACACGTTTCTTTCACACGTTTGAAGAACGTGAAATATTGCACAATTTCACTTTTGCATTGAGTTGTCTCTCTTTTTCAGAACAATTCTTTTAAACGGGTTATAACTCTGATTGTTTAGTCTGTGTGTGTGTGTGTGTGTGTGTGTTTGCTCAGTGACCTGGTTCTGTTCGCCCATTCATTCTTTACAGTGTTTATTATAGTCGCTGCTCGTGATTTGCATTCAGGATGATGTCATCTCTCTCTCTGCACAGGTCCTCGTTTATGTCAGACAGGTCATTGCCAATGTTGCGGTCAGCGACCTTTAACCCAGCGACCTTTAACCCGTCAGTTTGTCTAATTCTTCTCCTCCAATGAGCGTGTTCACGTGCATGTTCTTAACCTGATTATGCTTAATGAGCCGACAATGCATTAACCCGTTTTCCTTTATCAGAGTAAGGTCATAAATAACTTAAGCATAAACCGATCAACACAGCCAGATCTCCCTGATTTCGCCGGCTTGTAAACGCATTAACCCGTCTTCCGTCGGCTTATTTGAAGTGCTCGTGAGTGATACGTGACAGGAAAGTGTCCTTACTGCGGATTTAAGTGCATCCAGACAGAGCGAGTGTTTCACAGTAAGGGAGGAGGACATATATCGCCAACTCCGACTCGAGAAATGATCGAAATGTGTTCTCATCTCATGCAGAAGTGGTACAGTCAGAATATTGCATCTGGAACTGCAGGAGAGGGGAATATGAGTCTCCATCACGACTGACATGACACATGAAATACTCAGAGACAGATACACGAATGGTTAGGTTTTGATGTCACTACGGTGGAATAACCTGATTTATTAATAAAGTCTTGCATTTGCCGGGATATCGAATCGCATGTAAACCGGGACTACGGGTTAATTCAATAAGCTGATTTTTTGAAGTTATTATCAGTGTATTGGTCTGCATCTATACGTGCTTAATGTTGGATGGAGTGAAAACCTTTTGATTTTTGCAATTCTCTTTTTCAGCAACAAGCTCCACTAAGCTGGAGGATCTGAGCTATCTTGATGAACAGCGAAACACCCCCCTGCGCACGTCCATCCGCCTGCCCTGGCACAACACCGGGGGCAGAGCTACACACGACAAAGGTACAGTCACAATCACATCATGTGTGCTTGGTTTTTCTCTTTACTTCATTAAGAATGTCATGAACCTTATGAACATTTTCACCCCAAAATCAACAAGGTTTCATTAGTTAACATGAACTAATAATGAACTGCACTTCTACAGCATTTATTAATCTTTGTTTATCTTCATTTCAACATTTACTAATGCATTATTAAATTATCAAAATTTTGTATTTGTTAATATTAGGTAATGCACTGTGAACTAAGATGAACAAACAACGAACAGCTGTATTTTTATTAACTAATGTTAATAAAGATGAACAAATACAGTCACAAATGTGTTGCTCATGGTTAGTCCATGTTAGTTAATACATTAACTAATGTTAATAATTGAAACCTTATTGTAAAGTGTTACCGAAAAAAGCGTAGCATTAAAAAAATTAAGCCCATTTTTAGGATAATTCCGTTTTTTCTGTCATAATTTGCATGACAATTATTCACATTTTCAATATATATTTATGGATCACGATTTGTTGTTCTGCCTTTATGCTGATTTTAAAGAAAGGTGTTTTTTTAGACGACACCTTATATATTGCACTTTATAAATAGTTTCAATTGTCATAAATAATTATTTGATTCTGATAAAACTTTTGTAATTAAAATGTAGATCATTTTTTAAATTAGCAGTTCAAAAATGCATGGATTGAGGTATACTAGCTAGTATGGCTGTCACTAACGATTATTTGGATAAATTGTTTTGACAATTAATCGAGTAATCAGTAAAAATGTGGTAATAAAAATAGACCTAAGCAAACAATAGCTTTTAAAATGACTTAAAAATACACATATAATAACAATGAGGCAATAATAATTGGTTCAAATAAAGTATCAAAAGAAAGTAATCATAAGGTTTTATTGAACAACATTGTTAAAAAGCATAATGTAATTTACATAATATAAACATAATATCTTATTTGGCATTGGTATCTGCCTTTTTCATGCTATGGTTGATATGACGATGGTCGATCAAAAATCGCCCGATAAATGTTTTGGTGTGTGTTTATTTATTTATTTATTTATTCATTGTGATAATTGTGAAATAAAATTTGACCCAAACATGTTCTTGACCGGATTGGAGATATTCACCCTGGTACAGTCTGAAACAGTTGGGTGCTCTTTTGATTTGTTTTTTTTTGTAAGAGCTTATATAATGTTTAGATTGAGACATTTCCGTATAGAGATCTGTTTACCCACTCAGGATTTGAATGTGAATAAGGAAACACTCTCCATACACTTCCTGTGGCGAAAAGAAGTGTTTTAAATAGTTAAGTCCATTAATAATGCAAGAGAACATCGTTAAATACATGTGTTTTTCCTCTCAGTCCGTCTGTTTGTCTCTTTCTCTTATATAAACGCTTGTGTACCCCGAGGGTCGAGCTAATGTGTGTTCTGCAGGAGCTGCTGCGTGCGTGTCAGTGTTGAGCTGCTATTCTGACCTTGTTGAATGTTCAAATGAATAATGAGATTCAATCAGCCAATGGCGGAGATTCATCAGCTCTGATCGGTGCAGGATTCACCTCAAGTGATTTGTAGTCCAGTTTCTACAGGGCATGTACAGTGTCAGCAGGTGTGTGAGGTGTTTTCGTGCAGGTGTCGGACTCCAAAAAGACTCAGTTTCATCTGAAATGCAGTGATGACTAGTGTTGTTTTTGGCGGCCTGTTTTAATTTTATTTTTAGTCTAGTCTTTGTGTCAAGCTGTCATTTTAGTTTTTATTAGTTTTAGTCACGTTCATACTCTTTTTAGTCTAGTCAAGTTTCAGTCGACTAAAAGTCTGAGCATTTTAGTCTTATTTTAGTCAGTGACTATTTTCGTCTAGTCTTAGTCGACGAAAACTGATGACATTTAGTCTAGTTTTAGTCAATGAAAATTGTATTTTAGTCTCTTTTTAGTACTGCAATTCTATTTAACCCAGTCAATATAGTACAAGTACCTAGTAGTATAGACATAACCAACATTTTCTTTTAGCCAAACCCATTTCTAACAAGGTTATCTTATTATATTATTGTTACCTTTATAGACTCAAGAATACATCCATTCCAGACACGGAAGACGCTCTGATTTGAATTTACAACATATTTATTTTACCAACCAAACATGTTAGAAGTACGTTACACACTTCTTTTTTCCAAATGTCGTTTATACGTTTTTCTCCCAAAGACGAACCCTGGCTGGCCGGCCATCGGTCCCTTTCTCTGCGTTTACGCTAACTCACCGCTGCTGCATCTTCTAAATAATGCCATGAGTGGGGCTTGAAGACCTGATGCAGCCCCTGAAGTGAGACAGGAAACAGAAATACTGCAAAATCTGTCAGCATCTCTGTCCCAAGTTGAGACACTCTCACACTGTACCCCTTCTTTTAATGCACCTTAGACACTACACATAACATACAAAAAAAAAAAAAAAGAAGAAAATTATATATATGTATGTAGTATAGTAGAAAATAGGGACTGAAGAGATGTGGGAGGAGGGTTATCTTATATTATAATATATTATCTTCTATTATTATCTTACTATCTAAAAATTGATTTGTCTATAGAGAGTGATGACAATCGTAATTGTTACATAGGAGAAAAGATAGAAATAAAAATAAAAATTGACTAATACAATGTTGGCAGTATGATGGTAGTGAGGAGTGGTGGTGGTGATGGTGATGAAGATGGTAATAAATAATAAATGGTTACTTTGCTTACGCATACACACACACACACACACACACACACACACACACACACACACACACACACACACACACACACACACACACACACACACACACACACACACACACACACACACACACACACACACACACACCTATACATTTACACACTTTTATTTCACTTCTGGAATTATGGAATTACTAAATTGTTCGTTACTGCACTATTTTGGTCTGTATGTCTGTCTGTTAAATAAATAAAAAAAAATTTTTTTAAAAAAGAAATACTGCAAAATAATAATAATAACGCGACTAAACGAGACGAAATAATGTAAGAACATTTCGTCTCGTCTCGTTTTGGTCAACGAAAATGAAGAGACATTTTAGCATATTTTTTATTTTGTAAACCACATTTAGTCTCGATTTTATTCGTCAACAATATTGCATTATACATTTTAATTATAGTCATCGTCACATGACCAGCATTTACGTTGCGTCTCGTTTTCGTCACGTGATAAAGGTTCGTTGACGAAAGCAACACTAGTGATGACATGCTTACATATACTCTGTATATTAAATATTGTACATGTCAGTATTTTTTGGAAGACTTATTTGAGCATGACCAGCAGCTTGAGCTGCACGATTAATCGTTAGAAGATCGTGATCTCGATTCAATCACCAAGATTCAAGAATCTTATTCCTTAATGACAACGATTCGACTCTGTGTTCAAACCTTTGACGAGCACGATCACAGCGAACATTCAAATCTGCGTTCGTGCTGCTACTGACCCAGAGAAATTTTGTATCTACTGTAGTGATCAAAATAGAGTAAATCACCTTTTGAAAGTAACTTGATGCTTCAGATAATGATTACATCGTTACACCAGTAGGTGGCGACAAGTGACTGTTAAAAATATATTTGTCATTGAATCATTCATCCAAGAGATTTGTTCAAAAACACTGATTTATCAAGTTATGAAACAATTAACCTTTTGTCAGAACCTCTAATAAAAGACGTTATTTTGTTTAGTTGTCTATTCCTTATCGTGGGAGAATCGTGATCTCAATTTATCCAGAATCTTGCAGCTCTACCAGCATCATATATATTTTTTTTCTTTATTATTTTATTTTGTTTTGTTTTATTTACTTGTTTTTACTGCACAGGCTTGTTATCAGGCTGTCTATGATAATTTTTTTTCTTTCTGGTGCATTTTAAGATTTCACATGAACTCTGAGATGTTTTTCTGAACTTCTGAAAAATATTCTTGTTTGAAAGAAAGAATCATCAGTGTGATCATAATATGACAATGGCCAGAGCTTCATGTTCTTCTAGAAGTTACTTAAGTGGAGTGTTCTACAAAGTAAAGTGGCCAGTAATCTGCCGTAATGTAAATAACACACAATTATCTTTATTAAAAGTATTAATTATCTTACTAGTGCTGATGGCGCTCTCTCTCCCATTGCGGTCTTTGATATTGAAATTAGCTGATGATAAATAAAACGCAGCTCATGTCTGCTACTTCCATTGACTTGAACTCCGTTAAATATGCATATTGCACAGGAATTGAAGATCGTATTTATATTCGTTTTGCGGAGACACATTTATGTGGCCAAGTGTAAATGTTACTCGGAGAGCTTCGCTACTTAATAGCAACTCAAACGGCCTTACCAAGCACTTGACATCTTTATTTTATGTCAAAGGTGCCCTAATGATTGAGAAACACAATGATAAAAGTTCATATATGACACTAATGTGACGCATCAACACAAACAGTTTATGGTTTACTGCCACTGGCTGAGTATTCACACAAACAGCTACTAAAAGTGATGAAAGTTCATAATTTAATGTCACATTGCTATATTATGTGATCATTGTGTTCTTATATATTTTGTATCATGCACAATAAAAACTCACCCAGGGGCGACATTGAGGGTTTTTTAACATTAGCTGCAGGAAAATAGCTTTTTATGAAGTGTTATCCTTCCTTCTAAGGTCTAGTCAGTGGCAGACTAGCATAGGACATGAAGATAAAGCCTAAACTAAGACAAACCACAACCCCTGATTGCCTGATTTGTTTGCATATGATTAAACCTGTGTGTTGTGTGTTTTGCAGCTTGCTTTGCTCCGTACAAGCCCACTGACATCATGCTCAAGCCGCTGCTGTTCGAGGTTCCCAGCATCACCACTGACTCCGTGTTCGTGGGCCGCGATTGGCTGTTCCAGCAGCTCGAGGATGACCTGAGGCCCAGCGAATCAGGCGAGAGCTCCGGGTCCATCCTCGTAGGCAACGTGGGCTTCGGCAAAACCGCCGTCATCTCCCGCCTGGTGGCCCTCAGTTGCCATGGCGGCCGCATGCGACAGATCGCATCCAACAGCCCGAGCGCATCTCCGAAAAGTGAGTCCTGAACATTGATTCACAACACACATGCTCACAAGGCCTGAGTCTGGATAGAGCAGCAATGCATTGTTCATGAAATGCACGGAGACCATTCTTACATAAATTGTTGCATTGAATTAAATGAGACGGTTTACATAAGAATGGTTTTATGAACAAATGTTCAGCCTTCTTATGCATTCACTACCTTCAAACTATGAAGTTGAAATGTTTGGGGTTGGTAAGATTTTTTTATATTTTTGAAAGAAGTTTCTCCTGCAGTAAAAACAGAAATATTGTGAAATATTATTATGATTTAAAATAACTGTTTTCTATGTGAATATATATTTTGAAATGTAATTTATTCCTGTGATCAAAGCTGAATTTTCAGCATCATTACTCCAGTCTTCAGTGTCACATGATCCTTCAGAAATCATTCTAATATGCTGATTTGCTGCTCGAGGTTATTATCAGTGTTGAAAACAGTTTTGTTGATGAATAGAAATAAAAAAAATTTTTTTTTAAATCTTTTGTAACATTATAAATGTCTTAACTGTAACTTTTGATCAATTTAATGTGCCCTTGCAGAATAAAATATTAATTTCTTAAAAAACATTATTGACCATTGAAACTTAGTGTATTTCAATCTCAACTTAACAATCATAACAATTCTATTAACACATAATTCTTGTGTTTACACAGACTTTTTAAATGCAAGAAACAATAAATTATGGTGTTTGTGTATTGATGTTTGACTCTTAGTCTTAGCAGAATAACAACAGCTGGTGATGTTTGTGCTCATGTGGATATTGTCCAGGTGGGGAGCCGAGTTCAGATCTGCCTATGAGTCAACCGCCTCAGCCGACCCCCCCGCCCAGCGCCACCAACACCCTGCGCACCAGCAGCTGTCCCAGCACACCTGAGCTCCAGCGGCGCCGCGAGGAGGCCGTCAGACGACTGGCTGCAAAGGTACTCGCACATAAACCTTTTCATCAGGAACGACATTCAAACTGGCTTTGCTCACATAAGCATCATAACTCCATTTGTAGGACTTGAATAGTCATGACATGTTTGTGATTATCTTGCTGGTAACAAAATTAATCAGCATTGTGAATTATAATAAATGTAATGCACTTTTTTGGCCATTTATTAGACTCATTTCACAATCCTTAATTGTTTTGTGACTCATGAGCATGAGAGTGTTTTAATGGGATCTCATTTAAACTAAAAAGCAGTGTTTGATTTCGTAAGTTTGATCAATTTTTTTAACTCTACATTTGTGCAGTAATATTATCTTTAAAGATCATTTTCATTCATGGAGATAACATGGAAAATGTGCCAGGCTTTATTGGAGGATTTCTGTCACCTGGTAGCCTGGTTAAAACCAGACCATTCTCAGTAGTAACTGAGTTATGGTCTGGCAAAGCTTCATTAATAACTCATTTCCAAAGGGGCGTCACCAACGGACGTCGCTCAAATGCCTCTGGGCGCAATTGGATAGACCTAAAACCAATCAGAGCGATCGTCATCGTGTAAAGCCATATGCTGCGTCCCTAAGTTACACTTCGCCATAAAAGTATGTACTCTTTTTGTGAAGAAAATGTATTTACTTTTGAATGTGTTGCAAAAAAGTAGGCAAGCTTTGGGACATACTACTTCGTCATCTTTATCGGACGGATCTGTCGCGTGCGTCCCGTCACGTAAACTGTCCTGTCAATCATCTTGTCACAGTTAAAATCCTCTATTAAATCTAATTTCATTTCCTACCGTTTCGGAGAGAAATGTAGAAGCACGTTCATCTGCCAGTGGGTCTTTCATGGAGACTGTCCTCATGTGTTTGCAATTTGAATATAATAATGCATTTAAAAGTTGGTGCGCTTCACCAACGGACTTCGCTCAAATGCCTCTGGGCGCAATTGGATCGACCTAAAACCAATCAGAGCGATCGTCATCGTGTAAAGCCCGCCTCAACGTTTCTGATTGGTGCCGCGATTTCGACGGATTAGAAATGGGCTTGAATGAGCTCTTTGCCAGACTACTTGCAGAGCAAATCTAAATTTGCCAGAAGTTTGTCTGGGTTTTCCCACGCTAGTCACCTGGTGGAAAACAAACACTTTTAACTATAAAATTACATGAAATTACCACTATAACCAGTAGATGGCTGCAGAGGATCATTCATATTAGCTTATTCGCCATTTCCTTCTTTTTGCGTGTTTTGCTTTTTGGATTTATTTTCTTTATTATATTGATTCATTTCAGGGAATCGGTTCAGAATTTCCCGTATTAATGAATTGATTTCATCAGAACTCTGATTAAATGATTAATTTGCATCTTCATTCACTCTGTTTGGCATTTTTTGTATATTGAAATGTTTAAGTAATACTGCTATCTGTTTTATTATATTGGTACATATAACAGAACATTATTAAAGATCATACTTCAATGCGTTCATTTAGTGAAAAACAGTTATTTGACTCTTACCTAGATCTTGGCCTAGTGGTTAGGGAGTGGTACTGGTAACCCAAAGGTTGCTGGTTCGATTCCAGAGCCGGTGGGAAATGACTGAGGTGCCCATGAGCAAGGCACCTAACCCCTAATCGCTCCCCGGGCGCCACACAAGGCTGCCCGCTGCTCTGGGTGTGTGTATCCACGTTTGCAGTGTTGTGTGTTAACTACTCACTACTCTGCTCCTAATGTGTGTGCATTAACTTGGATGGGTTAAATGCAGAGGTCAAATTCCAAGTATGGGTTACCATACTTGGCCGTCACTTTCACTTTCACTTTCACTTTCATCTGTAACAACCACTCCATAATTTCATTTTCTGTTAGAAAATGAGCTGTATGCTGAGAGAATGTTGGCTGACGCTCGTGTTTCAGGACTAATGCATACATATTTACCCGCATCAACCAAAACAAAGCTTGAAATCCAGTCCATGTTGATTTGACACATTCCAGCATTGATTGTTGATTAGTATATAAACTGTGGTCATTAGACAGAATCCTCCCAGAGGAGCAACTAAGCCGTATCTTTTAGCTTCGTGTATGTATAGAACGCTTCACACAGGTGTGTATTGAAGTGGGCGGCTCATTCGCTGGATCTCTCAGCTGCGGTCCTAATGAAACCACACAGGTGTGCTGGAGCCGAATCACAGGTGCAGGGTCACGACCTCTGCCTGATCTACAGTGCTGACAGCGTCTAATGTAAGACGTGCGTGTCACGATTGATGAGCTAGTTTATTAATCAGCGAACATGTTGATTATCTTTTTATTTACATTGTGCCTATTGAAGAATGTTTGCCGGGGGTCAAAATTAATTAATCAAATTTGACATCAATGGATATTGTTTTGTTCAAAATTTTTGTCCTTCCTTGACATTAATGACAGCAGATGGAATTTAATATCTTTGAGAGCCTCTCAAAGAGAACAAGCACATCCATCTACTATACTATAATGAAATATGTGCATAGAATATATTTAATTTAATCAAAATACTTTCATCTGTACATTTATATGGCCTTCAATGGCTAAAATGCTTTTTTATGTCAAGTCAAATTTGTCTAGCACTATTCAGAACACACATTGCTTCAAAGTAGCTTTACAGAAAATCATAAAGTTAATGTTTATAATATTTTAATATCTTCATGCCTCATTTAGTAGATTAGAGCTGTGTGATGATATAGTTGCATTTTGTGATGATACAAGCAGTTGAGATTTGCTGTATGAGTATATATCACTTTACAGGAGTATACTGTATGTATGCGGAAAAAGTTGGACATACTTATTATTAGGGCTGGGCAAAAAATATAGATTTCTCGATTTTAATCAATTCTCATTTTTACAAAACGATATCGATTCTTAAATCCCAAGAATCGATTAGTCATCCTGTTTTCAGTTGATGAATGAATGGAACATTGTAGCGCATCCCATCCAATGAATCACAATAATCTTTGTGCTTTGTTATTATTGATATGAAACAAAGTCTCTTTTTCTTACGAAACTCAAAAACATAATTACCGTTTTGTCGCTGTGGCGTGAGATCGCTCTGGCTCTGAGGTCAGTTCAAGAGAAGCACATGATCTTCTCTTCCGCCTTAATAATACCAGTTACTGCGCGAAATAAACATGAATGAGCATCTGAAAGTGTGTTAAAAGATAGAGTACAACTAATCGAAGTCCGTATCATGTGACATGGAATCGCTCAATCAGTGTTTCAGCCGTGGAAAGACGTTAGTAATCAATGTCATGTAACGTCACATTTACCTCAGAAAAACATATCCAGTGACCATAAACTTGTTAGTCAGCTAGAAAAATTAATTCTAGAGAGGAGCATTTTGTTAAATATATGCACCATATTACATATTCATTATCATTTTTAAGGTTCTTCAATATTTAATGCATGTTTGAATAAATCTGGAAAGTTTTTTATGACAGCCACCATTTAAATGTTTATATAATTTCATATAATTGAATTATTATAAAAATAAATAAAAGTGTATTTTAAGTGTTTGTATACAAATCAGTTAATTTTTACCTTCAATATTATAATAGGCTAATGAAGCCTTTAGGCTGCAACTGACTCCCATAGTTTACAATAATAGTTAAGAGATTTGTTTTCCTTGAGAATATTTGCAATGTATTGTACCTGATATTTGGGGATATTTGGGGATATTTAATTGAATTAATCAATCAACAATACTATTGATCAGCATTACCAAACGTGGACGTTTTCCACTAGAAACAAACATTGATGTATTATTTTAATTGAATACTGTGAAGCTGCTTTGATACAATCTGTATTGTGAAAAGCGCTATATAAATAAACTTGACTTGACTTGATATCCAAAATAATCAATATTGAATCAAATCGAAATCTAATCGAATTGCAAGCTTGTCAATCGAAATCGAATCAAATTGTGAAATTTGTGTCAATACCCAGCCCTACTTATTATATGCAACTTTATAGTTTTTGCCTGCAGAATTGTTTAGTTACGTCACTTACTGGACCGTATTAACCAGCCAAACGTTCACCGATTGGTTTGTTTGCTGTGAATATGCATGCAAACTATGACAAATGCTCACTTGCTGTTGAAATTGTAAGCATTTCCATTGTTTTTCAAAATGAAAATGCTTACATTATATCAATATAACTGTAAAATGTAAGTTATGTACTTGCTAAAACATCTTAAGCAATCACTTTGCGCACACTGACCACTTAAATCTATATTCCTGTGACCTTCTTTCAGGCATTTAATATAATGTGCTCTTATGCTTTAGACAGTTTGTGCAGAACACTTTATATCCCCCCCGCAGCGGCTCATTCTGTGTTCTCAGATGATTTCAGATGTGTTTTGTTCATAGAAATGGGTTTTATGCAACTGCAAAGTCGTGTCACCGATGTAGTTTCTCTCTCGCACAACGCATGGACCAGACGAATAGAACATTAAATGTATTATATTTTCATTTAGTTGTAGTTTTTCGCTTCCGGGTGGATTTTTGAGATGCATCTCTTTGCAGACGATGCTTGTGTTGATGCAGACTCATGAAGAGCACATGCGGTTGTGCAGTAATGTTGCTAATGGACTGTGATGAATTTGTGGTGATGTCACAGTTTCCACCGCAGACGTTTTAATGGAGGACCCGCGCGATCAGTGTGATGATGTATTTCCCCTCAGACTGACATGTTAGTGGTGGAGGATGCAGGGGTGGGCGAAATGGCAAAAATATCATATCACATTTTTTTTCAGGACAGGATCACAATCCATGATCATATAAAAAAAAAAGAATTATTGTTGGTTTAAGACTGTTTATCTCAAACTAATATCTCTATTTTAAATTTGCCTTACAAGATCACAAAACATAAAAGAAAAAAGAATGGCTGACCATTAGAGCTGTCACTTTTTATTCAATATTCGAATATGCATTCGAACATGACGTGAAATATCCGAAATCGAACTATAAATAAACTATCCGGTTTTTAAAGTGCCATGTTTTGCGCATTTTTTACAGTCAATGATTAGACCGTTTGTTTTTTATTTTATTGTTTGCCATCTCATCCAGTAGCGGCCGCTCTAAACATATTGTTCAAGCGATCAAGCGAATAATAGCCAATAGCCAGCTTGTTTTGAAAATGGAAGATAACGACAAGACTAAAGAGACTGCGCTGTAATTCCTGCCTATTACACACACACACACACACACACACACACACGACCCACAGAAAAGACGCGTGTCAGTATCGAGTTCTCTTTCGGGCTGAACAAACCATAACACACACATTATGCCAAATGTCCATTTTTGACAAGTGTCCTCATAAGAGCAGTCTTAAATTATTTAAATAAAGTCTTAAATGAACGTAGAGATTTGTGAGAAAATGGGACGCGTGTCAGATCGCGTCTCTATCAGCAGCGGCTGGTCTTAAAGTGTCATTAATGTTAATAAAAGAACAAAGGTAAGAGAGTAAATTACTCACTCAGACCCGGCGCCAGGAGGATTATTATACCGGTGGCCTAATAATCAATGCAATCCGTTATCTTTTAACACATCTCCGGCGAACAGCTTCTTCACGCAAAAGAAGAACTCTTCATGAAGTGCAGTGAAATTCAGCGACCAAGTGGCGTTTCCTGATGGATCGAGGTTGTTCGTTAACTTCATTTTACATTTTACTCGTAGATATTCGAATATATTGCTTGATATTTGATATCCGTTCGAATTAGATTTTTCTCAAAAGTGACTGACCATTTAGGCCAAAATAGGGGCGTGCCAACATTTTATTTTACTTTATTTTACTTACATTTTACATTTACATTTATTCATTTAGCTGACGCTTTTATACAAAGCGACTTACAATTGCTATATATGTCAGAGGTCGTACGCCTCTGGAGCAATTAGGGGTTAAGTGTCTTGCTCAGGGACACATTGGTGTCTCACAGTGGATTCGAACCCGGGTCTCTCACACCAAAGGCATGTGTCTTATCCACTGCGCCACTACCACCCCTGATACTTCATCATCATATCTTTGTTATTAAATATTAGAACAAAGATGCAAGTTACAAATATGATGCAAATTAAATAAACAGTGTTTTAAATGTTTCAGCTACAGTAGGTCTGTTTAACAGGAGCATTCATGTAAGAAATTGAAAAAATTAGCACTGCATAGTCTTCACTGTATTAATTAAATATGCACTGATTCTTATTAAAGCGACACAAGTTAATCAGTCAAGAGCATCAACAAAAGAATCAACAATTTTTGATCAATTGAATGCATCCTCGCTGAATACGAGTATAATTTCTCTGAAATGTGTGTGAAAATACTGTGTCCTGCAGTGTAAACGCAGTCTCAGATTCCTCATTAGAGCTCGCTGTGGGGAACGAGAGAATCCCAGTCCTGTGTTTCTCAGGATGCGTGTTGCTTCAGTATGTCTGATTCTGCTTTTGAAGTTCATAGAGGAGGGGACTGGAGCGATGCCAGCGCTGTTGTCTGGAACGGCGTGTTTCAGCCTTTTGAAATGCAGAGGACTGAAGTTGAGATGGCGTGAACCCGAAGACCCTCTTTATTTTTCTCAGTGTTGCTGAACTCAGTGGCTTCTGAAGTCCTGATCTCTGCATTCACGCTCTGAATACATAAACTACAGTAGTACCAGTTCAGTGACCTCCTCCTCCTCTAGATTAATTCAGATTCTGGATTCTGGATTGTTTTGTGTTACATTCTTCATGCAGATATAATGTCAAGGACTTTTGTTTTTAATAAGACTAAAATAACAGATAATAATATATTTAAGCTGTTAAAATATATATTATTGTTAATTTTCATGCAATAATAAAAACATGAAGTTTGTACAAACACACAAACTTGAACCAAGCGTTTAGACCCTCAATTTATTAATTAGTTAGTTAGGGTTATTTATTTATTTTAGTCTGTAAAAGCATCCAATTAAAAACTGACAATTAAGCAAACCAGTTTTTTGTGTATTTTCACTTTGCAAATTTACAGGTTCTTCCCCAAATTTAAACTATTATACTGAACAATATTTAAAGTAGATGCAACATGTACAGTAATATCAATTTGATGGATCTGTGTCATCACAGCTTGTGTGTTTTCTAAAGCTAAACCTAAGCATTATTTTAGAGAGACACTGACAGACAAGACTCTTTCATTGCGGTTTTCTTTAGACTTGAGATTCTCGAGTGTCATCAGAGTCTCTGATGTGTTTTCATGGAATATTGCATTGAATCTCTCCGAGGCTTGAAACGCAGTGCTTTGGGTTCTGCTGCGTCTCGGTACATCTCCGTCTTAATAGGGCGAGCTGTCCTCTGTCAAACACAATGTGAGCTAAATGAAATATCAACCGTGTTTCCCGGGGGACCTGCCGTCCCTCGAGTGTTACCATGGCAACAGGTTAGCAAGGGTGGTCATTTGGTCGCATTTAAAGAGAATTGCACCCATGTGGGCGCCGAGACTCGGGGACCGACGGCAAACGCGCGGCAGACAGCGGCAAATTACGTATTCACAGATAAGACAAAAGCACTTAATTAGAGGCTCATCGCTAATCGGTTTCCAGTGTTATGCTACATTTTTAACAAATGATTGTGTGGAATTTTGCACAAGAAATTGTGTGTATTCCAATCAATCCCTGCATGCATCAGTCACACAAGCGCAGGCTGATTCATTTTTAGCTCTTTACATTAGTTTGTTGCCTGATTAATTCACATATTTACAGTTGGTGCTGTGTGGATGGAGAATTGATTAACGTTATCTTTTTAAAACCTTTTTAATTCCCGTTTTCAATTATACACACAGGAGGTGAATCTACACACACACAGTTTTGACTTTCAACATATTCTGCCTCAAAAATGTCATCTGCATTATATTGTATTATATTATACTATACTTATATGTGTATATATATATATATATATATATATATATATATACACACACACATATATCAATTCACTCCAAGCAGAATCAGTATTTTAAAGGGGTGGTATAATGCCCTTTTCACAAGATGTAAAATAAGTCTCTGATGTCCCCAGAGTGTGTATGTGAAGTTTTAGCTCAAAATACCCCACAGATATTTTTATATAGCATGTTAAAATTGTCAATTTTTGAGAGTGAGCAAAAACGCACTGTTTTGTGTCTGTCCCTTTAAATGCAAATGAGCTGCTGCTCCCGGCACAGGGGGCGGAGCTACAACAGCTTGCACTCACACAGACATGCACTGAAAATTTCTAAAACTTTTAGCCTTTTTTGTTCAAACCGGATTCAGACAATGATGGAGAGACTCAAGAAGAAGTGACAACATGTAGAAGCAACAGGACGTTTCTGAATGATTAGTTGATGAGTTTATGAAGCTGATGTGTAGTTATCTTCTAGTCATTGATTAGCATATTCAGTCATGATAATCTATAAATCACGTTCCCGGGGGCGGGGTTTATGTCAATTGTAGGGTTGGTGATGTCACTAACCCGGGAGGAATGTGGTGTAGTCTCTACCAGCCGTTTGTTGTAGTCCTTAAAAAGCTATTTCTTTAAAAGCAAATATCTCCCTTTGCTTTGAACTTTGAGCGTTGTAACTTTGCAGATGTTGTTTATGCTCAAACAGCAACATTACACACTAACTAAAGTAAAAAAAGCGAAATCATAATCAACCACCCCTTTAACGTTTCTGTTCATGCGTTTTGTTCGGTAACATTTCTATTCTGAATACGGTTTGATTACAGAAAATACCGGTTAATAATGTTATAATTTTAAATTTTTTTTTTCAATTGAACTTTATACTAGAGCTTGTGACTAAACCTTGTAACTCTAGTGGATCCTTAAACTAGTCTTTAAATAAGTACAGTGTTTTCTTAAAAAAAAAAAAAAAAATATAATATAACAACACACGCAAGTGTCGGATGATACATTAAGCCACAATACTAACTTTGACAACAAGGTGTTTAATCATTTAAAAATATATTTTTAATACATTTCCTGAATAGTGGCGGAAACAAATAATTGTACAAATACTCAATTTTCGCTGGTTTCAAAACATGCACCTGGATATAACCTGCCATGGCACCATATCCTCGGATAAACACCTGCGATCCAACAGCTAATGCGCACGCATTTCACTCATGTTGGAGACGTCAACATCACGTTTGCATTAGTCTCGTGTAGCCAGTTCAGAAGCTCTGGAGTCTATAGCAGCTTTCATTGGCCAAGGACATTAAATTAGCCATCTGACTGACATGTAAAGCAACCAATCACAGTTCGTTTTGTTCCGCGTCATGTATCATTTAGGTATGTTTACCACAGGCTTTATTTTACTCATAAATTGAAAAACCTCATTATAAAAACACAATAGAAAAATCTCCAAGAAACCAGTGGCGAATTAGACTTCCGGACTGGCGTCAAACATGCACTCTATACAGTTCTGCTCATGGTTTAGTTGCTGCTTAGTGTCTCAAACCAAAGATTTCTTTTGCTGTCTAAATCCGATGTGATGATTGTCTAATCAGCTTGTCGAAGGGTCGAGGGAAAGGCACAGCAATCAAGAGATTGAGCCTGTTAATGTGCGCTCTGAAACCAGCGCTTTGAAGTGTTCAGCGAAAGTGAGCGAGTTAATGGTCCCTCCACCTGAAGGAGCTTTAGATTGATGCTCTTTTCCCAGACCTCATCTCAGGGTGAAGACCGTGCCGTTCCTATTAACCCCAACTGTCCAAATGGGAAATATCCCCATCTGTCAAATGGAGGTTTCAATAATAAATCAGGACAAATTAAGGGGGACCCTCAGAAGGACCTGCTTTCTCACCCGCATCTGCCAGGTTTTCTCACTTCTGGCCACACAAACTGTTGAGCTTCAGTGAACTCTGCTGTTAGGACATCACTTCACAGAGAAATATTTCACTTAATGCATTCTCTTAGATATGATTCTTCCTTTTGGGTATGTGGGATTTTTCACAGGAGGAACTGAATAAGCTGCTTGAGGTTGAGCATTACAGTGATCTTATCCCAGATCAAGTCTCTAAACACTCTTATCCATGGTAAACGCACCTGAATTTGCTTAGGATCTTCCCTGTTGTTGCCTTTAAATATTGATAAAGCTGTGTGTGACATGTAATGAAATCAATTTATATTTTGTGCCTCACTTCATGATATCTGTAGGGCCCGATGAAATCCGTTTTATTATTTCCCACATTCCGTTTTTGTTTTTTCAAAATTCATTTTTTTTCCGTTTTCATTTTTCTGGAGTTTTATCCTATTTAAATTTTTTCAACTCTTTTTTTAATGGTTAAATAAAAATTTTGTAATCAAAAAGCATGTCTAATTAATTGAAATCATGAAACTTATACAATTTAACAACAATTTATTAAAAGTTTAACAAAAATTACATGTTTTACATGTTTATTTTTTCCTCCCAATTTTTTTTATTTATTTGAATAATTTTTTTATACCAAATTCTGTTTTCTGTTTTAAGTTTTTTAGATTCCATGTTAATGCTTTTATTAAATTGTAATAATCAAAAAGAATGTCTAATTAATTGAATTCATAAAAACAATTCAATTCAAGAAACAATGATTTTTAATTCTGTATTGTTCTGTATTTTATTTTTTTCTGGCAATCAAATGAAGGCATAAAACATGAATTTTATCATGAAATTAAACAGTTTTTTTGTCAAACAAAGTGCTGCACAACAGAGCTTTACTGTTCAAATAAAAAATGGATGAAAATTGTGATTATCGTGACATGAAACCATATGCACCATTCATTCACACAAAGACTTGTCTTTTTGCAGTTTAATATCCACAGACACTAGTGTATATTTTGATTTGATTGAAGTGTAATGACCTGCTTTTTGTTTATTAATCAATAATCGGATTTCGTCCTCGTTTTCTGCATTGCAGAAATCATAGAGCCCTGTGTTTGTTTGTCCATTTCTCCCTCCATCTGTGTTCAGATCATCACTTTTTTTATCTGTTAGGCTGCTGAACTTTAGTTGCGAGATTATTGGATGTAGAGAATGGCAATGATTGGTTAGGAATGATCTGGCTATAAGAGGCTGAAACTCTCATTTGTGCCCTGCATTATTTATCAAGTGCAAACATGGCATGATATTTGGCAGCAGTGTTAGATCAACATGAGTTTAGAGCAGCTCCTCAAGGGCTCACAGATCACATGCTGTTGGGATATGAGCTTCAGTTCAGCAGCCAATAATAATTATAGCCCTATAATAAAAATAAAAAACTAATGTTTTAACAAGAGTTTGATCTGTCAAACATCATACCACACTGCTCCTGATGACAACAGAATAGCCAAAACATTTTTTTTTTTTTTTTTTTTTTACTTATTGTTAAATCTGTACATATTCATGGGAAATTATGAAATATTCTCATTCAGGGTTCCTGCGGGTCATAAAAAGTCTTAATTCGCCTTTACATAAATTAAGGCCTTGAATTTTTTTTAAATCAGAGCAGAAAGTCTTAAATTCGTGAAGTCATGGCATTAAATGTGTTGCATCTTCCCACTTTTTGTCCTGTTTTCCAACACAAATATCTAAACATCTTTGACACATCTACTTGTGAAAAAAGTCTTGAATTGTTTTTAAAGTTTAGCTTAAAACAAGAACAAATATCTCATGATATCTATGTTATGAGAACTTCCCTTTGAATAAAGTTTGATTTTTCTGAGCCTATTAGCAGATCTTTGTTCTTGATTTAATCATAAACTTCAATTTCACCGAAAACAAGACTTAATATTTTGTGTCATTTTGCATCTCAAGTAAATGTATCTTGATTTAAGAATCTTAAGACAATTGCACTGGAAAACAAGACAAAAATACTGAGGAAGAACATCACTTTTTTTTTTGCTGTGATCAGAAGGTACAGTAACAAATATTTCCATATTCGAGTTGCTGGGAGCAGAGCGATTAAACATTTATACCTTACTTTTTCTTTACTTGGTCTTTTAAATAAATTCTTTAAAAAGTCTTGAATTTACCTTAATTAAACCTGCAGAAACCCTTTTTATTTAGTAATTTTTTTTTTTTTAAAAACCCTGCATAATCTACTTGAATACAGTCGAAAATAATTGTTCCTCTGATTTAAAAAAAGCCATTTCAGAGCAAATGCATAGAGTTTAATATGGCAATATACCTCTGTATAAAAATTACAGCAAATGCTCCATGATTGTAAATGTAAATTAGATGAAGTTTTTAAACTGTCTCTCTCTCTCTCTCTCTCTCTCGTTCTCTCTGCAGGTTGTGGCGTATCATTACTGCCAGGCTGATAACACATACACGTGTCTGGTCCCTGAGTTTGTGCACAGTGTGTCTGCTCTCCTGTGCAGAGCGCATCAGCTGACCGCATACAGAGAACTGCTGCTGAAAGAGACACACCTACAGAGCATGCTCAGTCTGCGCTCCTGTGTGCAGGATCCCATCGGTGCCTTCCGCAGGGGGATCCTGCAACCGCTCATCAACCTACGCAAAGGTACAGGAACACAACCGAAATCAAAACCAACACCATGCACTTCCTTAAAGGTGCAGTAAGCGAGTTTTGAGGAACACTGTTGATATTTGAAATCAACCCAAACACACACGCCCCTCTCTTCATTGCTCAAATGCATGAGTGGATGTCTCATTATCATAGCTGAAGCAAAAAACAAAAAATGAATATGTAGCACACAAGAGTTTATACCAGCAAGAGTTTGCTGTTAGTCGCCTGCAGCACACCAGCTCCAGACAAAGAATTATACTCAAAACTGTCTTGTTATTATAGCTAACATAACAACAACAGCATATCTTGGTTATGGGAAACATAGCAAAAACAATGTTTCTCACATATGGAGCAGAAACCATGAAACTTCGGTGTCCGTTTTCAGGCCTTCCCACTGCGCCGGAACATGCCCCTACAGCTGATTGGTTCACTCTCTCTCCTCCTCCATCATGAGTGAACACGCCCCCTACTGCTGATTGGCTCACTCACTCTCCTCCCCCATCATAAGTGGACACGCCCCCTTACTGCTGATTGGCTCACTCTCTCTCCTCCCCCATCATGAGTGAACACGCCCCCTTTTGCTGATTGGCTCACTCTCCTCCCCCATCATGAGTGAACACGCCCCCTACTGCTGATTGGCTCACTCACTATCCAAAAGGTAGTGAGTGAGCCAATTGATAAATTTAATTTTATCAATCAATAAATTCCACTAGAAACAAACCTTGTTGTATTATTTTAATTTAATACTGTGAAACTGCTTTGATACAATCTGTATTGTGAAAAGCGCTATACAAATATACTTGACTATCCTCACCCATCATGAGTGAACACGCCCCCTACTGCTGATTGGCTCTCTCACTCTCCTCCCCATCATAAGTGGACACGCCCCCTTACTGCTGATTGGCTCACTCACTCTCCTCCCCCATCATAAGTGGACACGCCCCCTTACTGCTGATTGGCTCACTCTCTCTCCTCCCCCATCATGAGTGAACACACCCCCTTTTGCTGATTGGCTCATTCTCCTCCCCCATCATGAGTGAACACGTCCCCTTCTGCTGATTGGCTCACTCTGTCTCCTCCCCCATCATGAGTGAACACGCCCCCTACTGCTGATTGGCTACAAGTGTGTTTTGGTTCTCGGTCCGATCCACTTTCAACAGTGTTTCTCAGAACTGCACCTTTTAAGACATGTTTGTGGTTTTGTTGTGAATGATTCATCAGTTGCACAATATTGCAAAGAAAACAATATAATTCAATAATTCCATCCATGCATTTCACTCAGAAATACATTGCATTATGGACTCCAATATGGGTTCCAAATGTCGTTGATTTTAATTTCATAATTGAGTGATTTTTTGGCCTGTCCTCTGGCTCTCTTCCTTCTGCATCCGTTACAGTTCAGAGAAGGTTATGTGGACAGAAGTGAACATCATTAAATGACGCATTTTATTAAACCGGATGAGTTGGGATGTCATATGTTTAATGTTCGGCAGATGGCCCGATTATATGAATGGGGTGAATTTGCTTTGTTGTTGCATTAAATGCAGAGAATCCATTTTCCCAAGGCTGTTAGCACATGCACTCATGTACCGGCCCACGTTTATTTCTCAGAAACTGAATCAGTGAGATGAATTAAATCAATTGGACTTAATATATAATAAGACGTAATAACAAGACTGTCTTTAGTTTTTCCTCAAAAAGAATAATGGGTTTGACAATAGACAACCTGTTCCGGTTTATAAAAAAAGATAATACTGGAAAGGAATAATTTTCATGACATTTGATTTAGTTAATGGTTTTTCTACATTCTTACAGAACATCTACAGCCTCTGTTTTCCCTCTTGATCCTCTACAGGTTTATCCTGCGTTTATTTGCTCTTAAAGCTCAGGCTCTCTCTGAGTCTCGGAGATCTCAAGGTCATTGTGGTTTGTTTTATGTGGAGGTCCAAGTCTTTTGCTCAGCTCGATCGATATTTTATTGTAAAAGCAGACGCTGATAAACAAACCCTGTGTTTGTTTGATGGAAATGGAAGACGCTGTGGATCAATACAGCCTCGTGAGGAGAGAAGACAAACCAGATGGAAACCAATCTTAAGCTCTGCCTGCATTGATTAAAAAAAACATAAATTTTTTTCTTAATCAATATTATTTTATATTTATATAGTTTTTCCTTTCTTCATTTTGTTTTTATCTCTTGCTTTAGGCTTAAAAAGTTATAAGCTTAATTCTAATATATCTATCTATATAGTGGCACTTTCCAAAGATAAGACTCCATGAACCGCATTATCGCACACTGCTCCACATGAACTGTTATTATTTACATGCGTGGAGCGTCTCAAACTCCATCTCTGATTATGCTGTGAGTTTGGGTTGCTTATAACGATCATAATGGGAATGCAATGTGCGCCATTTCATCAGATTAGTACGGTAAATCATTTATAAACCTACGCCAACAGCAGAATACCTCAATATGTTTGCAAACTCATTGCGATTTCAAAATAAAAGTTTAAACTCTCGCTCTGAGTTTGCATGTTATGTGTATTATAGACCTTATGCGCCAGAGAAATGAGGGCGCCGCCATCTTTAGAATATTGTCTTTTAACTTCCGTTTTTGCAGTCGCTCTGTATATCTCTATGGCGCTGCTGTCCAGGAGTAATTAGCTTTTGAAGTGGATTTACTTAATGTAAAGTTAACGAAAGTTATCACGAGGACTGTAATGTTTAAAGCAGATGACTAAACTCATGTCAGTCGACCGGGAAGATTTTAAAACGAGCCGTTCATTCATAAACACGCAAAATCACTGTAAAAAAACCGACCGGAAGTCAAAAGACAACGAGCGCAGCGCTGAAAAGGGGCGGGGCTACATAATGTCTATATTATGTATTTAAACAGTGTTGTTTTTATAAAACCATATGATTACTTTCTTTTGACATTTTATTTGAACCAAAGATTATTGCCTCATTGTTATTATATAAGTATTGTAAGTCATTTTTAAAGGTTATTGTTTGCTATTTTTATTACCACAAAAATAATCATAGTCCTCGATTAATCGTCAAAAATAATCGACCGACTACTCGATTACCATAATAATCATTAGTGGACGCCCTACTACATTCATTCAAGTGCTATTAAACCATTCAAGCGTGATAAGACTCAAACCTAACTCGGATCTATACCGGCGTGCTTTGAGTTCTCTTTTGCACTTGAACGGACAAAAAAAACGCAAAATTGTCAAAATTCCCGTTTTGTCGAGCATCCTCGTAAGCTCAGTCTGAAATTAGTGTTTAAAGTGTTAAATAAACGTAAAAAGTTGAGAGAAAATAGGATGTGTCATGTGCATCAGGTCTTAAAGTGACAGCAGCCTAATAAACCGGCTGCTGTATTGTGTTAGTATTTTGCAGAGTGTATGTAAACTTTTGACCACGACTGTAAAGAATTGTTAAGCTCCTAGGGCTAATTAATATCCGGTGGCAACCACCAAAGATTGTCCGATCAGAACAAATAAGTGATGTCCGTTTAGGAGGAGCCAGATGCACACACCACTCATAGACCACTCAAACTTGAACAGTATTTAATTAAGTGTGGTTCTAGAAAGAGAAACAAGAATAAAAAAGTATAAATATACACACTGATAAAACATCAATATGCAAATGAATACAATCTGTATTCCGTATGACATTAACACTGGAAATATGTCTATACAGCGATCGTATAATAGGATTATCTTACAGACACGTGTGCTACTGCATATGTGATAATCACGTCTTTAAACACACTCACAGTGTAAATACACAGTATAATGAAAGAGATTAACTTACTCTTTGATGCACGCACACATGCGATTACTCTTTATTGCATCGCGGATGAACTGGCATCATCATCGCGTTAGGTCCGTCTTGCGCTTATAGTAATAATAGCGCTCGTACCTCAAACTAAACTGCGTCAGCACCATCGGGTCCTAACAATAGGACAACTTACTGCCTGACTACATAACAACAGGGAATGAACTATTACACATATACAAAGAACTGTATGAATATATTAATGACTGGCCCTCATTTTAGTACAACGACTGTATACTGTATATATACACATATCATAATACATCTAAGTCTTAATGCGTTATGCAATCTTGCTTCAAGTTAATTGATCTTGTTTTAAGAATTTTAGACATTTTACTTGGAAAATAATGCAAAATAAAGTAAAGAATTAAAATGTTTCTGAATGTCCACTCACGCCACACACTATTGAAACTGATTTGAGGGGAAGAGTTTCTCCTGAAGCTCTCCGTCATGCCATGAAGAAGTCAGCGCAGAGATTTGTGGTGGAGGTTTAAAAGCAGAGATGGTTTATGGATGCTGCTCGACCATATTCCTCGCTCAAATAACATTTCAAAGCTGAGGAAGTGCAGCACTTGATCTGTCGCTCACTGTGGAACTATTTCTCTGTCTCTGTGTTATCCTGCCGTTACTGTTCGGCTCTGGGAAGTCGCTCACATCTCGTGTGTGATGAATGATTAAATTGACTCCTGATGGCGACGCTTCATTTGAGGCAAAACAAAGACTTGCCACATCTGGAGACTTTTAATTGTGAAGTGGACGGATCTGTGCTCATGAAAATAAAAAATACATCTTTATTCTATAGCAGAGAGATTCATATTATATGGATTTGTTTTATTAAGTTGTTTGTTTGAGAATTATTGAAGTCAAGTCTCATCTGCATGGACATTTCCTCATGTTGTAGCATTAGGATCTCTGCAGAATAAATGTAAATGATCACATAACTCAAAGGAAAGAAGAATGCATTGCACATCTAGAGCTGGACTCTAGACACAGCTCGGGACACACCAAACCGATGCCAAAGAACTAGCGCTGATGAAAGCCTAGTGTTGTCGAAAAGCTGCACTTGAACACACAGAGAGAGCTACTGCCGACTGTCAGCTAGCATGCGTGTTCTGCGCCTGCGTGTAAATGAGACAACTGTCTATTTCTGCAGATATATTCATCTATATTCGTCATTCAAAAAGGGAAACCGACGCTGCCGGCTGCAGATACACACACCATAAACATTACCGTTTTGAATATCAATCCTGCTAAACACTTTCTTTATTCCACTCTGCTCATGTTAATATTTAAATATTCGCCAAGGAACAGTCGTACCGGTTTGACTTCTTTGCTATTATTCTCGTGCACTGACTCGTTCACTAAGCTGAACAGCCAATCAGAGTTCCCTCCTTCACCGACAGCCCGAAGCCGATTCAACATGTCGAATCGGCCGAAAAAAAGCAGACGAGGACCAATTTCTTCAAAAAAAAAAAGAAACAAAAAGTGTGTCCCGGGCTTAAAGTTACATGAGAGATTGATTTCATTAGTACACAGGAGACTTAGTGCTGAAGCTCAGTGGATTTACAGTTGTTATTATGCTCTCGCTTTAACTTTTTATCGATGTATGACCATTTAATAATGGATAAATCTGATTTAAACTAAGCGAGCTGCATTTGAATTTGCAGAGTAACTCATCAGTGACCACCTTTTTTTAAATTAATGCTCAAAGTTGTTCTTTTCTTGACCATAAACCATAAACTGATACAGTTAGACCAAAGAACTGTACAGTTACAATAAATAATAGTTATATTACAATTATTATGGTGACACTTACAATGGGTCTCATTAGTTAATGCATTAACAAACATCAACTAATAATGACATATTTGACAATTAAACATTTAATTTTTTAGAGCTTTGTTAATGTTGATAAAAATATTAATTTTCATGTTAGTTCACAGCAGGGTTATTGTTAAAATAAAATGTTAAAACATTTCTGTTAATTGAAATATAGCTCAAATATAAAATTTAAACTTAAAATTTGAAATGTTACCTTGGCAATAAACTGAAATAAGAAATTAGTGAAGCACTAAAATATTTAACTGGAAATAGATAACTAAAAGTAAACTAAAACTGAAATAAAAATAAGTTGAAAAAATGCAATTACTAAAAATTAAACTAAAATGAACATGAAAAGTTAATTTTAAAAATAGTAAAACTAAAATAACATTTGTTAACATTAACAAACAACTTTTGCTAGTTCATGTTAACTAATGTTAACAAATTCAACCTTATTGTAAAGTGTTGCCATTATTATTAATAAATGTAACTATGTAACATTGTTGTCTTTTATCATATTGCACTTGCTGCACTTTTATAAAAGCTCTGCTTCGTGTCATGCATAACAAAGAACCATAATAAATCACTGTTTTCTCAACGCCTTGCAGTTTGGCATTGAGCATATAATCCAGATTACTGAAGGCTCCTGCTTCTTCTGTATGTTAATGTTTTTAATTTTGTCTTATCAGAGAGAAAGATTCCAGAGGAAGATTGCATCATCTTGATTGACGGGCTGAATGAGGCAGAGTTTCACAAACCAGACTATGGAGACACTGTCGCCTCCTTTATCACCAAGATCATCTCCAAGTTCCCCAACTGGCTCAAACTGATCGTCACCGTGAGAACAAGCCTTCTGGTGAGACATGAATATGTGCTGTTATCTGGGAGATTTAAAGCAACAGGTCACGACCCAGTATTGGGTGGAAGGTCTGTTCTGGTGGGTCAGCAATGCTAAAATGCATTTTATCCACGTTTAATAGGATATTTTGTTGTTGATGTCAAAGGTTGTCAAATTAGACAGATATAAAGACGGACAGCTTGTATGATTCCCTAATCTTCAAAAGCCATGAACAAAAATACTAAATATATAAGAAAATATGAGTTAGACACTATTATATACAGTTTTTCTTGCAGTGAGGATAAAGATGGTTTGTGTGACCATAATGTTGTTTGCACAGTGAATTATTGGCTGTTGAGAGCTCTCATTTTTCACCTCCAAATCAAAAAGGAAATACACATTATATTTTGCTGAAACAAAAATAGAGAGCAACAGTCAGGTTCTGGAAGTAAAAACTCCATTCATTTTCTCCATAGGGAAATAGATTTTAAACGATAACTTATAAACCTTAAAAGACAGACCTACTGTGAGCTACAAGGCTGTTAATCAGTGGTAATCGTGTTTAACAGCGGAATTTGTAGTTAAAACCCATTATTACATTACCCATGATGCTGTACAGAAAACTCCACCAATCAGAGAATCCAAACAAGCAAAGTACAGCAAAAGAGCTCTTTAGCTCCGCCCATAATCGAGCCGATCTCTCTACGCCAGGGGTGGGCAAACTTTTTGGCTCAAGGGCCACACTGGGTTTTAAAATTTGACAGAGGGCCGGCCCAGTAGCAGATTATGAAACACGATCTCATGAAAGTGCCTATCTATACCACAAATTTTATTTCTCGTGCCATTTATACGCCATTAATGTTTTTTGCGTGCATATGCTACGCACTGTAAACCCCTTGGTTAGGATTAGGGGTGCGGAGTGCGTGCCTATTACACGCCATAAAGTGCGTATCATATGCACGCGAAAACTGCGTATCATAAGTAGGCTACTACAAATACAATTCGTGGTATTCGCACTTTCACGAGATCGGGCTGAGCAAACACATTTACGTTGTGGCAACGTCTGCGCGAAATTCAACAACTGAGAGACGACATTATGACAATACATTTTTTATGCTAGATATCCCCCATGTAGCATGTTATGTTTTGAGGTTAATTTTTAATTAGTTAGATATTAGATAATTATAGCCTATACTTTTTAAATATTGTTTATCCTTATTATTATTTAATGGGCCTACCAGTAAATTAGAAACAAAACACCTGCAAGTGTACACTTAGAAGAGTAAAAATGACAGAAATTAAGTCAACTTTATTAAAACTGCATATGGCAATCAATTTGCACTTCCAAAAGTCATACATTTGTGGAAAAAAACGAAATAAACGAATATACAAATTTATTTTTAAGTATAATAAAATAAAACACAAAAAGCAAAGGCAGATCAGAACATTTCATGAACAAAACCGGGTTCTGTACATGGCAGACAGGGGAGCGCGGTGGGTAAATGGAATCAGTCAGGATACATCCACAAATCCAGAGGAGCAAAGAAACTAAATAGCAGACAAATTAAAGGAGAAACTAAACGGGTGTGCAAGCGGTTACCAAACATTTTTTTTTCTCTGTGAGTTTCCAAAAAAGGAAAAAACATTAACGTGCAACAAGTCTATGCGCTTAAGTCGCTGTCTGTTTGGTTTCCATGGTGATGCGTCATTGCTTGTTACGTGACACACACCGCAGCCACAACAGCGCTGAATGAATGATGATCTGCTTTTATGTTATTTTTCCTTTTTTACATTTGTTAGCTATGGCATGAAATATCTGATATTCCGATTGTCAAATATATGCAACGCAATATATATATAGATAACGCAAAGTATTGCAAGAAAAAGGCAAAATTAATGCGATCTTAAGACAATTTTTTAAATACTCGACGGGCCGGATTAAACAGCCTAACGGCCGGGCCGTATGTCAAGTCAAGTCAAGTCAAGTTTATTTGTATAGCGCTTTTCACAATACAGATTGCATCAAAGCAGCTTCACAGTATTAAATTAAAATAATACAACAAAGTTTGTTTCAAGAGGAATTTATTGATTGATCAAATTAAATTAAATATCCCCAAAATATCCCCAACTGAGCAAGCCAAAGGCAACAGTGGCAAGGAACCGAAAAACTCCATCAAGTGACCTAATGGTGTCCTAAAACTCCATCAGGTGCCTTAATGGAGAAAAAAAAACCTTGGGAGAACCCAGGCTCAGTCGGGGGCCAGTTCTCCTCTGGCATTGGATAGAGGCCGGATTGTATGTGGCCCGCGGGCCGTAGTTTGCCCACCCCTGCTCTACGCTATCAAAATACATAATTTTTACCTCGATTATGCTGTGCACAATGCTTCATAGGATTATAGTTCTTTCCTTCATTAAAGGGTTAGTTCACCCAAAAATGAAAATTATCCCATAATTTACTCACCCTGAAGCCATCCTAGGTGTATATGACTTTCATCTTTCAGCCAAACACAATCTGAGGTATATTAAAGGGATACTTCACCTATTAGCATTAAGCTTTGTATCAGTAGAAACCCGGTAGTATTTTCGTATAACCGTGCTTCCCTCCCTCATGTCCCCCTGAGACCAGAGATTTCTGTGTTGTGTGTCTGGAAAAAAATCTCTGATGACTCAAAAATCATCATTTATCGTCATCAGAGGCTCTTTTGTCCAGAGGCGAGAGACTCCAGCCAGTAGGAGGAGCTCGTCCCGCATGTGTTCAACCCGCCCATAGGGGGATCTCACCATAAAACGCCGTCTTTTCAGTTTCGAGTCGACTAGTAGCCTAGCTGTATCATTTCTCCCGATACTGCCCTCTGTAACCGGGAGGCGTGG
Organism: Leuciscus leuciscus; assembly: GCF_965113295.1. Lineage (NCBI taxonomy): Eukaryota > Metazoa > Chordata > Actinopteri > Cypriniformes > Leuciscidae > Leuciscus > Leuciscus leuciscus. The sequence continues at coordinate 43,056,756 of NC_138731.1, read as the reverse complement.
CTTGGGAGTGTCCTCGTAGAGCAGCGAAGCAAGTGCATTCTGGGAGTTGTTGTCTTTCATCCACATGAGCCAAAAATACATTTTCTGGCTTTTCTCAGTCTAGAAGGCTCCAACTTCACATAATTTCACATTTCTACTACATAAATGACCCAATTTAAATACACATTCATCTTTCCAGCGGTGAAATATCCCTTTAAATAATATCCTGGCTCTTCCAAACTTTATAATGGGAGTGAATGGTACATGAGATTTTGAAGCCCAAAACAGCAAATCCATCCATCATAAAAGTAATCATACGTCATGCGTCGGGTCAGAGGTCACTCTTCCGCCTGAAATACATGCGCATTCGTCCGTTACCGGAAGCCAGTGATTATAGTTTATAAAGTTTTAAATATGGATATTTTGTAACGCTTTAACAGAGACTTATTTTAGAATTTGTTATTATTCTGAATTGGCAACTAGCACTTTGAGATTTCGTTGAAATGTAAAGTGCATCATAAATAAAATGTATTATTATTATTAGAAGGATTAACCCCTTGAGGTGTATCATCTCGTTTTCGAGGGGGTCCTTACGTACAATGTAACACAATTACAACATAAAAATAATAACATAACAAAATTACAATTAACAGTACATCAACAAACAAGCAAACAACAAAACACAAACAATAAAAAATAAACAAATTAATTACACCACCAAGATATCAGAATAAACAATAATATATACATAAAATAAATACTGATCAGATCACAAATATAAATAAATATAAACATAAACAACAGTAAACATAACGACAACAACAGTGACACTTTCAATGATAACATGTGCAGTCCACCTTAAAATAAGATGATAAAGATTGTTTAAACAACCGAAATGATGTAATGGATCTGATGTCTGCAGGGAAATTATTCCTGTCTATTGGAGCTTTAAACATAAATGCCCTTTTGCCAATTGATTATTTTTTTTATTTTTTTCACAAGGAACAAGAAAATAAGTCTGAAAATGTAAAAAAACGTAATTTAAATTTAAATCCCTATGGGAGAAATTAATGGAATAAATACTTCCGAAACCAGCACCGCTGAAAAAGGGGAACAGCCTCTGTTACACTCGATAGTCTTCTTCTTATTTTGTCCTTTGATTTGGTGGTGAGAAGTGTTTTTGTCAGACTCACCCATATTCTTCTAATGTGCTCAGATCAGGTTTGGTCTTATGTTCAGCGTTTCATATTTTCTCCACCTCGTCTTGTCACTTTGGGCTAGCTCTAACGAGGAACACTGACCCTCTAAATGAGACCGTGTGACAGCTAGACAGTAATGCAGACAGTAGGAGGCCGAACGGAAAGCGAGCGAGAGAGTGTTCGTGTTGGCGGCGTTTTGACAGCTTGAAAAATGTAGTGCTCGACTAGCAGAGCAGAATCATCCACTGTTTGATACGTGTCAGACGGCAGATTGGAGTTGTGTGAGCGAGAGCACGAGCACAAATGTGTGTTTTTGTACTTATGAAAGCCTCCTAATGCGTTCTCCGTCTAGCTGTCACTATAAGTGAGGAGAGCCAGTCTACGACTGACCGATATTTTTCAGCCTTTTGACTATTTGTTATGCATCTTGATATTTATGTATTTTCTCTGAAATGGTTTAAAAGGGAGATTTTTTTATTTATTTACTGTCACTTTAGCCTAGTAGATACAAAATGTTTAATGTAAGCAGTAAAATACACTAAAACCAGATCAGGGGCCGGTTTCACAAAGCTATTTTAGACCGGTCTATAGTGTTAGAAAAGTCTAAAATTTGCTCATAGACTAGACTCTAATGCAAGTTAGACTGTTTCACAAAAATAAAGACTTAATTTAGACCAAAAACATTAGGCACCTTAGGTTAACTTAGGTCTAAGACTCTATGTTACCTTGGCAACCAGCAGTAACAATCAGTTACATTACAAACAGCCAAAAGAAAAGGGAAAATGGCTCATAATTTAAACATTTCTTCTTGTTACTACATTCTCCACTAAATTTCCCAAGTAAAATGTCCTTGTAACTGTTATACTCCTCCAACAAACACATATCTTCCGCTGGGGTAAACTGCACTGAGCGGCTGAATGCACTTACTCGATCCGCCATGTTTTTTGTTTTGAAAGGTGTCTTATTTTACCCAGAATGCATTGCAGTGTAGTCCTACTTAAGTGCTTTGTGCAACGGTCTGATTTAGATGTCTATCTGAAGTCTGACTATCTACTATATCCAAGCCATAGTCAAAGTCTATCTTTGTGAAGCCGGCCCCAGATAATAAAGGCATGTTTTCAACACCGTTTTTCACTAAATGAACACAAGGTAGTTCATATGTAATACGTTTTTTATTTATATGCACCAATAGAACAATACAGACTTAAGCAAATATTTACCTACATATAATATCATTCAAAAGTTTGGGGTCAGTAATATATAAATATATATATATGTTTTTTAAAGAAATAATTTTTTTCAGCAAAGACACACAACTTTGTAGTAATAATAGGTTGTAATAGAATCTATCGTTTATACTTAACCCTTAATCACTGTTAAAAAAGGACAACACTTTTTGAGCACTTCTTGCGTTGTTGTTGCTTTTGCCTCTTTATGATGACTCGCTGAATTTTGTCCTAATCTGTAAGTCGCTTTGGAGAAAGGCGTCTGCTAAATGACTAAATGTAAATGTAAATGTAAGGTGTTTGGGGTCATTTTGACCCCAAACCTTTAAAGAGCAATTGCATAAGGAAATATAATTTTTTATATGGAAAACTATATATCTTTTTTTTTATTTACTTCTAAACTATCCATTTATGCTGTGTTTTTGTGGAAATGTTGAAGTTTTTTACCTATTTACTGCACAAATACATAACTAGGCCATAAATTGGCTCATGAAAAATGATTTTTAAAAGAAAAAATCACTTAAATGATGATCATAATTAAATATAAATAGTTTCTGGACATTGCTCTATGTGTTAGGGATAGAACACTGCCATCTAAAGGTTAGTTGAAAACAAGCTTGTTCCATGTTGCATATGTGACATGTGTGTGTTTGTGTGTGTTTGTGTGTGTGTGTGTGTATGAGATAGAAAGTTCGTTCCACTTTGGGTTTATGCTCTAGGACCAGACCTTGATTTAAATGTAATTTCTTTTTACATTTATGCCAGTTTTGTTTATTTTATTTGCCAATTTCTAAAAAAATACTCTCTGTTGCAGTGACATACATGTGTGTGTTTGTGTGTGTTTGTGTGTGTTTGTGTGTGTGTGTGTATGAGATAGAAAGTTCGTTCCACTTTGGGTTTATGCTCTAGGACCAGACCTTGATTTAAATGTAAATTTTTTTAGATTTATGCCAGTTTTGTTTATTTTATTTGCCAATTTCTATAAAAATACTCTCTGTTGCAGTGACATACATGTGTGTGTTTGTGTGTGTTTGTGTGTGTTTGTGTGTGTGTGTGTGTGTATGAGATAGAAAGTTCGTTCCACTTTGGGTTTATGCTCTAGGACCAGACCTTGATTTAAATGTAATTTCTTTTAGATTTATGCCAGTTTTGTTTATTTTATTTGCCAATTTCTGTAAAAATGCTCTCTGTTGCAAACACATAACATTTGTGTGTTTGTTTATGTGTTTGTGTGTGTGTGTGTGTGTGTGTGTGTGTGTATGAGATAGAAAGTTCGCTCTACTTTTTATTTATGCTCTAGGACCAGACCTTGGTTTCTATGTAGAAATTTTCAGATTTATAATGGATTTACTTTTATTTTTTTGACAAATAAAATAAAAAAAAGTCATTTTTTTCATTTTCCCATTCATTTTCAATGTGGGGTCATTTTGACCCCAAACACCTTAAAAGGTAAAAAAAAATTTACACACCTTTAGAACAACCAAATCAAGCCCAGTTTTTTGTGCATGTTTAGATAGATTATTTAGGAAAAGTTCCAGAGTTTCATGCCCCTGAGATGAAGTTAACACTTTTAAAAAATGAAGGAAAAATCCATTGGGGTCTGTGTGACCCCAAACACTGATTAATAGCAAAAACAGTGTTAGAGTTGCAATGTTTGATTCATTTCAGTGAATCAGTTCAAACTGTGCGTATCACTGAATCAGTTATATGATTCATTTGCATCATCACTCAGAAAATGTTCATGAAAGTGTCCACATTTTGATTAATTAACCCTGTAAAGCCTGACAAATGCAATAATAGTCTGAAAAATCTCAATTTTGTGCCTTTTGGCAGGGCAAGTACAAATCTGATCTGGTCTGACTGGGCCAGGAGAAAAAAAAACTAGTGTTGAACCCTGATATAGTAAAAGCCACAGCTAAATGTGACATTTATTATAAGGGGTTTATGTGAAGATTGCTTTAACATCACTTAAATTAAAAGTTTTATATTTTTAAAGTCTAATAAATGTTAAAATTGAAAGCTTTCATTTATACTGTAATGTTAAATGGATATAATTATTGGTTAAAATTGAGCAAAACATCTATTTCATAGAGACATCAGTAGCAGTTTTGGTATCAGTGATAATGACCTTCATTCATAAAAAGATGCATTTATTTGGAGATTAAATGTGAAATTATTACAATATAAAATATATTAAAAAATGTAATGTTAGGTGCGATTAATTGCGATTTATTACAGAAAATGTGTGATTAATTGGTTGATTTTTTTATTAGTCGATTGATGGCTGGTTTTTAGTAAAGTTTTGGTCATGTCGATCATTTAGAAGCCTTAGAGATTTGTGTATCAAATCTTTACAGGGTTAAAATTTATGAAAATATATGTAAGTAAACATTGCTTTATTTTAAAGCAACACTAAATAACTTTTTTTACCTTAAAATAATGTCTCCAAAATCATATCAGTGGTTCATCAAGTCGTAACAGGGTGAAAGGCACTTCTGCAGTCGCTTTGCGGCCCTTTATCTGCTATAACCACACTATGCAAGTTTGCCAAACCGGGTCGCGTTTCTGTAGTTCGAATGAGACATAAGAAACTACAAATTTGACTTGCTTTACGGCAAGCGTTACAATAGTCATTATTTTGTTTTTCTTCATTTCTGATGTCGCAATACATCATACTTTCATAAAATCATGCATCATAATCTACCTTGTCTGTGGACATCGTTCATTCCAAAGCCGGCGCTGGATAAACAGCGAGCGTGCGTGCGACGTAAGGCTAAATGATTTACAACAGTGGTAATGGACAATTCCGCTTCCAACCTGTAGGGGGACCGAAGAGGAAAAGTTCTTTGGTGTTGTTTGAAAGATGCATGTAAATTATTAAATATGATTCTTTCTTGAGGAAAGAACAGTGTGAAAAAACATGCCTTGATCATTTGAACTAATAATCATGGATTTTGTCAGGTTTGTAGTGTGATGTCATCTGTTGAGTTGTGTGTGATGATGACAGGTTAATGCATCTCCGCAGTCTTTGAAGCCTCTCATCCAGCAGTTTCTCCAGGTAGCAGGACACGTCTCACGGGGAGTGTGTTGTGTGGTGGCTGGATGAGACTTGTGTGTGATGTAAAATTCATTCTGTTTTTCTCTCTCCACTGCGGTACTGTTTAATTGCTGCATTATTGGCCCTATTGACGTGCGTGTTGTGTGTGAAAACCATGTTTCAGTGTCTATCAAAGTGTCTATGAAGACTGTAGGTTCTGGTGTTCTCTGGTCACATGACTTCCTGTCATTCTATCAAACATATTAAAGGGATAGTTCACTTTGAAATTAAATTTTGGTATGTTTTAGCTTACCTCAAGGGCATCCAAGATGTAGGTGTCTTTTTTTCCGCAGTAGTTTCAATTTTGATATTTTTAGGTCAAACCGTTCTTGTCTGTCAGTCATATAATGCAGGTCGATGCGAAACCGTAGCCAATGCGACATCTAGTGTATATATCTATACCCGCCCGCGCCCTCAGATCACTTGGACATGGCTGTGTTCAAAAGGTAAAAACGATATAAATACTGTTCGTTTTCTCACACAAACCGCTCGTTTCGTGTCTTAGGCCATCAATGTGTGCTTACGATGGGGAATTGTTTAATTTGGACGACGGGGAATTGTTTTAATTTGGACTCTGTGCATGCACTTTGAGACAGTGACCATAGACCTGCATTATATGACTGACAGACAAGAACGGTTTGACCTAAAAATATCAAAATTGAAACTACTGCGGAAAAAAAGACACCTACATCTTGGATGCCCTTGAGGTAAGCTAAAACATACCAAAATTTAATTTCAAAGTGAACTATCCCTTTAATGTGTTATCTGTAAAAGAGTCTTCATCAAAATATGATGGCAAACCTGTCCTTTGACTTTTCATGAGAAACATCATGAACGTACATGTTTTATTTGATAAAAGTCATTATTTTATAAAATAACAGTTTATTAAATAATGAAACAAACTTAATTACTTTTTTTTTTTATTATTTGATATTGTCAAATTCCTTCATCTGGTACACCACTTCAGAGATTTTTACAGTTATTTGTTTATTTTGTTTATCTTTTTTTTCCTGACCATAAGCATTAGTTCAAGGTCTAAAAACTCTGCAAATTAAAACAAATATTTAACCATATACATTTTTTATAAAAGATTTTTTTTTTTTTTATGTTAAGTCTTTTTTCTCACCATGTAAAAAAAAGTTTTTAATTAACATTTAAATAAATATTTCTCCCGTATGATTCATTGTTTATTTTTAAAAAACTGTTTTATGTTTGTGTGAAGGATTTTCATTGGAAACATTTTTTTTTTTTTATGTTAGAAAAATACTTTTTTAATGAGAATTTGTGTTTTGCAAAATATAAAATAGTATAAAAAATGAACTAAACTCAAGCTATTCTTTATGACTAATTATAATATTAAGATTTTTTCCATTAGCTTTTATGGAAGAAAAAAAAACTAAACTAAACTGAATTCATACTGTATATGTCAAAAAATCTGATTGGATTGAGAACAATCCAAAACATAAATTGACCGCCTCTGGGAAAACGAGTCCTGTCTAAATAAGGGTGTATTCACACCAGGGAAGTCCGCTAGTTCACTTGCTTTGGTCCGGACCAAATACAATGTTGATTTTTTTTGTTTGGTGTGGTTCGCTTTCACACTGCCCTTTTTACAAGTGAACCAAAATTTGTAAACAAAACCACATGTGTGCTAAGGTCATCCATTCATTGGACCGAAATGCAAACCGTACCAAAATTCGTTTGGAACCGGACCGAGACAGCTTTAAGCTGGGTTCATCTGGACAGGTGTGAATACACCCTAAGGTTTATGGGAAACATTCTGGATGTATTTCTCCACTGTGAGACACGTCATGACATTCCCATCCTGTCTTTACAGGAGATCACCAGTCTTCTTCCCTTCTCCAAGATCAGCCTGGACGAATTCTCGGACAACAAGGAGATCGTGACGGACCTGAACGCCTACATACAGTACCGCATCAACGGCAGCCAGAACATACTCAACAACATCTCCCTCAACGGCAAAGCCGACCCCGTCATCGTGGGCAAAGTCAGCTCCCACCTGACCTCCCGCAGCCAGGGGTCGTACCTGTACCTCAAACTGACCCTTGACCTCTTCGAGAAGGGTCATCTGGTCATCAAGAGCGCGAGTTACAAGGTGGTTCCCGTCTCTCTGTCGGAGCTCTACCTTCTGCAGTGCAACATGAAGTTCATGTCTAACTCTGCGTTCGAGCGGGCTGTGCCGGTCCTCAACGTGGCGCTGGCGTCTCTTCACCCCATGACGGACGATCAGCTGTTTCAGGCACTGAACGCGGGCAGCGAGCGAGGAGAGCTGCTGTGGGACGACTTCCAGCAGAGGATGGAGACTCTCTCGTGTTTCCTCATCAAACGCAGGGATAAGACTCGGATGTTCTGCCACCCGTCCTTCAGAGAGTGGCTGGTGTGGCGAGCGGATGGAGAGAGTTCGGACTTCATGTGTGACCCCAGGTGAGCTTCAGTGGTGTGCAGTTTAGCGTTTACAAAAAGTCAAGTCATCTTCATTTATATAGCGCTTTTAACAATGTAGATTGTTCCAAAGTGGCTTTACATTGATAATAGGAAATTAAAGTAACAGAGATTGTTTTGGCTTTACACCAGCTCTAGAATAAAGTTATTGTCCAGCTAAAGATTTGATTGATTCACTTCCGTCGCAACGATCATTAGTTATTAACTTAGGGGCCGCTAACACGACACCGTTTTAACAGAAAACTCTTAAGTTCTTTCTGTGCACACTTCAAAAACGCGAACCCGTGAGAACGCTGATGGCGTGCACATGCATATTACGTGTTTAGTCTATAGGTATGTGCGTTTGAATATATGTGCGCAGGCGTGTAGTCCTTCCCTACAAACCAACCCTCAACAAACTACTTGTCTGGCCTTAACATTTATAATACAGAATTTCTATCGCTTCCACGTAGCCACGCGAACCTGAATCATCCCGACAACGCTTTATCTGTACAGAAGTAAAGAGAAGGGAAAAAATTTCTTGCAGGAACTTGAGAGAGTGGAGAAAAAACTGGACTTCGGTTTCCTACATATGGTTAGACAACATAGTTAAGTACAGTAACGTTGACTATATATATATATATATATATATATATAGGGCAGGGAACGGCAACTGGCGGCCCGCGGGCCAAAACTGGCCCGCCAGCAATATTTTCTGGCCCGCCGGATTATTTTGGTAGTCCTAAATGCTGCACAAAACTCTTCCACTACTTGAGAAAAGCCGTAGTCGAACCGACCGCCGCATACTGTGTGAAACACCCATAGGGAATCATGCGGCGCGGGATTACATTTTAAAGTATAACTGTGCGTTCACACCGGACGCGAATAGCGCGTCAAATTCGCGCCTTCCGCGTCTAGTTATACGCTTGACCACTTTGTGTCCATTCGCGCGTCAAAAGACGGTAGCGGTCAGAACTCTGGTGTACTTTGGACGGAGCGGGCGGTCTGACTGACAATAGCCCACTCCCGACATCTTTTGACAGCGTATCCGCACTTAATTCTGACCGCCTGTACACCTATCTCTGAGGAGCTGTTTGGTATTGAAACCATTGTCAGTCAACAACATTCTTTTTTTGCAAGGATGTTTGAAATAGTTCGGCAGAAAATAGCCTACTTCATTTCGTCAGTAGGGCAATATGATTTTCGTTTATGTTGCTTAGAAATTTGAGTGATAGGCTTTGTCCTATTTAATTTATGTTATTTATATTTCTTTTCTTTTTTTCTGTGGCATTTTTTTTTCTCTGCTGACAGTACAATGTTAAAATAGCCTAATATTTATATTGACAAGAACACAATTTTTGTATAGCATTTATAATTATTATAGGCTACTTAATCTCCTTCTTTCCGTTAGAGACATTTGAATGTGAGATTATGGAAACGAGATCTAAATTTTGTGGACCCGTCAGGTCGGGAAATAAAGCGGGGTGAACACAGAGTATTTTAAGCGGTTGCTGAATAGAACCTTGTGGGAGCGGGACTGAAAAAAAACAGTCCCGCGCAGACCTCCTTAGGTGTGTGTATGTGTGTGTCCCCGAATAAATAATAATAAAAAAATTAAAGGAATAAAGTTCAAAAGTCGGACTGTACGGAATGAGGAACGATTGCTATTCACACTTTTATTAAAATGGCTGTAATCTGTTACCACAATAGTACTTGATCTGTTTAAAATGATTTCCTTGATATATGCATAAGGTGTTAAATAAAAAATTAAAAATCAAAATTAAAATTTGTCTAATCCAGTAATTCATTTTTTCTATTTTATCTGAGCACAACCAGAAAATCAGAAAACCCGTCCTTATTCGTTTTTTTCATTTCAGTTCAGGAAATAAATAATGGAAAAACAAGTCATTTTTCATCTTTTTATTTTTGGTTTTAATTTGAAAAAAAAAAAGATTGAATGAATGATCCAGGGACGGTGACGGACACATCATATTCCACAATTATAGGCCTATATAAGAGTATTTAATTTGTATCCATAGGCCTACTCCGTGTAGCTGGCCCGCCATCTACTGGCTAAAAAAAATATTGGCCCGCAGCCAAAGTTACTTGCCGACCCCTGATATAGGGCTTTGAAACGATTAATCCCGATTATTCGCATCAAAAAAAAGTTTGTTTACATAATATATGTGCGAGTACTGTGTATAATTATTTAATATATATATAAATACACACACATGCATGTATATAAATAAGACAAATTTGTTATTTATATATAATATAAATTATATATAAATATATACAGTATATACATACAGCTATTTCTTAAATATATACATGCATGTGTGTGTATTTATATATACAAAATAATTATACACGGTACTCGCACATATATTATGTAAACACAAACTTTTATTTTGAATGTGATTAATTGCGATTAATCGCTTCACAGCCCTAATAAATATATAGACACACATACATACTGTATATTTAGACAAACCATCAATTCAACATTTCAAACAGTCATTGTAGCCAAATAGATTTATCTAGTTAAAACATTGATGACTCCTAAATTAAACGACTCTAATGCTCTAATACAAAATTTAAATTAGAGATGCTATTGAAATATGTCTTTACACTCTCATACTCGTACGTCTAATGACACAGTCATGTAACAACTTAATGACCAGAAAAAATTCTATTTACAAAACTTAATTTTACACAACCTGCAAAATCATTGCAAATGCATTGTTAAAGAGATGGTTCACCCAAAAATGGAAATTCTGTCATAATTTACTCACCCTCAAGTTGTTCCAAACCTGTATGAATTTCTTTGTTCTGCTAAACACAAAAGAAGATATTTTGAAGGATGTTTGTAACCACACAACAGTTGTGGGTCACATTGACTTCCATAGTATGAAAAAAAAAGTCAGTGGGGTTCATCAACTATTTGGTTACAAACATCCTTCAAAATATCTTAAATTGTGTTCAGCAGAACAAAGAAATTCATACAGGTTTGGAACAACTTGAGGGTGAGTAAATTATGACAGAATTTCCATTTTTGGGTGAACCATCCCTTTAATATTCAGTCACTTTAATAAAGAGCCCATAGCTTGACTCTACTATTGAATATTCACGTCTGCATTTTTATGCAAATCCAGGAACAAATTCATCCCCCAAAAAGTTGAAAAATCACAAAAGCTGCATATTATCACTACACACTGTGTCTCTGAGCTTGTGCACTTTGAACAGCTTGAAACGCTGTTGGAAGTGAATCTGACCGAGCACCAAAACACACTTGTAGCCAATCAGCAGTAAGGGGGCGTGTCCACTCAGAAGGGGGGGGAGGTTCCTGTGTTGCATAGCGTGTTCATAAATATGGGGGCGGAGCTATCAAGATAGGGGTGTGATCCTTTTGGGTAGGGGCGTGTTCACTGCCCCTTTAACACTCTTAAAGGATTAGTTCACCTCAAAAGGAAAATTTCCTGATAATTTACTCACCCCAATGCCATCCAAGATCTTTCTTCAGTGGAAAATAATTTTTTTGAGGAAAACATTTCAGGATTTTTCTCCACACAATGGACTTCAATGGCAACCAGAATGTTGAAGTTCAAATCAATGCCGTTTCAAAGGGCTCTGAAGTGCTTCAAAGGGCTCTGCACGATCCCAGCTGAGGAATATGGTCTTATCTAGCGATACGATCGGTAATTTTCTTAAAAAAAAAATTTAATTTATATACTTTTTAACCACAATTGTTGTTAAAATTGGTCTGTGACGCACCTCATATCATTGCATCACGTTGGAAAGGTCACAAAAAAAAAAGAAGAAAATAATAATAATAAATTAAAACAAAGATGTCGGACAATTTTGAAGTTGGAAGAGAAAATGAGATTTTTCGCCCTTCCCTACCTTTTTGAACCGGAGTACACAGACAAATAACTTGGAAAGATGACGTGACCTGTGACCTTTCCAACGTGATGACGCAATGCATGGCGCGTCGCAGACCAGCACAAGACGAACAATTGTGGTATGTAAATTGTAATTTTTTTTAGAAAATGACCGATCGTTTCGCTAGATAAGACCATATTCCTCAGCTGGGATCATGCAGAGCCCTTTGAAGCACTTCAGAGCCCTTTGAAACGCCATTGATTTGAACTACAACATTCTGGTTGCCATTGAAGTCCATTGTGTGGAGAAAAATCCTGAAATTTTCCTCAAAAAACTTACTTTCTTTTCCACTGAAGAAAGAAAGACATGGACATCTTGGATGGCATTGGGGTGAGTAAATTATCAGGAAATTTTCATTTTGAGGTGAACTAATCCTTTAAGTCCTGCAATAAATTCAAATGAAAGTCTCAAGCTCTATTCATTATGATGTATGAACGATATTGTATGTTTGTTTAAATGGATATTTTGGTGAGGGTGTTGTTCTCTTTTATCTCTTGAGCTCCCAGACACCGTTGAATTTACTGACTTCATTAAAATAAGAACAGGAGTTTCTTGATTGGATACAGACGGATTGTTCTTGTGTATGTGTGCGAGATTCCAGATCTGTCTTCACAGTCGGCTAATGCAGTATCGTGATCTCCTTGATGAGATGATGAAAGCCTGTGCTGATTTAAGTTGTCTGTGCAACATCCCGTTTCCTCTTATTTAATTACTTTGGAATAAATTACTAGTCCAGCTTTGATAATAGTCAGACGTTACTACAACCAAAACATCTTCATGAATTGAAATAAATCAATAACTGAAAAAATTATTATAATAAAAAAACTCAAAATAGACTAAAGCTTAACAAAAACTATGTAGTCATTTTAAAAATATTAATCAAAATTATGCTAAAATAATTCTGAGATCTGAAATTCTGAATATAGATATATAGATATAGATATATATTTAGATATAGATAGTCACTTGTTTGGTACAGATGCTGATGAGCTGTGGTGATCTGAGACTAATTGGGATTCTGTCCCTCTCCTATTCTCATTGCAGTTTGTGTCCGAGCGCTCTGATTGGCTCGTCTGTGTCCTATTCATAACTCGCCTTCCTGAACCCT
>NC_138731.1:42958760-43038760 GCF_965113295.1 Leuciscus leuciscus | reverse complement strand
CCTCTGACCTCTCACACAAGACACACACAGACACACTCAACTAACCTCTGACCTCTCACACCAGACACACACACACACACACACACACACACACACACACACACACACACACACACACACACACACACACACACACACACTCAACTAACCTCTGACCTCTCACACCACACACACACACACACACACACACACACACACACACACAGACACACTCAACTAACCTCTGACCTCTCACACCACACACACACACACACACACACACACACACACACACACACAGACACACTCAACTAACCTCTGACCTCTCACACAAGACACACACAGACACACTCAACTAACCTCTGACCTCTCACACCAGACACAGACAGACACACTCAACTAACCTCTGACCTCTCACACCAGACACACACAGACACACACAGACACACTCAACTAACCTCTGACCTCTCACACCAGACACACACAGACACACTCAACTAACCTCTGACCTCTCACACCAGACACACACAGACACACTCAACTAACCTCTGACCTCTCACACCAGACACAAAGCAGCCGGAGCAACTTTTCTCTATTAACGGATATGATGAGACACACACTGGCGAGTGACATAAATTATATATTGACTCATTATTAAAAAATGTTTACATAGTGTAGTAGCTTTAAATGCATTTAGACTGTTTGTAGTTGTGTTCTTCATATAATACCTGGTGTTGATGTGTATCTGTATATATGACTCAAAGAGAGCCAATTAGAATGCAGTGTTTGCCTCTGACTTTTGACCCCCTACTCATCTTCCCTGTCAAAGCTCCTTATGCAAACATTTATAATGAGACATGATCATGATCATTATAACTGCTAAAGTCCAGCGTTCAGGCATGTCACTTCATTTATTCAATAATGCGTTTATATAATAGATGTGTATATGTAAATTAATTTAAACAAAACTCACTGTATTTAACAAACCCGAGCACTGATGAGCTCTTCTTATCACTGAGTTTAATAGCAGAATGTTTTGACTGACATTGAGATATTTGAATACAGTTTCATATTGCTGGAATGCAAAACAATCTTGTGATTGTCTGCATCTATCAAACATTGAAATCCTCTGTCAGATTAAGTCCGCATGTCTTCACTCCATCGGTCTGATGCGAAGATTATAAAAAGAGAGAACCGATAAATGTAGGAAAGGACACTTGACATTTTAAGTAATTACCAAACCATTTTAGTTAAGGTCATTTAAAGTAAAGTCGTCCAGATGATTCCTCTGAGCTGGACTGTGTGTGTAATAGAGGACGGCCGCTGCACTGAGACTCCAGAGCAATTATCAGCAGGAATGATGGATTTTAGCTCAAAGCAAAAGTGATTTTATTTTCATCCTCATCTTAAATGTCCTCGTCCTTACGGTTCTTCCTCCCAGTGCGTCTTCTTTTGAGCACTATAGACTGCAAGCACACATTGCTCACAATGACAGATGCAATGAACTTTCTCTACTGCTCTTTTTTTTTTTTTTTTTTGTTGTTCTGTTACTGGTTTTAGGTCCATTAAAATCTGCATTGTGACATTTTCATGATAAAAAAAAAGCACAAATCAGAATTATAATAATGCAATAATAATTTTTAGTTTTTAATGAATAATTACTATAATACACCATAATTTCATGACAATACAACAAATACTATTATATCTATAAATGCTATATATATACAGTGTTGGGAAAGTTCACTTTCTACATGAACTATTTCAAAGTTCAGTTCACAAATTTTAAAATGAACTAGTTCAGCTCATAGTTCATACTTCAAAATGTTGAACTAAGTTCACAGTTCCAAAAATGAACTAGTTCATAGTTATTTTTTCCCATATGTTGCTACGAGCTATTATTTTTCAAAATTATTGCCACAGCCCATATAGAATCACAGACAGCAATTATTTTATCAGTTTTAACATGAGGAAAAACGTGCTGCTTGAATGGTCTTTTTTAATGAGGAATTATTAAAAGAAAAACAGTACAGTAGTCCTTAAGGTGCAAATGTTTTTCAATTTGAATAATTTTCCATTTCCGTACATACTAAAAAGGAATACTGGAATCCTGGAAAAATATACCAGGCAGGTTCAACAAGTGCGGATTTTCCTTTCAAAGTTTGCACAGAAATGTAAGATTTGTCTTGTTTTGTAAGATGTTTACTTGTCATAAAACTCGTTTAAATGATCATACGACGCCTCCTTGCTGCTTTGTCGCCTACGTGCTGCTTTTTGTTTTGATAACGCATGCGGCGGTGCGACACTGGTGGCTGGTGTTGCCAGATTGGGAGTTTTTTCCACTACATATTAAGGCCTGTTCACGGTGTGTTTTAGACGGGTTTTCACCTGGAAGGCTCTATAGAAATCTGGCACCCTATTGAACGAAGTTAAACTGAGAGAGCGTGACGTTCACAGACACCAGAATGAACGAGTTCACAGTAACATTCATCAGGCAGTATTACAGTACATTCAGTTCACGTTCGCCCAAAATATGAACGAGTTCATGAACTATCGTTCAATGAACGCGTTCAGGCACAACAGTGTGTATGTGTATGTGTATATATATATATAGATACAGACCCTTTCCAAAAAATTTGAATATCATGGAAAAGTTTATTTATTTCCATAATTCCATTCAAAACGTTAAACTTCCATAGATTATAGATTCAGGGCCCACAACTTAAACGATTTCAAGTATTTAGTTGTTTATTTGTACATAATTTGGGCTTCCAGCTCATAAAACCCACGAAATCAGGATTTCAAAAAATTTGAATATTACATGAAATCACACAGTAATTACACAGTGATACCATGGTCATTTGAACCAGATTTTGGTTATTTTGGCAGTGTGGGCAGGTGCAAATCCTGCTGGAAAATGAAGTCAGCATCTCCATAAAGCTTGTCTGCTGAAGGAAGCATGAAGTGCTCTGGAAATGTCCTGGTAGACGGCTGCGTTGAGTGGACAGCACAGTGGACCAACACCAGCCGATGACATGACTCCCCAAACCAACACAGACTGTGGAAACTTCACACTGGACTTCAAGCATCTTGGATTGTGTGCCTCTCCATTCTTCCTCCAGACTCTGGGACCTTGGTTTCCAAATGAGATGCAAAATTTGCTCTCATCAGAAAAGAGGACTTTGGTCCACTGTGCTTTATTAAATCCAGAGTCAACGCAGCCGTCTACCAGGACATTTCCAGAGCACTTCATGCTTCCTTCATTTTCCAGCAGGATTTGCACCTGCCCACACTGCCAAAATAACCAAAACCTGGTTCAATGACCATGTAATTACTGTGTAATTACTGTGTGTATAATTTCATGTAATATTCAAATTTTTTGAAATCCTGTTTTCGTGGGTTTTATGAGCTGGAAGCCCAAATTATGTACAAATAAACAACTAAATACTTGAAATCGTTTAAGTTGTGGGCCCTGAATCTATAATCTATGGAAGTTTAACGTTTTGAATGGAATAATGGAAATAAATCAACTTTTCCATGATATTCACATTTTTTTTAAAGGGTCTGTATAAACTGTACATGGTTATATTTGAGGAGTTATAAGAATTAATTCTGGGGAAAATGTGTTTAAAAGTTAAAAAAAAAATCGTAAAATGTTTCATTTTTAATGCTATACATATTTAATATATTATATACCGCATTATATTTATCACACTAAAACGCTCCTAGCGCCACCATCAGTTCAAATTTTACTTATGTATTAAGTGGATGTTTTGTTTTTTTCTCATAACCTTTAAAATCTTTCATTGCAAGTTGAGTAAATATGGTGTTTTCAGTTCCTGCTAACTCGCTTGTACCAAACTGTAAAATGTATGTTTTTTTTCTCCTCTCAATGTAAATGAGTCGTCCTTGAATTCTTTACATTTCTCTCAGTGAATGCTAGTCGAGTTTGGCCCTGTAATTGCTGCGTGCAGCTGTATTTTATATTTATCTTTCGCCTCTTCTTCTCCATCTCTCTCTCTCTCTCTCTCTATTCCTCAAGGTGGAGTCTAAACATTCTCATGTGGTTTTGGTAAATAAAACAAATTTCATTTCCAGGCGTCCTCAAGCCTCTGGGGCCGCGCAGCCGCTGCTGATTAAACGTTTGTTATTCATACGCTTATCAAAAGCAGAATCCAGGCTGATTAATGACTGGGACACAATGTGCCGCCTCGCGCTGGAGCTCTTAATGAGTCTGTGAATTGTGATCAGCATGCTTTACCAATCAGCAGTTTGTTCATAGTGAACTTTAAACACAGGATGAGGGATTGTTTTACAAAGAAAGACACAATATGAGGGCTGGCTGAAGATAAATGACAACCGACAGCGCCGAACGACTGAAAATCAAAGTCGATTTTAGGGATTTGGTTGAAGAGTCTGAAAGAAAACTTGGAGTTCTTGATTCAGACACATAATAAACACAATCTGAGCTCTCATACATCACTTGTCAGTCTCTAAACCGTCTCGTATCTGTCTCTAGGTGAGCCGTCTGCTGATGCTGGGTGGAGCGAATGTCAACTATCGTACGGAGGTGTTGAACAACGCCCCGGTCCTCTGTGTCCAGTCCCACCTGGGCCATCAGGAGATGGGCGCGCTGCTGCTGGAGTTCGGAGCAAACGTGGACGTGGTTTCAGAGAACGGCATGAGCTCTTTGTGTTACTCAGCGGCCGCTGGTCATCTGGGGCTGGTCAGTCTTCTCTGTAAGAGAGGAGCCAAGGTAGAGTATAGATATGCATTTATTTTCAGTGTTAGGGGTAGTAACACATTACAATTAATGTGCATTACGTAATCAGATTACTTTTTTGATGTAATGAGTAAAGAAACGCATTACTTTGTATATGTAGTAGGG
Organism: Leuciscus leuciscus; assembly: GCF_965113295.1. Classification (NCBI taxonomy): domain Eukaryota; kingdom Metazoa; phylum Chordata; class Actinopteri; order Cypriniformes; family Leuciscidae; genus Leuciscus; species Leuciscus leuciscus. The sequence goes on along the minus strand of NC_138731.1, from coordinate 43,033,893 downwards.
CTGTCAATCGATTACATTTTTTTTTTATCGCGATTAATCGCATGATTGTCATGAGTTAACTCACGATTAATCGCATTTAATCGCACATTTTTTTATTTGTTCTAAATGTACCAACAATCAACATGGGCATGGATAAATATAGATGCTTTATGCAAATGTATGTTTATTATTGAAACCATAGTCAATATAGAGCATAAGGACGAGACATTTCGAGTTTCAAAGGTCATAGATGTTTTTCAAAGAACTTGTTCATGTCTATTAGACACATGTAGAAAGAACAAAAAAATACCAGGTTCCCATTACTTCTCTTTCTTTGCACTGAGCAATTTACTAACACAAACATGTTTAGATTTTGCATGACAGGGCAGCTCTTCTGAAAATGCTAAATGTACATTTATTATTTATTATTACATTGTAGTTTGTCTCTCTCTGTGCCCATTTTGATGAAGCTAAATTCTCAATAAAACTGTTTTCATTGGTATATTTTACTGTTTGTTTTGTCAAACAACGGAATGAATATGAAATGGTGACTGAAACGCGACCCATTAAGATAACCAGCTCTCCCTTCCAAGATGTTAAGTTAATCTGCACAACAATTCTGATAATCGAGCCGTCGTCTGGTGAAATCAAATTCACATAAGATAAAGACAATATCTGTGCTCTGATTTCGGCTATACTTGTCAAATTAGTGAAGCAACATAATATCTGTGCTTTACTGAATTAAAGCGCTGCTCCTCCGCGCGAGACGCAGAGAGAGAGAGAGAGAGAGAGAGAGAGAGAGAGAGAGAGAGAGAGAGAGAGAGAGAGAGAGAGAGAGAGAGAGAGAGAGAGAGAGAGATAGATAGATAGATAGATAGATAGATAGATAGATAGATAGATAGATAGATAGATAGATAGATAGATAGATATGCACGCGCGTGCTGAGAGAGCAGTACCGGCGGTACCGGTAGATTCTCAGAAACTAAATAAGGTTTGGGCGCTTTGTTGAAGGGGAAAAATCGCTAAAGGGGTCTGCAATGTCGCTAAGTTGGCAACACTGTGTATCTCCATTTCTCCAACTAGAGGTTGGGCCACGGGTCAAACAGAAAATATGCGCTGCGTTAATCGCGAGTTAAAAAAATTTGTGCCGTTAATATGATTTTGCGTTAACGCGTTATTAACGCGTTAACTTTGACAGCCCTAATATGTAGTCATTAATATTTAAGTTATGCAAGTTACTTTTCACTTTCATAAATTAGCTGAATTAAAATTCTCTTCTCCATAACGTTGTTACTTAGACATGCACACTCAGATTTACACAAAAAACATTACTTTCAACCTTCTTTATATATTTATATATAAGGATATATATATAAGGATATATATAATGCATATATATATAATGTATATATATGTAATGTATCTAATTTATTTTTATATGATTATTATGTCATTAAAAACCCAGTGAATCAGGATATTTCAATTTGGGCAAGACTTTATTTTATCCATTCGATTAGTTGAATTGGTAAATTTGCTATTGGAAATAACATGCACAAATGAAACATTCCCAATAACAGCAGAACCGTGTGTTAAGTAAACAGGTTTCACTTTGCATTTATGAATTTAGAAGATGTTTTTATCCAAAGCGAGTTAAAAAGCAATATGCCAAAGAGCCAAACTTTTTTGTAAAATACAATGGCAGATTTATTAGAGAACTAGATTAGGAAGCAAGTTAGAGAAGATGCGAAATACAAGAAATAAAAATATATAAATGTTTTTGATCTCTCTTTGATTGACTCTTAATCGAAACCGCTAACCTGAGACTTATCTGTGAGATGCATATATTCATGTTACATGCGTATTGATTAATTTACACATGGCGTTTGTGGTCAGGTGGATCACGTGGACAAGAGTGGCCAGTGTGCGCTGGTGCATGCAGCCCTGCGGGGTCATTCAGAGGTCATCGAGTGTCTGCTGGAGCTGAGCTGGAGCAGTGAGGGTCAACATGACCTGAGCCTGAAGAACAAAGCCCTGCAGCAGGGGTTCATAGCGGCCTGCAGTATGGGACACATTCATGTGAGATCACACACACACACACACACACACACACACACACACACACACACACACACACACGTGCCATGGCAAAACTTTTTAGATGCTATTAAGATGCATTTCTGCCTTTTATGAGGGCAATTTGTTTTTCTAACCACTTAAAAACGCACAGTGTGTCGCCCATTTTGTGTCAAATGCTTCACTTGAGTCATTTATTTAATAAAAATAATTAATAAATGCTCAACTACACTAGTTGCTACTGAACAACTACAGCTGGTACATATAAAATCAAATCGGCATCAAACGTAAATGTAAATAATGCAGAAGATCTCATAACACGGTAAATTATCGGTTATAATACAGTATCATTTTGATTACTCTGTTGTCAACCATAGCAGTAGATATTGATTTATTCACTGTTTGGGAGTTGTTGTGGATATTTTCTTCACAATAAGTGTTTTCAGAGCTGATTTTTTTTTTTTTTACACACTTTATATTAGCTAAACATTCAACTAGCTATCTGACAGTAGTGTCTGCAAAAACAACCACACTAAACCCCTAATAAAACTTACAATATTAAAATAAATGTCAAATGTTGGATATAAAAAACCCAGAGGAATTCATTACAGGGGCATTTTTTGCCTTTATGAATATCTCACCATTTGTCAAGTCAGCTTTATTTCTATAGCGCTTTATACAATACAGATTGTTTCAAAGCAGCTTCACAGTTAAAAAAACAGAATCAATAATGCAAACTTCATCAAATATGAGACAAATTCAAATTCTAAAAAGGCAATAGTGTAGTGATTCAGCTCAAGTCGGTTCAATGTTGATTCACTTCAGTTTAATAACTGAAGATGTTGCAAAATTCGTCAATTATGAAACACATTTGATTCTGCCAAAAAGCAGCTCAATCTGATGGTGTCAGTTTTTTTTTAGTTTTTTTTTTACAATCAATAAGATCAATTTCACAGTACTTGGGTCACTTTTTCAAAACTCTTCTTCACACAGTTCTCATAACCAACCTTCAGTTTGGCACAGCGGTTAATTTGACATTTAAAATGCACTAAAACTATCAAAACACGTCATGCACATCTCAAATCCACTCATTCTTCCATAACACTAACAAATGTTATCCAGCAAACACACTGTCACTTATAAAACAAGGACCTAAAAACACTAACAAACAGGCAGTAAAACAAGAATCACACTCAGTAACTGCAGTAAATGTCACATGGTCCATGTTTTCGTGTAGATGGTAATGAAATTATAAGACTAACGCCTGTATTGGTGTTCGGCTATATCTTTTTTTGATAGCATTTCATTTTTTAGATTTTGAATATATTGCAATGGGTTATTATTACTATAGAAATATAGCAGATTGCTGTCTTATTCAGTTTTATATTATGTTAGGTTTTGAACTTTAAGTATAACAGTTTTGAAAAGAGTTTGTGAGCATGTGAAAATTGGCCTGTCGGTACATCAAGGTTTGTTTTCGAAGTGAGAAAAGAGAGAATTTGTGTAATTTGAAAGAAGTGGTCATTGAATGCATTTTGTTACAGAAATCATAAATGATCCACATTTTATCCCACATAGACAAACAACGACATTGCACACTAAAGAAAACTGAAAAAAGATGCAGAAAAGCTTAATAGGACCTCTTTGAAACCATGCCACAAGAGTACGTCAACTATTGTGCATAGTACACACTTATATGAATGTGTGTGTGTGCACACAAGACCTTGAAGTAGAATAAATCGTATAGATGTAGATCAGCCATAGCAACAGACCGGTCTCTAATGTCCAGCTGTTTGAGCCTTTAACCTTCAGCTCTTGTGTGTTTTATTTTGTGTTGAGACTGAGACCGCATCAGCGCTTGTTCAGTTAACTTCCTGTTGCTCAACCCAGATTGTTTCATGGTTGCAGTTAAGATCCCCAATAAACTTATTCCAAAAATCTTCCCAGTAGCGTGTAAATTGAAGAAGAAGTAGAGCTTGCATGAAACTGTAGTTTGCATTATTTTAATTACAAATATTAATTTCTTATGAATGATTTCTGATTCAAAGAATTGATTTAAACAAAAACACTTAAAAAAAAACACAATTCCAGACACTGGAGAGTAACTTCACAAAAGCCCATTTTTCCTCTCATATGCCCTTTCTAAGTCCCTAAGTCTTGCATGCTGCCCACTGGGGACGTTTCAGAGTCTTTGTCTGCTGTGTTGTTCCAGTATTGCGTTTGATTTATTGTGAGATGGTGTTTTGACAGGTGCTGGAAGGCTTGTTGATGTTGAATAATGAACTGGCGGTGCAGATTGATACCCATGACACACTGTGGGGAGAAACAGGTACGTTCATTTTTGCATATATATTTAACAATAATAAGAACAAGAACATGTTCAGCTATTCAGATGAAGGGAGAAATCCCTTCCCTTCCCTCTGACCCTTCAAAACCAGCTGTGTTTTGGCCCTTTAAAGGCGCATGTATTCAACAGCAGGACATCACTTTAATGGCCTTTTAGAATGCATTTTTATTTAATTGTATTGTTCCTGAGGTCCACTTAGATCCCACTTTGCTCAAAACATGATGTGTCATGATGTCACTGAAGTGTTTTGCATCCTCTCTTTGACCCTTATTAAAAGGCTTATTTTTGCTGCTGTGTCTTTAACATTCATATTTATGCATTTGGAAGATTCTTTATCTAAAAAGAGACTTGCATTGCATTCAAAGTATACACCCGTGACGTGCAAATGTGGGTGATCGTGTTGAAATTCACTCATCCATCGGGTGTCTGAAAGTAGCACACTGCAAGTTTTATAGTTTAGTTTCAGTGAATGCTCTGTTTTCACTGGTGAGATTATTATTATTATTTTTGAGATACAGTATGAGATAAAAAGTTGCAGGATGTTTCTTAGTACAAGGATGTCTTTTCTTTCTCAAGAGATCAAGGAGATTTTGATTTGTCGTAACATGAGGCCACATAGAAACATGCATATCTCAGCTTCATGTATGTGTGTGTTTGTGGTGTGTGTGTGTGTGTGTGTGTGTGTGTGTGTGTGTGTGTGTGTGTGTGTGTGTGTGTGTGTGTGTGCATTGAGGAAGTCAACAGACTACAGGAGGACTTTTAAACTCTACAGGGACGTGAGATATTGAACCCAAACAGAGATTCAGCAGATAAGAGTGTTAAAGCATCACAGCTCTTTCCCCAGGCAGCCGTTCACCTCTGAAGACCTGAAACCAGACACTTTCTCAATTAACATGGGTTTTCCTTTGGCTTGTACAGTATATTAACACTAAAGTTGAGGTGGTGTAAATTTTTTATAAATAAACTTTGTTTAGTTTTCTAATATGACATTTGTTTTTCTGATTAAAGGTCCAAAAAGGAAACAATAGCACGCTATATCAAATGTATAAAAATAAGGGAATTCTACAGGTGAAACTCGAAAAATTTGAATATCGTGCAAAAGTTAATTTATTTCAGTAATTCAACTTAAAAGGTGAAACTAATATATTATATAGAAAATTACATGCAAAGTGAGATATTTCAAGCCTTTATTTGTTATAATTTTGATGATTATGGCTTACAGCTTATGAACATTTTCAACATTTCTGATATTTTGAATTTGGTGTTTGCATAAGCTGTAAGCCATAATCATCAAAATGATAACAAATAAAGGCTTGAGATATCTTACTTTCTATATAATATATTAGTTTCAACTTTTAAGTTGAATTACTGAAATAAATGAACTTTTGCACGATATTCCAATTTTTCGAGTTTCACCTGTAGTCACAGATAAATATCCCTGATACATAAAATAATGGTGTTCCAAACCGATCACAGCGGTAACACCAGAAGGGTGTGGGGGGAAAAATAAAATAAAAATAAATAAAAAAACTAGCATAACAAGAAACCAATAGTTAGGTAAATAAAGTGTCTGTTTTTTTAAGATTATTTTGTATTATTTATATATATTTTTTTTAACTTAATTAAATTAAATATTAATTTAAATATAATTTAAAATGAGATATAAATTATTTATTTTTATTTTATTTATCCTTTTTTATTTGTATTTAAATTATTTGTATTTATTTATTTGTTTGTTTATTTATTTATATATTTTTATTTCCAGGCCTGAAAAATCATTGGGGAATAATTAAATATATTTTCTTATATTTTTATATTTTATAATAATGAATAAATTCATTCATTTATTATTAATTTCCAGGCCTGTAAAAGTCATGAAAATGAATGAAATCTTATATAAATATCTATTAGCTTTAGAGATTGCTCTTTTGTCTGTGTAATACCTATACAATATATATATTTTTAAAGACCAATAGTCAACAATGACAGAAAAATAATGGAAATACAGTGGGAAGCCTTTTTTTTATATATATATATTTTTATACACAAAATAAAATGAATTAATTTCTTTGAAATCATCCTCCATAAAAAAAGACAGTCTCAAGACCGATACTACCTGCCGTTCAGCACCAGAAGACCAGAGATGTTCATTTCTTCTGAGTGCTCTTGTGTTCTTTAATCTTCAGACCAGGATCAAACCTCTGTCCACACAATCCCACTAACAAACAGAGCTGAGATGAAGGTCACTTCCATTATCAGACCGCCTTGAAGCAGGACCTCCAGACACACATTTCTCTTGTGTTCTCCCTTTCGAGCGCTCCGGATTCAGCAGATGCATTATAAAAGGCTTTAGGAACAACTCCTGTTGAAATGAGTGTTTCCCTGAGTGAACTTTTCTGTTTGCTGGGCTTTTGTTTATGTGTTGCTGTTTATCAAGGCCATACAGTAATTGAGTTTCTACGTGGTTGAAATTGCAGTCCTGCTTAATGCTGAAAACATTATGATAGACGGAGAGTCGTCCTCGTTTGACTCGTTTGAAGCATTTCCTTATGCAAATGAGCATGAATCTCTTCACATTGCTGCATCAATCGAAGAAGGTGTTCATTAATTGTAGTTTTATCTGTTTTCACAGCATTTTATATCAAGAAATGTATATCAATAATCATGTTAGTTATCTTTGATGAAAATTCTAAGACTAAATGTATATACAGACAGATTTAACAGCACAGGATGGATTCTGCTGTTGTTAATGTGTGAGCAAATGTCAATGATAATTTACAGTGTTGTCATCAGAAGTTGCACTATCTAGGGTGCTAAATGAATGATAGGGTATTACAGTATTTGAGTGGTTGCTAGGGCATTGCTAGGCAGCTGCTAAAATGTTTTGGGTATTTGCTAAGGCATTATTGGCATGTTTAAGTGATTGCTAGAGCATTTCATAGTGGTTGCTATATGTTCTGGGTAGTTGTAAAGGCAGACCGACGGACAGATATGATGGATGGATAGATAGATAGATAGATAGATAGATAGATAGATAGATAGATAGATAGATAGATAGATAGATAGATAGATAGATAGATAGATAGATAGATAGATTTCTGTCATCTTTTTTAATGTGGAACAACTTTTGAGTTGTGAAAGTTGCGGTGTGTTTCACAGCACAATGAACTCTTTTATCACGAAAGATCAAAGAGATTTTGATTCCTCATGATTTGAGCCCTTTGATGTGTGTCAGATATGCTGTGTGTGATCCAGACTGCAGATTCCCACTGTTTATACAGTTGCATTGTGGGGGATTGTGTGGGACAGCTCAGGGTAGCAGATGCGGTGTCTCAGTCCCAGGTGGGACGTCCACAGTGAAGCCGTTTGGCTTGAACCCTGCTTAAATGTGCTGAACTGTAATCACAATAATGTAATGAAAATGTAAAATTGCATTATGGTTGTAAAAAGTAGGCTTGATTTTCTTCAAACAAAATTAAAAAAAATGTGGGTTTTCGTTTGTCACGCATGACATGTTCTTGATCCGTGTGAAAGTTCACTGTTGTTTGTTGTGGTGTTTGTGGATATAAAAAGACAGCTTTCTGGCTTCTTTCTGTCTGGTTTGTTTCTCGAGCAGCAAATAATGAAGTATATGAGCTCGCAGGTCTGCTGAAACACGCCTGGAGTTAAAGACGACCGAAACACCATGACCAGATCAACTGATTTACCCTCGGCTCGCTGAGATCAGTGTGAATACTGTTAGGCCGTGTGTCCACCAAAGAGTTTTTTTCACGCGGCTGGCGTATTTTTTCAATTGTTTTCGCCACTTATTTAAATCACCTTGAGCGTAACAAGGTGCTGAGCATTTTTTACAGGTCGCCGAAAGTTGAAGAATGTTCATCACTGCCACTTTTCACCCAACCATCCAATCACAGTGGAGGAGAGGCGGGACTAATACCACACCGACCAACCGCCACATTCTGCTTGTACAACGTCAACAGTCGTCATGACAACAAGCATAATAATGGAACAAAATCATTTAAAAAAAGAGCCAGAGAAAATACGTTACATTGTATCGACATTTTAATATAGAATCGACACAGAAACAAAATATGTGTGAAATGAGACACTAGTAACACTTTCGCGGATATTCCGTATCATAACAAGCGAAGCGTCTCAACTGAAAAAAATGCTGCGCTGCCAAAACGCTCTCAAGCGCTCATAGCTAGGTGTTTCAGCTGGATAAAAACGCTTTGGTGGACACACGGCCTTAGAGTAACACTTTAATTTTGATCCTGAAACACCAGAGCAATAAAAAGCCCTTTATGACATGTTCTGGATTAGTTTATGATGCGTCCCTCTCTGTATTTCTGCATCACTCCATCTTTCTGCTTCTGAATAAAAGCGTCACTCTTCGGTACGGATGGATGTTGTGATTCTTGAAGACATCACTAATGGCACAGGCGTCTTCTCCAAATGGACGCTGTCACTCCGGCTGTGTGGATGTGTAGAGTCCCGGTCCTTTAATCTCACTCAGACTGCAGAGAGCTGTTAGTCATGTGACCATCTGTCCTGGTGTCCTAGACGAGCCCGTCAGACCCGACATGAATGTTCTGGCCAGAGAGAAGCTTCCAGAACACAGTCTGTTCGTTATAAGGAGAGAGACTGTGCTCTAATTAATGATCTATGAGTGATCTCTTCTGATTCTCTTGCTCAAGCATTTACTATCCATTTAAATATTACTATAATTATTCTTTTGTAATACTGTCATCAGTTCTGGAATCCTGATAAGTCCAGATGTGCTAAACTGTAAAATGCAGATTAACACACACATATAATGCACATTGAATATTAATGCATCAAGTATAGATTATATAGCTTGGAACCATAAACTAAATACAATTATGCTCTTCATGTTGTCTTAGAATGATTTTAATTGCAGATTCTACTTTAATTACTAGATTCTACTTTTGTATTTTGACATTTCGTTTTATATTATTATTACTATTATTTATATATAATTAATTAAATGTTATTTTATTTAATTGATTAATGATTGTTAACATTAATGTAGTAACTAATATGAACTAACAATGAGCAATACATTACAGTATTTATTCATCTTTGTTAATGTTAGTTAATAAATATCCAGCTGTTCATTGTTTGTTCATGTTAGTTCACAGTGCATTAACTAATGCATTAACATTTGATTTTAATAATGTATTAGAAAATGATGAAGTAAAGATTAGTAAATGCTGTAGAAGTATTGTTCATTTTTCTGTTAACTAAAGTTGTTAACTAATGAAACCTTATTGTAAAGTGTTACCATTTAATTTATATGTATTTATATAGAACTTCCCCCAAATACTACAACATGAATTATATGCACCACTATTTATTTAATAATAAATTAAAATAGTGTGTAACTTTTTGCATTTCTGTTATTTTAATATCGATGATGTTCTACTGTTCGTTTTTGTTCATTGGATTTAATTGTATATTTTCATTTGTAATTTTGTGTTTTCATTTTGTTTTTAAAATATATGTCAGTACAGTTTTTAGTACGTTGTAGTTCTTAGTTTTAGTTATTTTAGAATGAAAATGATAAATGTTGTCATTTTAAATGCTTTTATTTCAGCAATTTTTATTTTATTTATATTATAATACATTTTTTTTTTTTTTTTTGTTAACGATATACCGAATGCCCGCAGGTCTGACTGCGGCTGCAGGACGGGGGAAGCTGGAGGTGTGTGAGTTCCTGTTGGAGCGGGGGGCGCAGGTTCAGCAGGTGAACAGGAGAGGAGCGTGTGCCCTGTTCTGCGCAGTTCGACAGGGACACTGGCAGGTGGGACGCTGCAAAACACCTGGGGACGGTTTCACAAAGCTATTTTAGACCGGTCTATAGTGTTAGACTAGTCTAAAATGTGCTCATAGACTAGACTCTAATGCAAGTTAGACTGTTTCACAAAAATAAAGACTGACTTAATTTAGACCAAAAACATTAGACACCTTCCCCCCAGGCTAACTTAGGTCTAAGACTCTGTTACCTTGGCAACCAGCAGTAACAATCAGTTACATTACAAACAGCCAAAAGAAAAGGGAAAATGGCTCATCATTTAAAGATTTCTTCTTGTTTCTATATTCTCTGCTAAATTTCCCAAGTAAAATGTCCTTGTAACTGTTATACTCCTCCAACAAACACATATTTTCCGCTGGGGTAAACTGCACTGAGCGGTTGAATGCGCTTACTCGATCCGCCATGTTTTTTTGTTTTGAAAAGTGTCTTATTTTACCCAGAATGCATTGCAGTGTAGTCCTACTTAAGATAGTCAAGAGTCTTAAGTGCTTTGTGCAACGGTCTGATTTAGATGTCTATCTGAAGTCTGACTATCTACTATATCTAAGCCATAGTCAAAGTCTATCTTTGTGAAACCGGCCCCTGAACTCACAGAAACAGCAGTACTGAATATTAATATTTATATTTATATATCTTGCAGATTGCAGATCTGTTGCTGCAACATGGGGCGGATGTGAATGTAAGTGACAAACAGGGCCGCACACTGCTGATGGTGGCCGCGTGCGAGGGGCATCTCAGCACGGCCGATTTCCTCTTGTCTAAAGGTGAGTTATCTAATGCACTCGGAACTTTTTTGATAATCGGTAACACTTTATTTTGATAGTCCACTTTAGACATTCTACTGACTAAAAGTAATTTGCAACTACATGTCAACTAACTCACATTAGAGTATTAGTAGACTGTGCTTAATATCTGCTAACACTTTATTCTGATGATCCTCTAACAGACATTCTACTGACTATAAATAACTTGGCAACTTATTCTCCTAACCCGAACCCTAACACCTAACCATAACCTGACAGTCTACTAATACTCTAATGAGAGTTAGTTGACATGTAGTTGCAAAGTTACTTAAGCCCCTTTCACACCGAGATTCCGGAAAATACACGGAATCCCGGGATTGTTTGATTTGGGTTCATTCACACTGCCAGTGATTGTCCAGAATCTGTGAGTGCGTTCACACACATCCCGTAAAGACACGTGACGTCAGGATGTGATAACTCCTGTCAGATGTCAGTTCTGCTGATAACTCTTCATCATTTCTACACGAAGACGAGTCCATACTTCCCAGTAGCGCCACTGGGTTTGCCGAGTGGCTCGTTCTCCATATGCTGAAGCATAGGTTGTAGAAAGGCGCGTGATGGCACGTGCGTCATCACTACGACACACCCCTTACGGCATTGGCCCTGGCTTTTGTTCACACAGGACGCGTTCCGGAACTGATCCCGGCAATGTTACTAGGTCCCCATCCCGGCATCAATCCCAGGACGTGTTTGCGTTCACACAGAAGGCACTATAGCAATTTATGGCAATTTCCCAGGATCAACGCGCTGTGTGAAAGGGGCTTTATAGTTAGTAGAACGTCTAAAGTGGACTATTGAAATAAAGTGGAGCCGCATAATCTTTTGCAATTGCTGCCTTTTAAGTTGCCTTGCAACTTCAAGTGCTTCACTTTTTCCAGTACTTCATAGCTTTAAATATTATCCCATTTTCAATGTGATGATTTGTAAAACTAAAAGTATGAAGATGTAGTCGTTGTGGCGAACAAACACTTTTATATATATATTTTAAAAAAGGACATGAAATTTGAAAAAGAAGTAAGTCACAAAGTCTCATGAAAAGCAAAAAATTTTCTTCAAATTGTGACTGAATTTCTTTTTTTATAATCACTGAAGCTGTCGTTATAATCACTTCGACATGATGACAAACACACATCTGAATGTTTCAGTGTGATTTTGTCAAAGGTTCAATAGAAGGTGTTTGAATCGAGATCGTGATGCAGAACAATTTAAGCAGTATCTATAATATTCTTTCTTTTTCCTGAAACTCAAACCATTTTTCAATGCCACCACCAATATATATTTAATTAATTAAATGAATATCATAATATGACTGAAATGAATGACTGCTAGTCGACTAGAAAATTCTTTACTCAGGAGCAGCCCTAGAAATAACAGAGTCAATGCTGCAAACTTCATGAGACAAATTCACATTCTGATGTAAAGCAGCTCTAAAAAGACAATAGAGTCATTATTCAGTGTTGATTCAGTTCAGTTCAATAACTCCAGTTCATCAATTATGAAACAAGTTCAATTCAGCGATAAAGACAGAAGACGACAGTCAGCTTGAGTCAGTTCAATTTTGATTCAGTTCCATTCAGAAACAGTGTCGATGTTGCAAAAAAAGTATAAGAGCAAACCTGTTGTTTGAAAGTCCGTTGTTGAGATAAAGTGGCAAGTTTCCAGCAAGAGGTCAAACGAACATCCTCTGCTTTTCCCAGGAGCCTCTTTAGCGTCGGTGGATAAGGAAGGGTTAACTCCCCTCAGCTGGGCATGTTTAAAAGGACACAAGAACGTCGTTCAGTTTTTGGTGGAAAAGGGTGCAGTTATCGACCACTCAGACAAGAATGGACGCACACCGCTGGACCTGGCAGCCTTCTACGGAGACGCAGACATCGTAAGTGAATAACATATTGTAGAGCTGTGATTAAAGCTCATGAACCTCTTTTTCATGCGAGATACGGTTGTGTGAAGTCGCAGGACTGATGCATCAGATTATGAGAGAAAACAGATTTTGAATTGGATTGAAAAGGAGGCAGAATTACAATATGATTTGAAGGTAAAGTTATCTGACAATGTGGTGCTGTTTGGTGAAACTAAAATCTGTTTTGATGGATAACAATTGGTTTTACTATTGTGAGATGTGTGCAATCAGTTGAGGGGGAAAAAATTAGACACGTTGGGGAATAAATAGCCATAATTAGTCAAAATAAAAGAGGTAATTATTTATAAACTACCATTCAAAAGTTTAGGTTGGCAAGATTTTTTCGTGTTTTTGAAAGAAGTCTCGGTTACACTTTATTTTAAGGTGTCATTGTTACAGTGTAATTATATATTTAAGTACTGAGTAATATTAAGCAACTACATGTACTTACTATAGGGTTAGGGTAGGATTAGATTGAGGGTTAGTTGCATGTAATTATGCATAATTTACTGTTATTACTATGGGAAGTACATGTAACATATGTAACAAGGACACTGTAAAATAAAGTGTTACCGAAGTCTCTTCTGCTCACCTAGGCTGCATTCATTTGATCAAATTTACAGTAAAAACTGTAATATTGTGAAATATTATTCCAATTAAAAATAATTGCTTTCTATGTGAATATATTTTAAAATCTATTCCTGTGATCAAAGCTGAATTTTCAGCATCATTACTCCAGTCTTCAGTGTCACATGATCCTTCAGAAATCATTCTAATATGCTGATATTTATTATTATTATTATCAATGTTGAATACAGTTGTACTGCTTTATATTTTTATGGAAACACTGACTTTTTTAGGATTCTTTGAAAAATAGAACATTCAAAAGAACAGCATTTATTTCAAATAGATTTTTACCGTCACTTTTGTCGAATTTAATACATTCTCGCTGAATAAAAGTGTTAATTTATTTTAAAAAATTATGAAAATTATGAAAGTCTCTAGGTTTTGACATAAATGCGGATATAATTGTAATTCAAAAAATATTATCAATTTTCAAATATTGCACCTGTCAAGAACGAAATATTCTGTAGCCTATTTTTCCGTCAATACTGCCGACGTTGTCTTTGCTGCTATATATTTATGTTTAACATGAAGTATAGGCCTTCCACAACTCTCTCCCCATATGTCGAATATATCACCAAATGAGGCTTATCATATGTCACCTATCAGCAGCAGCGCCGCGTCAGACACGTTCCTGGTGTGCAAAGACAGAGAAAATGCCACGCAGCTGACACGCAACACTCACGCCATGCAACCAGTGTGTCACCGGCCTAACCCCAAATTTTCATGAAACTTGTATTGAAGTAATGAAATTCCGCTGTCATTCTAACACAACATCCCAGCCACAGGTTGACAGTAATGATCTGAAGCGTGTGTTTTTGCAGGTTCATTATCTGGTTGAGAAGGGTGCTGTGATCGAGCATGTGGACTACAGTGGCATGAGGCCGCTGGATCGAGCCATCGGCTGCAGAAACACCTCTGTTGTGCTGACTTTACTGAAGAAAGGAGCCAAACTAGGTGAGATCTGCACTTCGACTGGATGATAATGATACATTTTGCTTTGAAATGAAAAACTGTGATGGGGTTTTTTTTCAGTCATAATCGAAAGAAGTAAAATACAGCAAATAGAATCAAGGCACCTTTTTTTATTGAGTCACAGTTTTGAATTGATTCACTGAAATGGACCATTTGTCAATAGGCCACTATCATCAGTAACATGAGCTTGTGATATTTATTAGTCAATCACATCTTTCCTCCTGAAGCTCTTGCATCACAGACCTGTGTGTGTGTGTGTGTGTGTTGCCGTGTTTCCACTGACTTGAGCTGATTTAATTAATAAATAAGATGTCATCGCTCTGCTACAGAATTTTAACAGCATCAACATTGATTCCATGTGATAATATTAGATCTAGAGTATGATTACGACAATATGAGTGGGTCCTGACACGTGTTGTCTAACTCCAATAGAGTTCAGAATGTCTGTAAATGCCAATCCCAATGCATCTTTTTCATTATCTACATGGATGTTAAAATCACCAACAATTAGTACTTTATCTGCAGCCAGTACTTTAGCCAGTACTAAAGAAAATGAGCAAATTCTTTGATAAAGTCTGTATGGTGCCCTGGTGGCCTGTATACAGTAGTCAGCACAAATGCTAATGGTTTTTATCATTTACATTTTATCATTATTATTTAGAGTTGACTAAGCTAGTCGCGTCCAAAGCAGTATCTAAAGCCCTTGCATTCTTACTATCCTTGATTAAAGTTTGGATGCGCATCTCTGTTTCTGAAATCTTCTCCGTCAGCCTGACTATCTCCCTGCGTTTATCACATGTGAAGCCCTCACCGCTGACAGAGAATGCTATGATACACATGTGGCAGGGAGTGCAAGTGACAACAACAGGAGATGACATGACTCACCGTGTTTGTTGACCGATCCGACTCACCACAGTCGTTTGATGGACTCGTAAAAGACGTATGCGCGCGCGAGAGAGAAAAAAAAACGGTAAGCACGGATGGCAGGTTAACAGGCTAGCGAAATGCTAACGCGTTGTGATAGCAATTTAGATTAAAGCTAGCGATGTATTGTGGATATATTGTGATGATTAAATGCTGTGCAACAGTGAAAACGGGCCGTTCTAATGAAAATAAAGTGGAAAGTAAAGTTTCCAGCATAGAATAAAATATAATGAGTCATAATATAGTAAATATAAAATAATGGGTTGCAGCAATACGGATTATAAATTTAGAGCTAATTAAGGATTTGTTAATCTCATATTTATTTTAATTCAAGATGTGTTGCATCACTTAATTTTAAACACAGATTAACAAATCAGGGATTAAAATTCTAATCTGTGATTAAAACCTTCATCTGAGTAATTTTGTCTGTCATGATTGATTCGTTTTTGTAATTAAACCGCAACGGTGTTAAAATTGAACCTCCTGACCTGTAAATTTGAAGTTAATCCCTAACTGAGATTTAAATAATGGAGCGTTTTACTTTCAGAGTTTAAAGTAATTGAGCAACAAGATCAAAGTTGATCTATCTTAAATGTCAATTAAAACCAGGAACAACACGATGGTTTAAATGCTAGCCTGCTCATTTTTAAGCAAAGTTTAAAGTTTGGTGCAACATTATTATTATATAAACCTTTATTTAATCGTAATCCTTATTGGTGTGTCCGTAGTGTCCGTCAAAGGCGCTTTTTACATGTTAAGTTCCCCTGATATTTTCGGATAATATTTCAGTATTTTAACATCACATTCACATGTTCACAGTTCTCTGATATCAGTTAATGGTCACATGACATGCAGGTAAACAAATGAAATATTTCATATTTTTTTGTGTTTTATTTTGATGGGTTTTATTTTAAAAAAAAGATGAATTATTAGCTTTCCATAAGCGCCCTGCAGTTCCCTCATGAACCTTAGCTTGGGATTTATCCCTGATTTATGTTATTTAGCCAGTGTTTGTGGTCCAGTGTTCTTCAGTGGAAACATGTGGTGTTGGTGTGAATGTGAAAGAGACGCTCTGTCTCGTCTGAGGTGAATGTGTGATGCTGTATTTTCTCTTTGCATGTCTCTTTCTGCTGTTTTTCATTCTTCTCTCTTTTAACTGCTTTCACTAAAACCATCATCAGGCTACAGAACGTCACCTTATGATCGAACAGGTACACTCTTTAGGTAACTTTATTTCACGCCAGTTACATTCTTCTCCTAAGCTGTGTTTTTAAAGAGCGGTTTGATGTAACGGACCACCTCTCCCTCTCTCTCTCTCTCTCTCTCTCTCTCTCTCTCTCTCTCTCTCTCTCTCTCTCTCTGTATCCAAGGTAACGCAGCCTGGGCGATGGCGACCTCCAAACCCGACATCCTCATCATCCTCCTGCAGAAGCTCATGGAGGAAGGAAACCTGCTGTATAAGGTTCAAGTTTTTCTTTTATTATAGATAGTAGATAAAGTTGACAAACGTTTCGGCTGCAGGTCTTCAAAGTGATCATGATTAAACAATCAAATAATCAGTCCTCAGACTCCAGTTTAAGTCCATCTGAAACAGTGGATGATTACAAACAATGTTGGAACAATTACACATCAGAAAAAAGAAAAGGAAAAAGGTAAACATATGATCCTAAGTTTAAACAGTCATATAAATAGTTCATAGACTCCAGTTTAATTCCATCTGGAACAGCAAATAAATAATGGGAACAATAACACATCAGGAAAAGAAATGCTGTTCATAAACATTGTGCCCATATAAAAGAAACGGGAAAAAACAACAACTTATGAAACAAGACAAATCATAATCTTCATCTAAACCTAGTCTGTAAATTAAACATCCAGAATGCCTCTCTTTTTAAGAGTTTATTAGATTAAAAAATTTTTTTAGGTGTGATTAATTACAATTAATTACATTAAATGCTCCAAATTGCTGTAGACACAGCATACAGTATTTTAAATATATTATTTGTTTAATAGCATCTTTTTTATAAATGAAGGTCATTATCACCAATAATGCTACTGAAAAATGCCGTCATAATCTTATTACCAGTCATTTTAATTTTCATATTTTAAAGATAAGACATTAAACAACTTCTGTTTTCATTCACATTTTCATTTTTATTCACAAACTTACAAGGCAAGCATAGGCTATGCATTTATTATTATTGTGAAAAGAAAGTTGAACAAAGACTCATTTTTTTGTTTTTATATTGAACAGTTGTCACGGATCGTGAGTGAACGCGATCATCCCTTATTAATCTGTAAAGTTAATAAACTGTTAAATAAAAACAGATTAAAAAATCTGTTCCGATTTTTTCATCACTACTAAAAAAATTCCGTCAATGACGGAACATTTATGGTTAATGTGACCTTTGATATATATATATATTAGGGCTGTCAATCGATTCAATTTTTTTTTTATCGCGATTAATCGCATGATTGTCATGAGTAAACTCGCGATTAATCGCAATTAGTCACACATTTTTTATTTGTTCTAAATGTACCTTAAATTAATTAAGTTTGTAATACTCTAATCAACATGGGCATGGATAAATATGGATGCTTTATGCAAATGTATGTTTATTATTGAAACCATAGTCAACATAGAGCATGAAGACGAGACATGTTTCAAAGGTCATAGATGTTTTTCAAAGAACTTGTTCATGTCTATTAGACACATGTAGAAAGAACAAAGAAATACCAGGTTCCCATTACTTCTCTTTCTTTGCACTGAGCAATTTACTAACACAAACTTGTTTAGATTTTTGCATGACAGGGCAGCTCTTCTGAAAATGCTAAATGTACATTTATTATTACATTAGTTTGTCTCTCTCTGTGCCCATTTTGATATTTATCGTGATATAGGTGAACAATTGACCAATCATAATTTAGTGTTCCAGACATGAGTTCTGATATGTGATATTAGTGTCTGAATGCTTATTAAAATAAAAATGGGAATGATTTTCTCCACATGCCTTGTCAAAGCGGTGAGCTTTAATCCAGGAGAAACGGGACTGGAAATTATGACATATTGAGTGATTGTTATCAGAGCATAAATGAGCAGATGATGTGTGTGTGACATTTAACAGATTGACGTTTGTGTCAGGATGATCTGCACAGCTGGAAGGAGTGATTGATGACTCTTTTCTCTCTCTCCTCAGAGAGGGAAGATGAAGGAAGCGGCTCAGCGGTATCAGTACGCGCTGAGGAAGTTTCCCAGAGAGGGATTCGGTGACGAACTGAAGGCCTTTAAGGAACTGCGCGTGTCTTTGTATCTCAATCTCTCCCGCTGTCGCCGGAAAACCAATGTAAGACACCAGCAGCATCAGAGATCATTACACACGCCTCACCGGACACCGGCTATCCTTTATTTATGCCTCGTTTGAACAGTCGGCTGATTATTTGAGCTTTCTGCAGTTTAAATTCATCAGGAGATAGACATAAATGACATCCAGATTTTTTATTCTGATATACATTCTGACATCTAGGTTTCCATACATCAATTATCAAAAAATATTTTACTGGCAGTGTCATATAAGTAATGTTTATATAATATTGCAGTATTTATTAATATTTTGAATTCAAATTAAAAATGGCTAATGTAAATTAAAGTTAGTGAACTTTTAGTAATTTTGTTATGTGCTTTCTTTTTATATTTAGCTTTATTTTTATTTCACTTTTAGATTGTCATTTATTTTATTTCTTGAACTTATTTTATCTTAGTTAGTTATTTATATTTCTAATATTAGTCAAAAAAAAATTTATATTGTTTTATTTAAAATATGTTTATTTCAGATTTATTTAAGTTAACAAAAATATTTGTAAGAAATGTAAGAAAAAATGCGAAATGATTTTTACGTGAAGGACTCGGGACGGTTTCACCGAGAAAATCCCAAGGATGTGACGCTGGCGCTCCCAAGAGCCTCTCCTCCGTTCCGTTGAAACTAATGCTTATACAATGTTCAGGATAATGCCGAAAGAGTCATTCTGTACTGTAATATCAATGTGTCATGCAACAAAAAGGGATTGATTCAAACTATAGTCTCACATAGCCAGATATATATAGTCTATAGCCTCAAATATACTTTATAATCAAACTATAATAACAGTGTAATTTGAATGGCCTCATCTGTCGACATGATGCCGGTGAATCGCAGAGCTGGTGCAAACATCCACATCTCTATGATCAGATGCTTTCTGAACTTCTGTTTTCTCACCGCTGTCATTTTTGTTGTGTGTTTATATTGTTATTGAGAGGAAAGCACAGCACATATTTACATATTCATCTAAACGTCACATGGGCGGCATCTAGATGTCCGTTAACAGTATATCGCTGCAAAGGTTCCAACTTAATTTTACTTCCAAACAGAACAAAAAATAACTTCTTCGTGAGTATATGAGGGCATTGAATCACGTTCAGTCTCTTGTACGTTACATGTGTATGAGTGCGATCACAAGCAATAAGCTGTTGTCTGCAGTTCACTTAACGGCCACCGGTGTCGCTAATAACAAGGGTTTCTGAATTCTACACTTTAATAATCACAATGCTGACAATTAAATAAAAAATATATATTAAAAGGAGAAAATTCCAAAAATCACATTCCTCAAGTAAATTTATTTATAAAATAAAATAACATTTATTATTTGGCGTTTTCCCCACATAGTTATTGCGATATTGCTGATATCAATGAATTTATCCCCAATAAAAAATTATAGAAGTTCACAGTCCTAATAATTATTAATCATCAATTATTCTTAATATGCTTCATGGCAAGATTTTGTGCCCATCTGGAGCAGTGAGCCGAGGTGTAGAGACGCCCTGCTAGTTCTCCTGATCTGGATCAATCAGACTGTGTTTTTTTTCACCGCTCAAAATGTCAGACACAGCAAGACGAGAAAGATGCAAATGACTCTCTGAGGGCTTGAATTGATTCGAAGGTCTATTCAGAAGTAATAGCCCAGTTCCAAAAGGTGTCCCGACGCAATACAGAGCCAATTTCCAGCCGGCACCTTTGATTAATGACACAATGAACAACAACTGAAGAGTTCATTAATTAAATCACCTATTATTTGGACCGATTTACAGCTATTCCGCAGTCCTGTGGTGTGAATCTAAATTCAGCAACTCTGGATGATTGCTGTTCTCAGTCTCAGTCTCTCTCTCTCTCTCTCTCTCTGACAGGACTTTGGCTTGGCTGAGGAGTTTGCAACAAAGGCCTTGGAGCTCAAACCCAAATCCTACGAGGCGTACTACGCTAGAGCCAGAGCCAAACGCAGCAGCAGGTCAGAAGACCGTCTTTACTAGATGTGATCCGTTTCAAATCATAACTGCATGAAATATGCAGCTCATACTCATGTTCTCAGTTCATATTTTTGTGTAAACCGTGATACACTACCATTCAAAAGTGTGGGGTCAAGAAAGAAATGAATACTTTAATCCAGCAAGGATGCATTAAAATGGTCAAACTTGGCAGTAAAGACATTAGTAATGTTACAAAAGGTTCTATTTCTAATAAACACTGTTCTTTTGAACTTTCTATTCATCAAATAATCCTGGAAAACATAAAAGTATCACGGTTTCCACAGAAATATGAAGCAGCACAACTGTGTTCAACATTGATAATAATCATAAATGTTTCTTGAGCAGCAGATTAGAATGATTTCTGAAGGATCACGTGACACTGAAGACAGTAAAATAATTAAATTATTCAAATAAAAAATTTATTTTAATTTGTAATATTTCACAACATGGCTATTTTTACTGTATTTTTATCAATTAAATGCAGCCATGATGAGCATAAGCATGAGCATTTCTTTCAAAAACATACAATTATTCCAAACTTTCGACTTTATAATTGTAATATAATTTATAAATAATACAAAACCCATCCAAAATGGTGGATGGAGTGAAAGAAATGTTGATTATAATTATAAAGAATGATTTTTGTTCACTCTTTCCCCGCCAGCATTTTGATTTTAAAGTTTGCCAGCCACTTCCAGCATTTTGGATCATTTTCACAAAAGTTTCATGGCCCCCAGAATATTTTGTTGTATGAAAATCTGAAACATCAGGTACCGTATAACAGTGAAAACACGGACAGCCTGAAATGTGCATCAAAGGCGGGGAAAGAGTTGTTAATATTAACTATAATAATAATAAAAGATGACTATTTTTAAAACTCTATGTATATAATATTATTCATTCCATACCAAAAACATAATACATAATTGACTATTGAGAAGAACAGAATTGTCTGCATGACCCTTCTCAGATCTCATGTGTTTCTGAACTCACAGACAGTTCAGCGCAGCGTTATCAGACCTACACGAGGCGTCCAAGCTCTGCCCGAACAACCGCGAGATCTGCCGTCTGCTGGCTCGTGTGGAGGACGAGTGTAAACAGATGCAGCGCAGTCAGAGCAAACCTCAGGAGCTGACCGTCCCACAGGAGGAGGAGGAGGAGGAGCGCGTCGAGGAGGAAGAGGAGGAGGACGACGACGACTCTGAGGCCTGGTCCCAAAACATCTACTCGCTAAACAGAACTTCTAACGGCCGCTCGGTCTCCCCGCCTCACAAACAAAGCCTTCGACATCCACACAGAGAGCCTCAAAAGAGCCTCGTTTTACAGCCCAGCAAACAGGCACAGATAGTCAAGACCAACACGCACCTCGGGTCCACACAGGTGAGTTCCTCTCGACCAACAAACACTAAAAGCCAGTCGCAGTACGCGCCCTCGAGTCCGATCCCTAGCCGGCATATTTCCAGCGTGTTAAAGGCCGGACCGGGCATCGACATCAGCCCGTTACCAACCGCTAACACTGATGCGGGACGCCACGAAATTGAGGATCTTCATCACGTCCAAGTGCACTCATCCCTGGACGGGACGGTCCTGTCCGTGACCTGTGGAGCTCAAGAGCTCAGAAAAGACCCCAGCATGAGGGTTTCCAGCTCCACCAGCAGCCTGGCGTCCAGCAGCAGTTTATCAGATAAAGGCCCGGATGTACGCATCAAGGACAAGCCTAAAATCAGCCAGACAGGCTCTGTGGAGTATAAACCTCGACCCTTCATGGGGATCATGGACAAAACGGCCCGATTGCAGCCGCCGCCGCTGCCGGCGCCGCGAGGCCGGCAGAGTCACTCCGCTGAAGGTCTCGTGGCGTCTGGGGAGATTGCGTTAGCCAGACCGTCCGGGTCGTATTACGAGCAGCTCAAGGGCCCTGCGATCGGCCTGCACAACGGCAGTCTGCATGCGAAAGAGTTCTGCCGGAAAGAACCCAAACCGGTTCTGGCCATGGCACATTCATTCACAGACAGTGTGCAGAAGCAGTCCGCTTCGGCTCGAGAAAACACCAGTCATGTAGCGTCAATCAAACCAAAGAGATCATTCATAGAGTCTAATGTTTAGCAACATCCGCTCGAAAACACACTTCAGATGGTGGGATGATTCCAGACCCTGTTTGTGTGTGTGTGTGTGTGTGTGTGTGTGCGTGCGCGCGCTACTGTTCAAAAGTTTGGAGCCAGTAAGAAATAAATGCATTAAATTGATCAGAAGTGACAGTGAAGACATTTATAATGTTACAAAATATTATTTTTTTTAATCCTGAAAAATGTATCAACAGAAATATGAACTGTTCTCAACATCGATAATAATCATAAATGTTTCTTGAGCATCAAATCATCATATTAGAATGATTTCTGAAGGATCATGTGACTCTGAAGACTGGAGTAATGATGCTGAAAATTCAGCTTTGATCACAGGAATAAATTACATTTTACAATATAATCACATAGAAAAGTTATTTGAAATTGTAATAATATTGTGCAATATCACTGTTTTTACTGTATTTTGGATCATATAAATGCATCCTTAGTGAGACTTTTCAAAAACATTTTAAAAATCTTACCGACCCCAAACTGTTGAATGGAAGTGTTTATATAAGCATAGATTTACAACATACAGTCAAAAAGTTTGGACCCACAAACTTATTCTTCATTATTGCTATTTTCCATATTGTAAAAGAATGTTTCAATTCATCCATTTGAAGTAATTCATATGTAGGAAGTGGAAAGATCATGAGAAAATAATAATAATAGTATTATATATATATATATAAATTCTTAAAAGAACAGAAATATTCGCTCAGAAGTGCAGTAAATGAAAAGTTCAGACTGCTGTTGATTGGCTGAGCTGGTGAACATGAGCGAGTTGAGCATCAGGACGGCTATTTTTATGCCCTTCAAAAGGGACCATAATGACCCATAACCGTGTGAAGTCACTGACCGCACTGAATCAGTGGAGAGACGTCGAGATCATGAACCTGTGCAGATTGAGCTCACAACCTCCACTCTGTAAATATTACACCTGTGTTTTACACCTTCATGTGAAGACCATTATTTGACCATTTTATCTACAAACAAGTGTATTTTGAGTTTTTTCATGCATTTTTGGTTGACATGATGTTTTGCGGTTATTAAACTTGTATCTGGTCTGTTTGTATATTACATTTGAACTTGCCCTACAATGTTGAAACGTTCTTTCCTGCTTGTTATTCCTGTCTAGGTTAATTTATTTGCGGCGCCTCTGGCTTGGTAACTGTCAAAGCAATATATTTTATATAGTTATTTTTGCACAGCTACTTTTAAGATGAATATGAAACCGAGATGTTTTATGAATATGAAACTATGGAGGCCATCGGAGTTTGAATGCATGTTATAGTGTATGTGAAAGAATTGGGAGATAAAATATAATTCGAACTAAAAAGTGACACGTTTGAGATGGGCAGATGTTATTTGAAATGTGTAAATATATATATATTTTTTGTTTTTTTTTCTGCAATTGGTGCCTCATGCGTTGCGATCTGTTACTGCATTCTGTATTAAAAATAAATTTATTTCTGCCATGATCATCTACGGGAAATAAAAATCCCACTGGAAAAAGTATTTCTTCATTTTTATTATTATTATTATTAATAATTATTATTAATCCCTTTAAAGTGTTGCGATGTAATTTGGACAAGTTTAATTTCCGATTCTTAAAGGGGTCATGAACTGGCTTTTTAATTTTTTTTATATATTGTTGGTCAACTTATGACATTCGCTTGGTTTTTACATTCAAAAACATCAAAATGAATAAGTAATAAGCTATTTATACCCTGGGCATTGAAGACTTGGAAGTAAACGCCCACTGCTATGATTGGATGACAGTTTTGCATATTATAATGAGTTTAATGTAATGCTTGAATCGGTGGGCGGGGCTAAACAGGCAGTGCTGAGGTAGGCGTTGATCTTCTTCTGCGGAGGCGGGGTTTGATGCCCTTTGACCTCATAGATCCCCACTCTGAAAAGCCTGTCGTTCGCTGTGCCTGGTGTCAATCAAAGCTTTTATTGGACTAACAAGGAAGTTTTCAGTTCTGAAACTTACAGGATATTCTGATAGTATGATGACCTCTTATATGTCAGAAGCTCAAGGAAAATTTGATTTCTCAGTTCATCAGCCCTTTAAGATTTTACTGGTCAATCATGTCAATCACACTACTGGTTGCCTACACCAATTTGCCTACTATATTCTAGTTTTATGCCCTGAAACCCACTCAAAACCGACCTTTATGCCTAAAAACCCCTTTCAATCTGAAACCTACATAAATCGTGTCTCCACACTTGGATGTGAGCAGGGTTTGGATTCTCATTTATACGAACCAATATCAGGGTTGCCAACTCTCATGCATTTGAGATGCTCTGTCTCACACTCTCACACACTCTGCCCAAGTAAATCTAGTTTTAATAAGAAATTCAAACAATAAATAGCGTTTTGGCACACTTAATGTGGCATAACAGATCACTCTAGCGACTCGGTTAAAGCGCAGTGCTTAAAGTTAAAGAACTTCAAAGTTGGCAATCCTGCCAATATCAATTCTTAAATCCCAAGAATCTATCTTTTAGTCTATGCTGTTTTCAGTTCATGAATAAACAAAACTTTGACAGAGAAATGCACCAGTTTGTGGACAGAAGAGTTTCCTATTGTTGCTGTATGCAACCGACATTACTATAAGTTATCATGAACACTGCAATGTTTGAAGCGGATGTCAAAATAAATGCGGGAAGACTTTTAAACGAGCGGTTCATTCATAAATCTGTAAGATCTTTCCTTCATGCTGTGGAAATACAAACTGATGAAAGGGGGCGGAGCTACATAAGGTCTATACGCCTATAACTATTCAATTCACAGCATCTTCTTAAGGCGAGACATGGCAGGCAAAAACATCGTTTTCTTTTTTCCACTAGTCGATTTTGGGATATTTGTCTTCAATAACATGTCTTCTTTCAGACTTGTGGTGAAAAAAAGTCCAAAATACACATTTAGGTCTTTATTTTACTACACTTTGTCTGTTTGCGTCTGTAGATTTCTCATAAATTCAACAAAAGTTGGCGTTGTAAATCATCCCACTGCTAATAAATATACCGTTAGAAAGCTCTCTCTCTCCTGTACAATCCTGTCGGATCCAATTATGGTCATTTCCTTTTTAGCAGCAACCAATCGAGAAAGTAAAAGGGGGGATTTAACTCTAAATGCGCAATCTCATAAATCTCTCAAAATGACTTTTCTCTCATTCTCCAAGTCCGGAATCTCCACTTCAGTAGCACCGATATACACCAAACTTTCCAGTCTTGTACCTAGTTATATTATGAAGACATTTACAGAGGGATTTGTAAATATATTATTCCTAGTCTGATTTATATAACATTTAATCCAAAAAACATGGCAAAAATATATTTTTTTTAAGGCTATTGACAGTATATTCTGATTCACAGGATAACAAAAGTAGATATCCATAAATCCCTCTGTAAGGGATATTTTCCCCATCTAATATGTGAACACAATGAAAAAATTATTTTGAACTTTTGAACAGATTTCGGGGTTTTTTTATATATGCAAATTAGTGCATATTTAATTAGACAATGCCTAATTTGCATATTTAACAATTAAATTACAGAAAACTTTTAATACATTTTTTTTTCTCATCTTAATGTAGGTAATCAACTGAGAAGGTTTCATGGTGATATCTGCTAGTTCAAAAATGTACCCTATACACCTGTAGTGTCTCGCCTTAAACTGAATTAGAACATAAAAAAAGTAAAAACACACGTGACACACGTTCCTTATTCAACGTTTTGAAGAAGTGAACTTCTGATGGGAATGTGAGTGATGTCTGCCAGTGCAAAACTCACGGTCACAATGCTAGGATGTTCTAGGTGGTTGCCAGGGTGTAAAATTAAGCAATAATAATAATAATAGTAAAATATTTGAAATGTTCGTGAAGGATATTCAATTTGATGTCTTGCTTTCTAGAACATGTAATAAAGCATTAAAATAATGTGTTTCCTCACCAATGTTAAATGCAGTGGTCATTAGTTCGGCCCCGTCGATGTTGAGGGCCCTAAATGTGTCCAGCAGAGCTTCAAATCCTTCATCACGATCCACACACACACACACACACACACACACTTCTCCTCTGACCAATCACTGACCAGCATTCTGGAGTTTCCTGTCCAACACACACAAACAGGAAGTGCTTTATTATCATCCTCAATGCTGAACATCTCTCATTGTGTTGCAAACAATGTGTCCCTTCCTTTCCAAAGCCAGACAAAGCCTCTCCTCTCGGCCTGATGAATTATTCATATGAACGTGCCTGTGCAGATTAAACACATGTGGCTACTGCTGATCTTGTTTGTTTACATGATGCTAAATTCACCCATTAAATCTACAACATTGTGAATGCAGTGAATATTAATCAAGGACTGCACAAATAATCGAATTAGCCTACAACCAAAATTGTGATATGATTATTACACCACAAAAGACTATGACTTACTTAACCAAATATAGTCTGTGTTTGTGTCTCCTCTTGCAGAGTAAAGCATCTAACTATGAGAAATTCGACTCAATTTCTCTAAATCTGTACTTCAAACCATGATTCAAGATGCATTTTTTAATACAATTCTGTTTTTTAAAACCCATTTTTATGTGCGTAAAATGGACATCCGTCTCTGTTCACTTCAAATGGTCTTACTATTATGGAATTACTTCTGTGCCAATAATAATGAATGTAACTATTCAAGAAACTAATGAATTTAAACTGAAACTAAACAAAAAAGATAATAAAAATAATAGAAAGCTGTGCTTACAGACGCCCACATCCACACACATGTAAACCACACTGACGTCTTCACTTTCGGGTCAAGAAGTTGTCAATCAAAAACTCGGTAGCCAATGAGAACACACTGCTGCTAGCCCCGCCCCCACGAGAGCTGTGTGCCAGAATGGCGAACGAAACCTTCAGAAGTATAAATGAAAACTCTGGAAGCGCATTTGTAAGTTCAGATCAGCGAAAGAAAGATTAGAAAACAGTTAATAACATGCTGTGTATTAAAGACAAAGTCAAAAGATTTGCCTGCGATTTATTCTTTTTCAGTTTCAAAGATATTTTATTCAGTTTCGATTTATATTTTTTATTAGTTTCTTGAAAAGTTACGCTCATTATTATTGGCACAGAAGTAATTCGATATTCTATCAGCTGATTGATCTGTTCTCGACTCATTATGAATCAGACATGTTCGCGTTCGACTGTTTCTGACTCGAGAAGACTCGTTTTGTGAACTACTGTAGTTTAACCGGTTCACTGAAAAGATCCGACTCAATAGAATGATTCGCTCATGAATCTGGTGTTGATCAAACTCTACCTCGGGTCTCAGACCGACGAGGATTTGAATATCCTGATCTTTGTTGTCTCAGCAATCTCATTTAATCAGTTAATCTCATCCGCTTTATCTTTAATACGCTGATTTGTTTTATTTGTGAATGCTAATGGTGAGAAGCTCTCACGGTACCTTGACTGACGTTTTCAATGGTTCAGCTAGAAAATAGAGAGAGAATTAGGCACTAAATGTGAAAAAGACCTTCAGCACAAATGAATGTCATTTTAATGACTGTAAAGACTTTCTGTAAATACTCGTTCTGAAACTCCACTGCGAGAAACTGCACGAGGGTTGCGTGATAATATCAAATATTCATGATCATTTTTCTGGCTATATAAAATCACCACATTGGAGTTGATGCACTTTTATTTGGCCATTATGTTTCTTTAAAGACTGTCATTATACTAATTTATAAAGTATAGTGTACATACAGAGATGTTTTATGACTTAAACAAACTTCAGTTGCAGCACAGCATTGAGGTTGGAAAGTTCATTTAATTTTTGTGACTTAAGGGTGCAATTTTAACTCTTTCCCCGCAGCGTTTTTGAAAAAAAGTTGCCAGCCAGCACCAGTATTTTTTTTAATCATTTTTACAAAAGTTTCATGACCCCCAGAATATTTTGTTGTATGAATATCTGAACATGCAATTTTTTTTTTTTTTTTTTTACTCTTGAATGTGGGTAAGTGTAATAAAACAAAAAGCAACATTTTGACCAAAAAGCGGAAGAAAAGAAAAAAAAAATCACGTGCTTGTGAAAAAACTATGTCTGGATCGGATTCAGAACGATGATCAGAACACAGATGGAGGAGATCGAGTCCATCAACACCCCTAAAGCTCGTCCCGGGTCGACATTTCATTGGGTAACATTAGACAGTTTTGATTTATATGCTGTTTAATGTTTGATGATCACGTTACTTTACATATGCTTCTGCTTACATATGATATCGCTTGTTTCTGCTGCTTTTTCACCCGTGTTTTGATCCGGAGATTCTCTACTCGTTCAGGAGATGTGTAATAGCGCCCCCTACCGTATAACAGTGGAAACACGGAGAGCCAGAAAATTCTTTTTAGAATTTAGAAGAGTTGATGGAACGATTCACAACTGATTCGTTTGTGTCACAATTCAAACATGTTCATAGAAGTCTGCGTGACATTTCTTTATACATTAAAAGGTTTTTATAAAATATGTAATGGCAAATATGGCTGTATATTTTTTTATGGTGCATATCAATTAAAACAATTATGTTTATGTAGTGAAAACGTTTTTTTTTTTTTTTTTTTTTTTACAGGAACCCCTCATCTCTTTTTGAGCACTGAAAAAGACAGTCCCAATTAAATGTTGACTACAGTTTAAGGCTGTTCAAGAGATTTTATAAAAAAAATATAAAACTGGACTTTTGGGGGCAGTAGTTGTGCTCATGTGTACAGTTGTAATGCAATGCCATGATTAATGTGTAAATAATAGCAGGATTTTGGGGAGGTGAACTATTGTTTTAAGTCATAAACAATCATTACAAATCACCAAAAAAGTCACAAATCGGCAGCGGTTCGGTCTGAGCTGTTTTTGCTTGTAAAATTTGATTCTTCATATTGTGTGTGTGTGTGTGTGTGTGTGTGTGTGTGTGTGTGTGTGTGTGTGTGTGTGTGTGTGTGTGTGTGTGTGTGTGTGTGTGTGTAATCCATGTTTGGCTGGTACCATCTAATGGCCGGACTGTGTGCCATCTGTCAGACTGGCAGAGATTTAGACCAGGACACGGACACCCAGCATGCCCGTGGGTCACGCAAACACAGTCACTCAAAGGCAAGAAAAATGGGTAAAACTTTACAATACGGTTCCTTACAAAACAACTAAAGCAGAAGAACTGTGTGTGCGTCCATACTTGAGCATTTCCATCTCCAATCCTCCAGATATTCACCGTTTTATCCATAGAGCCAGATGCAAACATCAGCACACTTCTGAGTGAGTGAGTCACTGAATCATTCCTGCAGCTGATTGGTTCAAAAGTCATTCACTGATTGGTTGTGTTGCAGAGACACAGTAGCAGCGGTTCATTCTACTGAGGCGTCGTGTGGAACTATTTTGGAACCATTCAGGGCAAAAACATTTTTTGGGAACATTGGAACGTTTTTTTGTTGTTGTTGTTGTTTTTGGAACGTATGGAACGTTGTTTCCACCACAGAATAAAAAAGGTAATTTATCTAACAATTCTTGCCTTGTTTTCCCTTGCAGTTGCGAGATATAAACTCTGAATCAGACTGAGAGATTGAGCAGCAGATGAGATGCTGTCATGCTGTGTCAGGTTTCACACACACACACACACACACACACACACACACACACACACACACACACACACACACACACACACACACACACACACACAGAGCATTAAACCTCATACAGCGCAGGTGATAGATGGCACAGCTCTGCCGTGAGCATTCGTGTTGATCAGTTATTAAGCAGATACAGACAGACAGACAGACAGACAGACAGACAGACAGACAGGTAGACAGACAGACAGATTTATGATAAACACACTTTATAGGCTGCATATAAAACCTGTTCACAGAGTAAGACCTCACTCACCCCATAGAGAAGATAACGTAGGTTTTAAACACAGATCATGATTGCACTTTGGCTAAACCTTTACGTTGGATCTCAGAATCTCATGGTTTGGGAATATTTTATCATCCATTGATCATAATTCTCTAATGAATTGATCTTTGGTTTCTTTCCTGAACTTTGACTGGGTAATTATGCAACTAAATTAAGGCTTTGGTTAATGAATATGCATGATTGTTCGTTTAGCCAGGGTTAATAAAAGAAAGCCCAAGAACTGTGCAGGTCAGAGGTCAAGACTCTACAGTTTTTCTCATTTCTTCTGATATATCTGGTGTCATTAATGGATGCACTTATTTATTTATAACATACTTTATAACATAAAGCTGCCAATCACTCACCGCGTCATATACCGTCACTGTTTTACCAACAGATCTGCAAATAAAGAGCAAAGATAAATCTATATTTACATAATTTCGTGTTGTTTGTGACGAGCATCTGAGCTCAGACAGATTTGTGTCCCTTAATATAGTTCATATCCAGCATGTTATGGATTATGATGGTCTTTGACATGAATGCACAGCTGTTTTCAAGACTGAGATGAACCTGACAGCACAGCTCCCTCTGCTGGTCAAACTGGGCAATGTGTGTCACATGCTATTTTATTTATTATTTTTTTTTAAATAATAGCAGTGCCCTTATTGTTTACTAAAACTATTTAAAAATCGTTTTTGTTCACTGAAATAAAGCTTAAATAAAATAAAATATTAGATGAAACACTTAAACTTTAAAATATTTGGCAACTATAAGCTTAAAAAAAGTTTGTTTAAATCTAAAACTGAAATATAGAATTTTTTAGCACATAACAAAAAATACTAAATTTAAACAAGTCAATTTAAAATATGAATAAATACTACAATAGTATATCAGTAATACTGAATAGTAGGCATTAGACGGCAGTGGGGGGAATACAGGTCAGATGGGACATTTCGTGATCATTTTGTCAATGGCGTTGTTTTGAAATATGATAAAATATTATGTCCCTTTCACATAGTTTACATCGTTCATGATCTTCACTGCACGATACAGAGGAAAGGGGAAGAAATATGAAATGCATAAACGCACAGGAGCGGAGTAAATGATACAGCAAATGAACGCAGTGACATCTCATAACCAGTGTAGAACACACACACACACACACACACACACACACACACACACACACACACACACACACACACACACACACACACACACACACACACACACTGAAGCATTGTGGGAAATACCCAGCTCTGTTCTGAAACCTGAGCTGCCATTTTAAGGGATCAGTCCTGATGGAAACGATGTTTCAAAAGGCTCTGATTTTTAAGAGAACAAATATTAAGACAGCATGCAAGAGGCAATCCCATAATGCATAGTGAAAAAATGGATCTAATATGCAAAAAGAAAAATTGCATTAATGCGATTCCAATAAATACTGTAAATAAATATATTCTGAGATGTTTATAATATATACAAATTATCTATATTAATTTGAAATTTAAAAAACTCCAGCAGAAGACAAAATATTAAAAATATTTTATTATTGTTTTATTAATTTAACTGATTATATTTATTCATTCTTTGTAATCTTTCATATTGATAACTTTGTATTAGTTTTTGTTGCTATGCTATACCGCCACAAATGTAAATACTATACTATAACACTAGTATTGTTTTAATAAAAATAAAAAAAATCATTATTTCTAAATAAATTAAAAACTTAAATTTGGTACTTGTTCCTGTTGACGTATTTTAACAACTTAATTTATTTATTTATTTTTTACAACTAATAAAACATGTAAATTCAATACAGAAGATCTGTGTATAATATCTAAAAATTAGCCATATTAAAATTAAATAGCAAAGTAGCATTAAATAGAAAAGCTCCAGCCAAAGACAGGCAAAAGTTTATTTTTCAAAATTATATTATTATTAAGTCTTTTTTTTTATTATATTGATTTGTTCATTTTTAATTAAGCATATTTATAACTTTGTGCGTTTTATTTTTGTTGTTATGCTGTACAGCAACAAATGCAAATAGATTATCAAGTAAAAAAAAATTTTTTTTTTTTTTTAAGTCTATATTTTCTTCTCTGACACCAAGGCCTGGTTTCACAGACAGGGTTTAGATTAAGCCAGGATTAGGCCTTAGTTCAGTTAGGACATTTAAGAAGCTTTTATAAACATGCCTTAGTAAAAACATTAGTGATGTGCGTCTCGAGACAAAACAATGGCACTGATGTATTTTAAGATATAAGTTGCTTTGAGTTAAAACAGTTCAAACATGCATTTTACTCTGGGTTATAATAAGCCTTGTCTGTGAAATGTTCTGTGATGTAATTGTTTTTTAAGCTTTTATAATATTTGGATGGAATGAAGAGTTAGGATGCCTCCTATATAGGGAGCTCACTAGGTTTTGGGACACGTACTACTATGTTTGTGTAAGCAATGAAGACTCGTCGTCTACAGTGATATATGAGCATAATTGAGATACTATTACAGTTTTTATTAATATTTTGAATAGTTTTTTTTATTTTTCTATAAGTTTTAGTAAACTATAGCACGCCGAGAGCACAGACGGACACAGCAACAGCTCCACAGCGTCACCACGCTTGACTAAACCAATTACTTTAGTTCAGAACTCACTTCAGATGAACTAAATGAAACCAATCTCCCACACAGGCGATATAAAGCGCTGTAAAACACGAGCGAGCCGGAGTCACTGATAACGCCAGTCAGAATATAAACATCATGCATTATTCTGCTTCCACACATACGCCAATTTCCTGCAGGACGACGAGACGCGATATCCCAGCAACCCCTGTGATTGACTGCCGCTTATCTGCATGTGTGTGTGAAACAAAAGTGTGTATGAACCGTCCCAGCGGGCAGCGACACAGTCAGCCGAGACGGTTGCCACGGCGACAGACAGACCAAGCCGAGACCGGCGGCGCCTGTGCTGAGGATTACAGATTAAACCGTCTTCATTTAACTAGTGGATGTTCACTGAAACTATTACAAGCAAATCAATAATGATGATGATTTACTCTCAGAGCTCGAATGCTTAAGCTGTGCTTTCACAACAAACTTTCAATTTTCTTCTCAAATCTGATATTTTAGGCAAGATCTTTGGCATTTTTCGACTCGCATGCATGAAATCGTTTGCATTCCGAACATTAACAATATTTGTTTGCCTCTTACAATCACAGGTCCTATTTTGTGACACACAGTGTGTTCTGATGCTGACTTCACTTTCTGATCCAGTTTCAGAGCAATATTTTGCTAAATGTCAGTGTGTTCAGTCAGTCGTGCCACGGAGATTCATTCAGTTTTAACTTGATTTGGGGTCGAGAGCAGGGTGAACGGGAACAGTACCTGCTGTTGCATGCTGGGAAATAATCCATATCCTCAGATGGTTATCCTGCCCACCAGAGGCCAATCGAAACTTGATTGTCTGGCCATCTGAAAACACACACACACACACACACACACACACACACACACACACACACACACACACACACACACACACACACACACACACACACACACACACACACACACACACACACACACACACACACACACACACACACACACACACACACACACACTCTAATGATGATGTTTGACTTCCCTGGAAAGATAATTACAGTATAGGCTATATTAAATCAGAGAATCTGGATAGTTCACAATAATAACTATTGTAATTTAACTTCACAACAAATATGAATATAATTACACTTACAGGTGAAAAATTTGAATATCGTGCAAAAGTTCATTTATTTCAGTAATTCAACTTAAAAGCTGAAACTAATATATTATATAGACTCATTACATGCAAAGTGAGATATTTCAAGCCTGTATTTGTTATAATTTTGATGATTATGGCTTATAGCTTATGAACATTTTCAACATTTCTGAGATTTAGAATTTGGTGTTTCCATAAGCTATAAGCCATAATCATCAAAATTATAACAAATACAGGCTTGAAATATCTCACTTTGCATGTAATGTGTCTATATAATATATTAGTTTCATCTTTTAAGTTGAATTACTGAAATAAATGAACTTTTGCACGATATTCAAATTTTTCGAGTTTCACCTGTACATGTATAAACAACCATAATCCTGAACAGCTGGACGTGAACAGAAAGACAGTTTTGGACTGATGTGATTTGAGACAAAAGCATTTAAAATCTTGTTAAGTTACTCATCAGTTTTGTTCAGCCAGACTTTGGTTGAACAGGTTGTCAGTTTATGCTGACCCACTTTAGGGCCGTCCGGACTCACTTTAATTCATCCGCAAACACGGGACAGCAAATAATGCAAGATTATCAGTTTATGCTCAGATTCAAGGTCAATTCTGACTGTAGATTGCAGTGTATGCTAATATTTTTGAGTTTATATTTGTTAGTTCTGATGTGTTATTTATGGACAAATACAACAACAAAAGCTTTAGACAGGAAGACAGTAAGTGACATGTTTCCATGTGTTGGCTTCATGTAAAATAGTTCGTTCCACAAGACTAATGTCAGGATGAGTGAGCCTTTCCCACACATCACATCAGGAAAACCCCATCTCTCCCCAGCAGAGGGAGTCCTTATACTAATAATCTACAGCAGGGAGTGTTTATATGTGACCCTGGACCACAAAACCAGTCACATGGGTACATTTTATGAAATTAAGATTTATACATCATATGAACGCTGAATAAATAAGCTTTCCATTGATGTGTGGTTTGTTAGGATAGGACAATATTTGGTCGAGATACAACTATTGGAAAATCTGGAATCTGAGGGTGCAAAAAAATCAAAACATTGAGAAAATCTCCTTTAAAGTTGTTCATTTATGTTCACGATTGTGCAGCATTCACTCACAACAATAAATGTTTTATATATTTACGGTAGGAAATTTACAAAATATCTTCATGGAACATGATCTTTACTTAATATCCTAATGATTTTTGGCATAAAAAAAAAATCTATAATTTTGACCCATACAATGTATTGTTGGCTATTGCCACAGATATACCCGTGTGACTCGAGACTGGTGACGTGATCCAGGGTCACATATTGGTTGTGTTTTACCGATGCTCATCTGAGGGCAGAAGTTGACTCCTAGATCATGTGCTTCTCTCTGAGTGTGTGTAAAGGACCCCAGAGTGTGTGTCCAGACTCCAGATGTGAAGTTCTCCTGAACATCTGTCCACCGGGGAGAAACAGCAGGCCAGGACCGTTCACATCTACAGGTTACACACATTAAACAGAATAAATAAACAATAAATCACATTCTTTACTCAAATGTTTTATGGACCTCTGAATGTTTTGCATTCATGAAAAGATAATCAGCTATATATACACATTTAAAAAAAATAATTATGTAAAGCATAATGTAACACCTTGAAATAAAATTTAAAAAGCATTTATTTTAATATTAACTAAGTAACTATTCTGCCCCATACAGGGTTATTGCAAAAAATGTTGTAATAATTTCACATTCAATCTCCAAATTAATGTAGAAACACCATAAAGACTGAAAATATGATATTTTTTATATTTGATCTAACAAATAGGAAATATATAGAAATGTAATAGTTACTAAACACTTCACAGTTTTCACTGCATAAATGATTAATTAAATGTAGATTTTTATTAAAGCTACAAAAGTAAAAAAATCTATATATATTTAATATAAAGTCAAATACACGTTTTTAAAAGTATTTTAAATAATTAAAATCCTTTTATTGCATGTTTTTTTCTTCTACATGAAAAATGTACAATATATATTAATTAATTCCTAAACAAAATATCTTTCCTATGGCCTCAATATCACTTGGTAATCCATCATGGCAATCTTTCATGTTAACAAATGATCCTTTTCCAGCACAAACATCCGTAAGCATTATCAACAGATTTGATTAATTCGTGATGTGAATGTTGTGGCCAAACCACACAAATGGGTAAAAATCTAAAAATGAACTTCACATCGACCTCCTGAACATCTAGTTCTGGCCCTTTATGATCCCGTTTGAGTAAATAATCAGGCTAGAGTGAAAGTGTTCAAAGCACATCCTGCAAATCTGACAAATCCTAACATCCTTACATTACAACACATGCATAATCATATTCATAATGGCTCACCTGATGGCAGGAGACTCACATGCAGGACCCTGAAAAACACATTTAAGTAAATTAATTTCTAGCATTTTAGCTCAATAATGCATGTACAATATAGATTATACACAAGTTAATAAGCAAACGTACATGTAGAGGATGATTATTGAAGCGCTGCTCTCACAACACTTTCTGTTCGACTGCAGGAAAGTCACATGACCTGGGATTCGACTCATAAGGTTATCATATCAGAGCTTTACAAACAGTGACGGGTCAGTGGAGAGATTTACATCTCTGTTGCAGAAGAAGATCGAGGTGAGAGGAGAAGAAGATCGAGGTGAGAGGAGAAGATCGAGGTGAGAGGAGAAGAAGATCGAGGTGAGGAGAAGATCGAGGTGAGAGGAGAAGAAGATCGAGGTGAGAGGAGAAGAAGATCGAGGTGAGAGGAGAAGATCGAGGTGAGAGGAGAAGAAGATCGAGGTGAGGAGAAGATCGAGGTGAGAGGAGAAGAAGATCGAGGTGAGAGGAGAAGAAGATCGAGGTGAGAGGAGAAGAAGATCGAGGTGAGAGGAGAAGATCGAGGTGAGAGGAGAAGAAGATCGAGGTGAGAGGAGAAGAAGATCGAGGTGAGAGAAGAAGATCGAGGTGAGAGGAGAAGAAGATCGAGGTGAGAGGAGAAGAAGATCGAGGTGAGAGGAGAAGAAGATCGAGGTGAGAGGAGAAGAAGATCGAGGTGAGAGGAGAAGAAGATCGAGGTGAGAGAAGAAGATCGAGGTGAGAGGAGAAGAAGATCGAGGTGAGAGGAGAAGATCGAGGTGAGAGGAGAAGAAGATCGAGGTGAGAGGAGAAGATCGAGGTGAGAGGAGAAGATCGAGGTGAGAGGAGAAGAAGATCGAGGTGAGAGGAGAAGAAGATCGAGGTGAGAGGAGAAGAAGATCGAGGTGAGAGGAGAAGAAGATCGAGGTGAGAGGAGAAGAAGATCGAGGTGAGAGGAGAAGATCGAGGTGAGAGGAGAAGATCGAGGTGAGAGGAGAAGATCGAGGTGAGAGGAGAAGAAGATCGAGGTGAGAGGAGAAGAAGATCGAGGTGAGAGGAGGAGAAGATCGAGGTGAGAGGAGAAGATCGAGGTGAGAGGAGAAGATCGAGGTGAGAGGAGAAGAAGATCGAGGTGAGAGGAGAAGAAGATCGAGGTGAGAGGAGAAGAAGATCGAGGTGAGAGGAGAAGAAGATCGAGGTGAGAGGAGAAGATCGAGGTGAGAGGAGAAGAAGATCGAGGTGAGAGGAGAAGAAGATCGAGGTGAGAGGAGAAGAAGATCGAGGTGAGAGGAGAAGATCGAGGTGAGAGGAGAAGATCGAGGTGAGAGGAGAAGAAGATCGAGGTGAGAGGAGAAGATCGAGGTGAGAGGAGAAGATCGAGGTGAGAGGAGAAGATCGAGGTGAGAGGAGAAGAAGATCGAGGTGAGAGGAGAAGATCGAGGTGAGAGGAGAAGATCGAGGTGAGAGGAGAAGAAGATCGAGGTGAGAGGAGAAGAAGATCGAGGTGAGAGGAGAAGATCGAGGTGAGAGGAGAAGAAGATCGAGGTGAGAGAAGAAGAAGATCGAGGTGAGAGGAGAAGAAGATCGAGGTGAGAGGAGAAGAAGATCGAGGTGAGAGGAGAAGATCGAGGTGAGAGGAGAAGAAGATCGAGGTGAGAGGAGAAGAAGATCGAGGTGAGAGGAGAAGAAGATCGAGGTGAGAGGAGAAGATCGAGGTGAGAGGAGAAGAAGATCGAGGTGAGAGAAGAAGAAGATCGAGGTGAGAGGAGAAGAAGATCGAGGTGAGAGGAGAAGAAGATCGAGGTGAGAGGAGAAGATCGAGGTGAGAGGAGAAGATCGAGGTGAGAGGAGATGAAGATCGAGGTGAGAGGAGAAGAAGATCGAGGTGAGAGGAGAAGAAGATCGAGGTGAGAGGAGAAGATCGAGGTGAGAGGAGAAGAAGATCGAGGTGAGAGAAGAAGAAGATCGAGGTGAGAGGAGAAGAAGATCGAGGTGAGAGGAGAAGATCGAGGTGAGAGAAGAAGAAGATCGAGGTGAGAGGAGAAGAAGATCGAGGTGAGAGGAGAAGAAGATCGAGGTGAGAGGAGAAGAAGATCGAGGTGAGAGGAGAAGAAGATCGAGGTGAGAGGAGAAGAAGATCGAGGTGAGAGGAGAAGAAGATCGAGGTGAGAGGAGAAGATCGAGGTGAGAGGAGAAGAACAGACACACATAGAGAAATACAGATGATTACTGAACCAATCAGAGTGATGCAAAGATCATTCAGCATCAACACTATACAGTATAAACACAACCAGGGCTGCTTGAAAACATTTTATTAAGTATTCAACACAAACTAGAGAAAAATAAAACTCCTACAAAACACAACGCTACACCTTCATTGCAATATCTTCTTTACAACAAGATAATTCAAGTATTCTGACTTTAGTTAACATAAAAAACACTGCTAGCTATCTATCAACGTGTCTGATCGAGGCAAGCTGAGAGAAACACCTCAGAATAAATATAATGTAAACTAGTTTTTTTGTTTAATTGCAGCAGCATTTTTTGCACATGCAGAAACTGCTGCCACAACGGTGTTGATATGCGCTCGCTTTCTATTCCTAGCCAGAAAAGCCCATTATCTGATATGTTTTAGGTGGGATTTTTCACCCGTTTTATTGTCTCGTACAGTACAGGCCAAAAGTTTGGACATATTACTATTCTTAATGTTTTTGAAAGAAGTTTCTTCTGCTCATCAAGCCTGCATTTATTTGATCAAAAATACAGAAAAAAAATGTAATATTGTGATATATTATTACAATTTAAAATAATTGGTTTGCAATTTATTATACTTTAAATGATCATTTATTTCTGTGATGCAAAGCTGAATTTTCAGGATCATTACTCCAGTCTATCACATGATCCTTTAGAAATCATTCTAATATTCTGATTTATTATGAGTGTTGGACACAGTTCTGCTGCCTAATATATTTGATGAATAAAAGGTTAAAAAGAACTGCATTTATTCAAAATAAAAAAATATTTTCTAATAATATAAATCTTCTTTAATATCACTTTTTAGCAATTTAACACATCCTTGCTGAATAAAAGTATTGATTTATTTAAAAAAAACAAAGAAAAAAAATTACTGACCCCAAATGACTGACCAGTCGTGTATATTGCTGTTACAAAAGATTAGTATTTTTAAAATATTTGCTTCTTTTTATTTATTTATTTATTTATTTTACTTTTTATTCATCAAAGTATCCTAAAAAAAAGTATCACAGGTTATGAAAAAATATTAAGCAGCAGAACTGTTTCCAACTTTGATAATGAATCATCATATTAGAATAATTTCTAAAGGATCATGTGATAGACTGGAGTAATGATCCTGAAAATTCAGCTTTGCATCACAGAAATAAATGATAATTTAAAGTATAATAAATTGAAAACCAATTATTTTAAATTGTAATAATATATCACAATATTACATTTTTTTTTCTGTATTTTTGATCAAATAAATGCAGGCTTGATGAGCAGAAGAAACTTCTTTCAAAAACATTAAAAATAGTAATGTGTCCAAACGTTTGGCCTGTACTGTATATGAGCAATCGTGATGATAGCCATAGCAAGCACTGGATGAACACTGGTGGAGTTCAGACTGAGGTTCGAGGAGTTTTTAAAGGACAAAAACGGTGGGTTTTGAAAGGCACTGCTGTCTTCAGAAAGTGCCCCGGCCGGCCGATGTGCAGCACAGAACGGTCAATACACTGGATTTGCCGTATTAAAACATATGAAAAGACAACTATCTAAAAGGCATAAACAATACTGGATGCCTGGAGTCTTGTGCGCACAGAATACAATATTAACAACCAATATTAAACATTAATAGTCGTTATATATATGCGTTTTGGACTTTGTGATTCAAAACATACACGAATGCAGTTTTATAATGTAATCATAATTGATCTTCTGACACCCTAGGAGCTCAGATTTATGTAAACATTGAATTTTTTCCTTATTTTAATCTTTTTTTTCTTTCATATTTGATAATGAAAAACACATCCATTGAAGCAGTTTCTTTTTTTCGTGTGCCTTTTCTTAGAAAGTGAAGACCTTATTAAGTCATAAATAATTAAATACAGTACATTCACTATAATATTAATGTTTATTTAAAAAAAAAAAAAAAAAAAAGAAAAGAAATCCCCAAATATATTTACAGGTAGTGGAAGGATATTTTCGAAAGCGCTGAAAGAAAAGTTCTTTTGCTCTCGGTTGTCCCTGTACTTGATATACGTGTGTCCTCCAACAAACCAAAGGTCAATGTGAATGAGGTGATTCGGTGTCTAATGCTGGTCCGAGTGGCTCTTCGACACGCGTCACTCATGTGTCGAGACCCGCTTTCAGGGAGTTCTGCCTCAACAGCTCGGTCCATCTCCTCTGGAAAAACCTTCTCATCGTGTGTCCCGCTCGTCCAATGTCGGAATTATCCTCGTTGAACTTCTCACAGTTATCGAACACCAGGTTCACATCGATAATAAAAGTCTCAAGGTTCATGTACCTGCGATAAGAAAGGTCAAACGTGATTAAAAAAGCTAATTCTGAACAACACACACTGGACGTTTAATCAAACATTCACAATCATTTTGCTGGTAAAACATGGATCCTTTTCACATCGTCATAGTTGGGTACGTTTCTATAGCGGTGAACGGAAACTACAACAAATAAAACATTTTGCGTTCCCATTTGCTCCACGATAGCATTTATTTGACTTTCCAAAAGAGGAATAAAATATCAAGAGATGGATTGTCATCAGCCGTTGTGTTAGAAACACACACTCACACTGCAACTAGTTTACTGTAATTTAATGTTTAATGTACAAACAAAAACAAACTTCTATTGTGGTTCACCAGCTATGTATTATTATGCCTGATTTAATTATGCCTATTATTATTATTTATAACTAGATTTTTACTATTTAACTTTTTATATGAATTATTTTGAATCTGCTTGACTACAATGATTGTTTGGGTAAAATTATGGTTCCATTGAAAAAATAAATAAATAAAATGAAATGGAAAAAAAATGTAACACATAAAAAAAAAATTAAAAAAAAATAAAAAAAAATAATAAGAATTATGATATAAAAAAATATTATTTGTCAAATGTTTTGAATCTACTTGACTATAATGACTCTTTGGTTAATAAAATAAAACATAAAAAACAAACAATAACAATTATTGTTATTAGTCAAATATAAAAATGACTATGGTTAAAATTATAGTTCCATTGAAAAAAAAAAGTTAAACAAAAAGAACAAAAACAAATATAATAATAATTATTATTATTAATAAAATTATTGTCAAATATTTTGAATCTACTTGACTATAATGACTGTTTGGTTCCATTGGGAAAAAAACCCCAGAAAAATAAAATTAAATAATAAAATTAAATAAATAAAGTAAAAAAAAAAAACATTTTAAATAATATAAAACAACAATAAATATGCCAATAAATATAGCACAAAAAGTCTGAAAATATTGTCAAAGATATCTAAATATTTATTTATCTTTTGCTTTAATATTAGTGTCCAGGCCTACTAATAACTTTAATTTCAGCATCAGAAACTATTAGTACCATGTTTAATACCATGCAGAGTGAGTTCCCTCCATTAATATAAATGACTAGTTAATATTCTAGTGATACCCACTGGCCGCTGATGAGTTTGTCTCTGATAGTGGAGAAGTCCATGGGCTTCCTGATGACCTTGCGGTATCCCGGCACAGATTTGGAGTTGACGGGTGTCAGAAACGGCCCGGCGTCCTGATGGCTTTCCAGCTCAGCCAAGAGTATCCTAATAACCCAAATCAATCACATCTGATTCATATGCACATCAGAATATAACTACTTCTGCAGGGTTTCGGGCTACTGTACCTGCACATGGCCAAGTCTTTACTGTCATCTCTGACGGTTTTGGGTTTCTTCACACACGCTGGACTCTCTTGCTTTGCTGGGTTTGGGGAAGGATTCTCCTCTGTCCTCCTCTTTTTTATTTCCTTTGACAGTTTTTTGGGAGTGCTGTTGGCGCTGCCTGAATCGTCCTCCGAGTTGTCTCCGGCTACAGATGTTTTCCTGTGGCGTTTGGCCTCGGCGGGTTTCCTCAGGCCTCCGCTCGAGCGGTTCAAGGGCTTCTTGGTCTTCAGGGATTGACTGCTCGCCTAAACACAGAGCCAAAATGGTTCAGTGAGGAAACCAAATCTCCAAACACAAGCCAAAAGACTCTGATCCCTTCACTATTGCAGTTAAGATGCTCATTCTGTAGCATTTAGGGAGCTTTTACACACGTATAAGTGTATATTCAGGGATGCATGTGAATTGGAATTGGATAAGAGGAATTGGAAGGAATAAAAACATTTATGGTTTTAAGAGGAATCTCAGTCAAGTTATCCACTGATTCACCAATACTTGGTCCTAATTAATAGGGCTGGGTAAAAAAAATATCGATTTCTCGATATTAATCGATTCTCATTTTTACGAACCGATATCGATTCTTAAATCTCAAGAATCGATTAGTCATCCTGTTTTCATTTGATGAATGAATGTAACATTGTAGCGCGCATCCCATCCAATAAATCACAATAATCTTTGTGCTTTGTTACTATTGATATGAAACAAAGTCTTAAATTTGAAATTACGTCCATTTTCTTACGAAATTCAAAAACATAAACAGTTTTGGTGCTGTGGCGTGAGATCGCTCTGGCTCAGCTCTAGAGAAGCACATGATCTTCTCTTCCGCCTTAATAACACCAGTTACAGCGCGAAATAAACATGAATGAGCTTCTGAAAGTGTGTACAACTTATCGAAGTCCATATCATGTCACATGGAATCGCTCAATCTGTGTTTCAACCGTGGAAAGACAATTTACAGCTTGTAAACAATGTCATGTAACGTCACATTTACCTCAGAAAAACCATGTGACCATAAACTCGTTAGTCAGCTAGAAAAATTTACTCTAGAGAGGAACATTTTGCTAAATATATGCACCATATTACATATTCATTATAATTTTTAATGTTCTTCACTATTAATTGTTTGAATAAATCTGGCAAGTTTTTATGACAGCCACCATTTAAATGTTTATATTTCATATAACTTTCTTATTATTCAAATAAACAAGTGTAATTTAAGTGTTTGTATAGCTACAAATCAGTTCATTTTTACCTTCAACATAGTTATAGTAAGCTAATGAAGCCTATAGGCTACAACTGACTCCCATAGTTTACAATTAAGAGATTTGTTTTCCTTGAGAAAATTTGCCATGTATTGCACCTGATATCCAAAATAATCAATATTGAATCGAAATCTAATCGAATTACAAGCTTGTGAATCAAAATCGAATCGAATTGTGAAATTTGTGTCAATACCCAGCCCTACTTATTAAGAAATGAAAAGCTACACAGTCCATCAATCAGGGTCAGAAGAACTGTTGCCAAACATATAACATTCTAGAAACTGATAATCATGATCCAATCATAGACTCGTAAGCATTTTCCTATTTAA
Organism: Leuciscus leuciscus; assembly: GCF_965113295.1. Lineage (NCBI taxonomy): Eukaryota > Metazoa > Chordata > Actinopteri > Cypriniformes > Leuciscidae > Leuciscus > Leuciscus leuciscus. Next base: position 42,989,341 of record NC_138731.1, on the reverse strand, counting down.
ATATAAACAGTGATTTTTTTTTTTTTTTTGAAATGACAAATAAAAATGACATATCAATGTGTTGTGCGACATTTTACACCATTGAACGGCAGGTAAAGGCTTAAAAACACTTTTATAATACTTTTATTGTGGTTTTTGGTCATTATGAACTGCCATTTTGTGTAAAGATTCTTCAGAAATTCCATGTTTTCAATGACAAAAAACAGCCTGCATACGGGTTTGGAAAGACATTAACTTTCCAGACAGAAGGTCTCATCAAAGGCAGTGTTAATGATCTTCACCTGGGATATGCAGGCGGGGCAGAACCAGTCTCCGTCTGGTATGGTGGTGATCTTGGGTTTATGGCAGTACGTGTGGCAGCCTTTTTCACATCCGTCACACAGCAGCAGGAGCTCCTCGTTGTCCCCCTTATGGCAGATCTGACAGTACTGAGCGATAAACACAACATGGGTTACTTCACTCAAAGTGCCTGAGTCTACTAAACTAACTAAAGCCGTATTCGGACGGGATTAACTTTACAAGAGTAGATGGAGTAATGTAATGTTACCACAGGACGTTTGTAATATTAATGGCCAATTCGCACGGGATAAGAGATCTCAGTAACACTAGCAGAAGTGTGAGAGTAACTCGATTTGTGCATCGCCGTCACTCCTGTCGTCATGTGTGTATTACGCTGCTTCCTGATATCACGTGCGCAAACACATATAATCTATATTTATATATATAAAACAGTTATGTCCGGTCGAATGATGTATTAAGTAACTTCAGATTGGATTGTGTTGGTAATAGGCACTTATCTAATGTTAAAAGATGTTTTGTGCCTCTAACAAGTGCTGTCGATCTTCTCTCTGACTCGTCCCAGCGTCTCTAGAAAGCAACTGATGCTTTTTCAAGCGTCTCCATACTAGAAAAAATGCAGAAAACTACTTTTAAACACGAAAAGACGAAATATTTACGTACAGCGGGTCTATTTGCACAGGATTAGTATAACCTGTAATTTTTCCGGACCTTTTTACTGAAGTCAAAAGTCGCCGTAATCTTTACTGACATTGTCCGTGATGATCACTGAGATGCACATTCGGACGGGACTAAAATCACAGAGAAGCTCTGGTAATCATTACTTTACCCCTCCTCTCCATGTCACACTAGTCCCGTCCGAATAGGGCTTAAGATCTCTGAACCACCAGATAGATGTGAGCTATTATGTGTGTATAACACACTCTCAAGCTGAAAACCCACCAAACCGGTCTAATAATAGGGGCATTCGCACCGGGTAGTTCTAGGAACTATAGCCACCGGGGTGGTTCCCCGAGAACAAATGGCTCCCCTATGAACGTTTTCCTGTGACTTTTATTTTGATGATGCTGAGAACTCCAGCCAGAGCCACACAGCGCTCGCATTCTCCGAGTTCATTAGTTTATAATCTGTCTAATACGTTATTAGATAGAACTGTTATACACAGAAAGTAGACAGTAATGAAAAGTTATTAGCGAATGCCGTGTGGTTGATGTCCAGTGTTGCTGAGCAGAAATACATGATCATGTTTGGCTTGGTCCGCTCAAAGTTGTGTTGGATTTTCTCCTCAGCGTAAAGGTTAAGAGGTCCATCTATCACTGTTTTCCATGTTAATAGAGTTAGTTTCTGGAGTAAATATATAGCCTATAATCTGTGTGTTTACACTGCGGGTTCTGGTGTTTCGCGTGCGTTCGGCCAATCAGCATCAGCATACACTTACATCATGGATAGTTCCTATCCACCTTATTCCTGACGATCTTACTGAGTTTTGAATTATGGGAGGCACTTCCGGTTTGGGGAACTTCCATTCAAAAAGACTGAAACGAATCATTTCAAATCATAAGATTGCCCTACAAATAAAGCTGATCCGTCAGTCTGACTGGATGAGCTGTCAGTTTCCCTTCATGATTTAAGAATAACATGAGAATAACGTTACACTTGGTATTTTAACGTGACATGTTATAACAAGAATATCTATGGAAGAGCTCTTTTCAGTCCTGCTTTCTTTTCCTCATGATTATTTTCTTTTTTCCTTTTGCATTTCGCTGTAATATTATGAAAAAGGACAACATATCCTGCACATTTGTGGTCTGTTCTCCCATTTAATTTACGATATATGCCATTAATAATTCACTGGAATGCACGAAGAATTTCTCGTTATTCTCCTCAAATCCTCACGTCTCTTTCCAGGTTTGTTTTCACAGGTAAATACAATTTATAATCTGTCAAAATGACGGAAATCACTTTAAAATAGTATAACGCAGTGAAATAGTATTTTTATTTCTTTTATTATTATTATTATTATTATTAAGGCAACGTGTTACATAACACAGATTACCACAGTGATATTTAACTGTCCAATTTTGCTGTGGAAAGATTCAAGCTTTTTGGGTTATTCATGGTCTGCTGAAAGTGCCTTGTTGATACTTTTACACTTTTAAATGTCCTTTTAATGTTCAATGGTTGAAGGATGAGTAGAATAATGTAATGTCATTGTACACAGTTTAAAAATACTGTATATATTATTGCGTCCATACAGCTAGTCTTTCACTGATTGTTTACAGCTTAATGGAAGTTACACCCATAATTTGCGCAAAGCATCATGGGGGCGCAGGAATAATGTGGATAGTACTGGTTTAGGGGCTGTTTACACCTGGCCACTTCATGCGTTTTCTCAGATCGGATAGCTATCCGATCGTGAAAAGACCAGGTGTAAATGCCCTCCGAAACGCATTCGAGACGGATTTGAATCCGATCGCTCAAACCACTTCAGGAGGTGGTCTGGGCCGCATTCCTGACGAAACTGGACAAGTGTAAATGCATCTGGTTGTTGAAACCACATATGTAAATTGTACTCCTCCCAAAAATGCTAAAAAAATAAACGTGTGAGAGCGTGTTATAGGCTATATGTCATGTTATAGCCAGATATGACGACGCTACTGGAACACGCATCGCCGCAGACGAGCAGCTGAGCATCTATTCATCAAGCCAACGTGCAAACTATCGCAAATCAAAGTGAAAGTAAGTCGTAGACGCTTAACACACAATCATCATCGTTAAAAGTAAATACTTAAAAAATGAAATGATCTTAGGGCTGTTGCCGCTCTCTCTTATGCGGTCTTTGTTTTTGAAATTTTAGCTGATGATCAATAAAATGCAACTAATATTGCTTTCGGTGACGTGCACTCCATTAAATCTGCATATAGCGCGGGAATTGAAGATCGGATTTAAATCCGTTTCGCAAAAACACATTTATGTGACCAGGTGTAAATGGAATCGTTTTGATAAATCAGATAGCTATCCGATCTGAGAAAACGCATGAAGTGGCCAGGTGTAAACAGCCCCTTAGACCCGACTCTGAAGTAGGAGCTAAATTAGTTCTTTTAGTCCTAGAGCTAAAATCATTCCTAGTTCCTGCGGTGTGAACACGCCACAATCCGGGTACTTCTAGGAACTATGAAAAGGTTCCTCCGGTGCCAAAAGCCCCTAAACAATTCCTCTCAAACTGCAGCACTGTCTCCGCACACTCACCACTTTCATGATGGATCTCTCCCAGGCGATGGACTTCTGCAGCTGCTGAACACACAGAGAGAGCTGACTCGCACTGCGCACCTCGCTGAGAGCTTTACGCCACTGTCTCATTCCTGGAGCCACATCTTCCTCAGCCCTGCCAGAGAGAGATCACGGTACTACACACTGCTCAGAAGAAAAACATTTTTAAAGTGCCCCCATTATGCTGCTTTAAAGGCTCCTAATTTGGTTTTGCAGGTCTCCTACCAGGTCTCATAATATACATTGCAGCATCACCTAATTTCTCGAATTAGTCTGAAATGTTTGATAAAGGATTTGGTCTCTCTTAACTCCTCCTTTTCTAGAGCCTTCTCTGCTCTGATTGGTCAGATGGCTCAGTCTGGTGTGATTGGTCTACTCTACTCTGATTGGAATTATCAATTCCAGCGCGAGTCTTATCGTTTTGAAGTGCAGCAAAGTGGATTTGCTTTGGCAGACATGTCAACAACATGAACCACACTCTTCAGGTCTCCGCTACAACTACTGTGTTTGAGGGTCAAAGTAGAAGTTTTTCAACAGCAGCTAATGAAGTCCATAGACTGGCATTATGCAAATTCATCTGTTCAGTTCAGATTCAGTTCTTTCTTTTGGGAGATAATAACTTACTTTATCTGCACTTCGATCTTTGAAACTCTTCAGACCTTTTACATTCACAAACAGCTATATTACACACTGCATTAAAGATAATATCCTAAAAAGCATAATGGGGCACTTTAAACAATATGACCAGGGTCCAAAATTAACTTCTTGCCACTTCTACCAATTGTGACAGCATTTAGAGGTCATAAATATTTCTTATTGGCCATGAAACTGTATTTTGCATTTTTTATTTATTTTAATATTATTTATTTATTTTATTTAATAAAATATAATCAATTTAAATTTATTTAATATGGCAATTTTTATTCTAAATGAGTGCATGTTAATTTTGGAGCCTGGATATGACTATCTTTCAGAAAAAACATGAACTGATCAATAACCCACATTCATGCTGATAATAACCACAGTGCACAAGCTGAATGAGCATTCAGATTCAGAAGTGTTTTGGCATTTTCCACAAACAGGGTTTATTTAGGTGTCCCATTACGCTTTAAAAAACAGTAATGGGACATTTTGGGTTTTTTTCCCAAATAATTTTTGTTGTAAGAACTATTGGAGTTTAGTCTGTAAACCCTATTATTTTATATAATACGATTTATTTAATTATATATATATCAGACGGGTCATCCAGTCTGGAATAATATATAATTATATATATATATATATATATAATTATTTATGTAATATTATCAAATATAATTATATTTTACGAAACATGTAAGCTGATCGGTAACTAGGGTTTATTATAGGGTAAAACTAAAACTAAAACTAAATTAAATTAAATATAAAAAACCTTTAAACTTATTGTATTTCAGATAACTGCCGAGACAACATTTCTAATTTCTTTTAGTTAACTTAATGTACTAAAATAGTTAAAGCTAAAACTGAAATAAAAATATATAGCCTAATTTTAAAAAACAGGACAAACACACAACAAAATTACAAAATTATTAAAATTAAATTGAACCAGAAAATATTAAAATAAAAACAAATTCAAAATATTAATAAAAACTATAATTAGTATATGTATATATATATATATATTAGTATAGTATATATCATATATGAACTATTAGATGTTAATCAGCCAACCCTTTTATTTAATATTACTTATTTAATAACATTTATGTATAATTATTTACATAATATTATTTGTATTGTATTTTATGGGAAATACTGTATAAGTTGATCAGTGACTACAAACCAATATTTGCATACTTGTTTTAGCAACAGATCTTAATTTAAAAAGGTTTACCTAGAAAATAGCATCTCTTTTCACTGACCATTCGCGGTTAAAATAAATAAATAATATATTATAATTACCAACAACTATTATTATTATTATTCATAACAAACTAAAATAATTAAATAATTTTTTTTTTTTTAGAGTTTAAGGCTGTATTTAGTACCCTTTTTGTGGAAGCCTTTTCAAGAAGTATGTGTTTGCGTAAAGCAGATGACGGGTTATAATGAGGCTGTGGTTATTGTGATAGCGCCTCATGCCCATGCTTCATGTTGCTATGTAAATGGAAAACGGACGCCACAACCATAAACCCACAGATGCACACAGCGAAAGTAAAGCATGAAGAGAGGCAGACTCCAGACAAGGAAGCGAGTGAGGAGCTGGCGTGAATCTGGATGACCTACCCGTCACCATCAGCTCTAGCAGGTGATGGCGCAGGGGCCGGTACTGAGACCGTGCCCACGTTATCCAGTCTGATCTGAATGGTGCTGCTTAAAGGGCTCTTCAGATACCTTCGCTCAATGTTCCTCTCCAGCTCTGCCAGACGCGTCACTGCCATATCCAGAGGATTGTTCGCATGACGCACGATGTCCACGACGGGTTTGTGCTCGTAATAGACCAGGTCTTCACTTTGTGACTGTGGAACTGGATGCATCCAGCCCTGTGAAACAAACATAATGCTTTCATATTGTTTTTACTTACTGCAGTTCAGAACACAGACATTGTTAACACTGTGAAGCCTGACATGTGATATAATAGTCTGAATATTTATTTAATTTTTTTAATTGAACAGTTTATTGAACCTTTAGCCATTTAAAAAAAAAAATAATCTAAAATATGCATGCATGTTTTTTGTTGAGCATCATATTTGATGCACATAGTATAGTATGCATACTCATATAGCATGATATAGTGAGAATATAAAAAAAAAATAAAAAAAAACATCTACATTTTATTATTTTAAAAATAATAATGTCAGTTTTCACTTTATATCTCCCAATAATGTCTTTAAGAAATTTAATTTAAATGCCTAGTTTTATGATCAAAACTCTGTAGTTTTAAAACATATAATGCAATGCAATGCAAAATTCCTCAAAATCCTAATGGATCATATTTGATACATTTGAACATGATTTTTCTAAAAAAAAACAACAACAGTAAGTCCATTTAGTCCATTAGTAAATTTCTTTAGTCCATTAGTAAATTTCTTTAGTCCAGTAAGTGTTCACCTTGAAATATTACTAACAATTTTAAGTTATTCTTACATCTACTTGATAAAAATCAGTCAATTATGCAAATACAATTATACTAAAAGGCATTTTACTTGATAAAAAAAAGCATGCACTATCAATCAGACGACAGAATGCATGTAGTAGACTGTGTGCGACAGGTTTCCAGCAAAGTTATGATCATGTTGATCATTTAGAGGCATATCAAATATGATACAGTAGGCTTTATAGGGTTAAAATGTGAATCCTCTTACATGCATAGACAAGAAAAGATGGCCAAAAAGTCCATTAAAATAAAGATTTCCTACCTTAACCTGCAGACTGGCTGAAGTGACTTTGTGTTCCAGTTCCTCGACCTGTTGCAGGACACCGATGTCCATGTCCATGGCCTGTTCTTCCACACACCAGCTCTGGACGGTGTCCTCAGAGACCTGATTCTCCTCCAGCTCAGAGACGTCGATTACAGTGACTAGATGAAGAGCACAGACTAAGAGGCGCTGCACTCAAAGCATTTCAAACAGCCTTTAATGGACACAATGAGCATCACCTACCATCTCTGTTCCTGCTGCAGACCTGGCCGATGTAATCCATGTGTTTCTGCAGTTGTTTCTGGAGCTGTTTCTCTCGGATCCCTCGGGAATGGCATGCTTTCTCTATGGATCGTAACTCCTCGATGTCCGTCACCTTCCACCAGCCAGTCAACATCTCTACAACACAAAAATGCATTTACACAGGTTTACTCGGCCACATACTGGGCACATAAATATGAATGTAAAAACATAAATTACATATTTTTCATATTTCAACGGCTTATGATTATTTCAATTAGAGTATAAAACAGTCATTATATTTAAAAAAAGTAGATTTGAAATGTTTAAGAAATGTTTAAGAAAGTATAAAAATATTATATATTAATATAATAGTTGAAATGTATTTTTTTGGAATACTTTTATTTAGTAAAATGCATTAAAATGATCACATGTGACAGTAAAGACATTTATAACATTACAAATATTTCTATCAGAATGCTGTTCTTTTGAACTTTCTTTTCATTAAAGAATGCATGAAAATAATTATCACGTTTTCCACAAAAACTATAAAAATAATAAGAAATGTATCTTGAGCAGCAAATCATCATATTAGAATGATTTCTGAAGGATTATGTGACACTGAAGACTGGAGTAAAGATGCTGAAAATTCATCTCTGATCACAGGAATATATTACATTTTAAAATATATTACAATAGGAAACAGTTATTTAAATTGTAATAATAATAATAATAATAATAATAATTCACAATAAGAGGCTTCTTTCAAAAACTATAAAATCTTACTGAGCCAAAAAATTTAAATGGTAGTGTAAAAAAAATTAAAAAAATAAAAATTATTATTATTATAATAATAATAATAATAATAATAACTATTATTATTATTATTATTATTATATATAATTATCAAATTAAAAAGATTAAATATATATTTTTTTTATATATATATATTTAATTATCAAATTAAAAAGATTAAAAGAAAAATTAAAAAGATATATATATTTTATTATACACACTGTCTTTCATATATAGAACTTTTACAAAAATACTTTAATATACGAAAAATGGCACCTTTTGAACATCTAATGTAGATTTTTGAGTGATGACGTAAATGAACCTTCAGTCAGAGACTTTCAACTGATTCAAAAAAGTAAATCATACACGAATAAAATATAATAATAATAAAACTCTTAATAACACAGTCAAGCTGTCATCCCAGTCTCACCTTCAGGAATAGGTTGAGGTGATGGGTAATCCTGATTTCTAGCCACCTCGATAGCAGGTGAGGGTGTGGAGAGAGGTTTCTCCACTGGAGACTCAGGGGAATTGCTTTTACTGGTGCTCACACTGACGTTTGCATTGCCCTCTGAGAGTGCGGGAATCTGGGCCATGGAAATCCCAGAGAACGTCACATTTGGACTCAGATTTCCATTGGACCAATCATAGAACGGCAGATCTATTATGGGCACGCCAGACTTCATCTGCAAACACAGAGGAGCTGTTATAGTCAAAGAACACAAACACAAACAGTTTTACAACCAGGGTTTCCCAAATGAGGGCTTCGCTAACCCCGGGAGCTTCATGAGGGAACTGCAGCTGGTTTGCAAAATTTACTGTTATTTCTACAGTAAGTACATGCAGGAACGTGTAATAAATAAATGTGGCTGCACAAATAATTGAGATAAAACTGAAAATGCAATTTAGAGTAGTTTGATTATCAAATCAAAGGCTGTGATTTAAATAAGTGTATAGTCTATAACTCCATCTCTGTATGTGCAGTGAGCTTAATGTTCACTTTGGGAGTTTGCAATGTGCACTGGGATTACTTTATTTACATTAACGTAATTTCCAGAATTTATGTGGACAGAAGTTTACAACGTTTTACTGGGAATTTCTTTAGGATTTGAACATTTAAAAGGGAATTATGTATCATAAATATTAGTATCGTATTGTATAGCAATGACGTAAATATTAGTATTGTAACTGTCAGTGTTAAACAAAATCAAATTATCAAATAAAAATGATCAAATATAATTTATTTTATTTTACAGGACAATTGTCATTTACAACAGTAATCTATTTACATAACATTATATAATATTGATTTTTATAATTAGTTGAAACAATATAATAATAATAATAATAATTAGCCAAAATAAAAGCTTTAGGATTTGAATGCTTGAAAGTGAAGAATTTAATATATTAATATATAATATTGTAACTTGCTGTGTAAAATATAATTACTAAAAATAATTGTTATAATTAATACATTTTAAACAATTGTTATTTACAACTGTGATATATTTACATAATAATATAATTACATTTTTTATAGTTAAATAGTTTTATAGTTAAAACAATGTTATTATTATTATTATAAGCCCTATATATGTGCAGCTCTATATATAAATAATTTAAAAATAAAACAAATCTAAATAAAACACTTACTAAAAAAAATATTATTTTATCTTAATATTTGATCTAAATATTAACTTAAAATCTGTGAGTTTGGCCGACAAAAAAAAAAGTTTGTGAATCCCTGGTCCACGCGATCATACCCGCAGTGCTGCTAATGACCAGCTATTGATTCCCGCAGTGCTGGACGGACAGGTGGCAAACGGGGATCGGGCTCTGCCATTGGACGTTTGTGGTGAGGAAGATGATGACGCTGAATGTGGACCTTCAGTCAGAGATGAGGCGTCACATGGAGAGCGTGGCAGAAGACTAAACCAATGAGCGTTCCTCTCGGTCAAGACCTTGTAGAGCTGGTCGTTACGGATCTGCTGCTGGGCATTAGTGAGGTAGATGTTGTTGAGGACACAAGGGTGATCAGGATCAGGGATGCTGGTTAATGTATTCTGCTGTTTTGGACTGCCGTTTTGGCGACACGAGACCTCGGAGGACATCTTGGCCACTTCCAACAGCTTGCTGAGCTTGGAGAAGGAGCCAGGTTTCTGTAGGAAGAGGTTAAGTGAATCTACAGATGGTGGACAACCAGAATGCCTATTACCGCCGCGCCAGCTGCCGCGGCGAAATCACCGCGGCAAAAATAAACCAGCCGCATTTCAAAGTCGTTCCCAAAATGACCGCCAGGTGGCGCAAAGGGACATTGTGCAAAACAGCAGCAATTGCCGTATTTTAAAATGTAAGTGGGTTAAATATAAAACCCTAAGCCTAATAGGCATATTTTTCATATATATAAATAGGCCTATTAGGCTACAACAGAATAGAACCAAAGATAGAATCAATTTTAGAACTGAAAAAATTGAATCAAAAGTTAAAAATAGAGACGATATTAGGAGCAATGACGCTGAATATTTTTACTATTCTATTGAGGAATTAGATAAATGAAGAGCTCTCGTGAGCGATACAATTGCATAGTAATTTATAGTGATTTCAAAAGCAGTCCTTAAAAAAAAAAAATACATGGAGTAGTTAGGCATAATTTTTGAGAGATTACGCGGAACGCGTTTTAGTTAAGATCCTGGTTTCAATGCCCTTAATGTATATAGGCTATACTGCTTTAAAAAAAATGTCACAACGCGTTTTGAGATTGTTTTGAATTAAACATTGAAGTTTAAAATGTAGTGTTTTGGCACACCAGGCCGAGTGGCGTTACGCATTGTTCAAAAATAAGGTTTTATTCTGGCATGTTGAATTGGCGTTAGAATTTTGTTTTAGATTTATTAGATTTAGATTTTAGATTTCGTTAGATTTATTTTTCTCATAACAGCTAAAATAACTTAATATATGCCTTGTGAACAACATATGGTCAACATTGTGGTCAACATATGACCTACTTAATATAGGCAATAGGCATATAATAGCCTATAATAAATTAGCAAAACTTGGCCACTAAATATTTAATTTTCAATTATTTTAATTATCACAATTAAAGTTTTCATTTTATTCAATTGAACAAGCGCAACAATCAGCATTTAATCAAATATTCTAAAAGATGTATTATTAATAATAATGTTATTTCAACATAATATTTCGTTTTTTCGACATAATATGTGTGCGTGCAACAAGCAAGATGTGTATTTGTAAATCCGGTGATGCGTGCATTGATTTTTATCAATAAACTAGTGTTTTCTGACAGTGTCGACTGCAAAGATGAAGTTGACGATCGCCATTTTTGTAGTGAACGCACCTAGAGAGAAATGCACATAAAGACATAATCAGAGAGTAGCCTTTTTCTTTTCGTTTTGAATTATTTCGTTTGAAGACATTTCAAGCTTTGTGTATTTGATGTATTTCTCAAGTCTGTGTGAGGCATACGCTGAGTTTCGTTAAGTTAGGAGGATGAGATGCGCTCCAGCTGACGTGCAATGCAAGTGACCGCGCGGGCGCCTCCATGATTAGTGTCTGTTATATTTGCTTCTCTTACTTATTAAATCCAGCAATTGGTAGATGAAAAATTGATTAAAATTAAGATACAATTTATAGAAAACGAAATTCACTTTAAAGAAAGGTTTTCTACTAAACAAAACTTAATGAAGTGGTCAAAATCATGTCTGACCCACTCCATATCCATCTCTCGATATAATGCATCCTATCTTACTTGTGCTGTTCACTTTTCATATTCAACATAGATGGAAAAAAATAACATTATAATATTTTAACAAATATGATACTAAATGAGATTATTTAATGGCTACAACAGTATAGTAGGCCTATAGACTCTATTTGTACAAATTGCTGCACATTAATTTAATTAAATGAAACCTTGTAACGAATTCACACTGTAGGGTAGACTGTGTACAGTTGAGACACCTTAAATAACTTGCGTTAGCAGCAAGCACAAGTTGTGATTTGCTGTGCACTTGCATATTAGTGTCAGCTGGGAAGGAAATATAGAGACCAGACCTCTTGGAACTTTAATTGAATACATAGCGTTGGTAAAGCATACTGAAATTACATCCCTACAAATTTATTAGGCCCTACTGAAAATAAATGTATCGAATTTAAGCAAAGTAGCCTAAATGTTAAGACTGTAAGCCCTTTGCTTTTTTACGTAGCCTATAAAGGATTCTTATAGCCGACTTTGTGTTAATATAATTTGTAGAGAATTTTTTTTAACTCAAACATTAACACTGAAATAAATGAAACTAAATTATTGTAAATGTTTTGGCACACCACGACGAGTGGCGCTATGCATTGTTCTAAAGCCAGGTTTTATTCTAGCATGTTGAATTAGTGTTCGACAAACGCGGCGGCGCGTTCTTTTGAATGAAGAGCGCTTCTCGCTCGTGTGAGCGAACACACACTGGAACGTTAGGCCATGTCGCAACGAGTGAATCGTGGCCGAGTGGTTGAACTTACGTTACGATCATTTAGATGACACGGGTTCGAATCCCGAACTAACTTAGACTACTGATATGTGTATATTAGCCTATTAATGCATTTTATAGTCTATTGTTGATGCAGAGAGATTTGTCTAGTTCTAAAACATAGTTTTTTGCTTATAGCCTATTTACAAAATAAAATCACCATGCATTTCCATTTTACACTAAGGAACAAATATTATACAATGACTTTACTTCTGTAGCTTATAATAATTCCAATCGTAATTTCAAAAGCAGTTCTGTTAAAAAATTTTTATATATAGGCCTATATAATTATGTATATATAATTATAATTATGTGTGTGTATATATATATATATATATATATATATATGACGTTTAAACGACAAACAATAAAATCAGAACCAGTATTCTGTTGCGTTCATGGTTCCAGTGGCAGTAATGCATCCACGGCTTTTCAAAATGTCACAAAGCGTTTTGAGATTGTTTTGAATGAAATATTGAAGTTTATAATTAAGTGTTTTGGCACACCACGACGAGTGGCAAACTCTTTGTTTTGTTTTGCAAACTCAGCTAGCCTGTGGGGGGTTTGGAGAAGGCAATAGTTGCTTTATCGTGGGGGTGCAGGACAGAGGTGTTAATGTTCCATCTTTCATATGGAGAGTGTCGGAGCCAGCCTGATTAGCAGGCAAAGGCAAAATTCTTTTAAGGATTAATCTCAAAATCTCCAAAAGTCCATATGTAGGCCCTATATCTTATAAAATTATAAATATTGTAGTTTTATTGATTGTATTTAAAGGTTTTCCACACACAATTTCAATTTAGCAGATACAGAGCTCTTTAATTCGCGACCCACCTCGTTTTATTGTAAGGTGAATTCAGCAAGGCATGTTTATCTTTGAAGCAACAAAGGCTATTTGTTACAGTTTTTTTCTTTCGTGATTTGTGTGGATGACACACAGCCACATATACAGTATTATCAGCTGTATGGTGTTTTTTTACGCTGAAATGCTTAATTTAGAGAAAGACCCGCGTGCGCAGTGAGGGAGACCAAACTTACTAAAAAAATATCCAGCGCGAGAGAGGCAAAGAAAAACGCCGGTTCTTAATTTATGTTGCTTTGAACTTTTTTCGTTTTGTACCGTTTTAATTTTTTTATTTAGCTGCAATTTCTTTGACAATAGAAATTTTAAATGTTGCAAGAATAAGATTCTGTGTTTCTTATTTTGCATCACAAAGGGAATAAACTCTATCGATGCAACCCTGTTTAAATAAATAAACTGTCCCGACACTTTATTCGTACCTTGAAATGTGCGATGGGTTTTCAAACTTAATTAATTTTCTTTTTCTTTTACATTGTTTATTTTTTAATTGAAAGCAGTACTGTATTGAAAGTATTTTTCTGATTTGTTCGATCTGTTTTGAAAAATGTCTTCCGTTGCTATGGCCGGGTATAACTGTCAGTCATCTCAATCTCGTGAATGATTCACACACACAACAAAAATAATTTAGCAGATTAAAGACGAGCTTCATCATCTTCATTTTCTGGTGCGATCGGCTGACGGTCTTCCTTCATCAGATGTGTCGTCTTTGCAGCGGCTCAACTGGAATGTAGCAAATTTATGTTGTAATGTACAATTGATAATTAAACAAGATGATTGACTTTAATAAACAGATGCATATTTAAGCATCAAGAACGGAAAAACATAAACACTGTCGGCTACACTGAGATTCGATCTCAGATCGTTTGAAGCTCCGAGAGGCTATTGTTAATGCATTGACCACAGAGCTATCGCCTGAATAGCCTAGGTCTACTATTTTCTCTGTTTTAAAAGTTTGTTATATTCTTTTTATTTTTTTAACATTGGCAATTTACTGTCTCGAAATTATGTGTCAAAAAAAAAAGTGTTTTTACAAGACCTTGTGCTGTTTATTATTATTATTATGTAGATGTTAATTCAGCCATTCTGTTGGATAAAAATTGTCCCTAATGTAAAATGGAAATGAATGGTAATTTTATTTTATAAATATAACATATTTAATATAGGCTATAGGAGAAAAAAAACAATATAGTGTAGCAATATTTTAGAACTATCAAATCTCTCTGCATTAATAATAAAAAAGTAGCCCATGTTTGTTCGGGATTTGAACCCCTTGTCATCTGAATTATTGAAACGTAAGTTATAGCCTACCACTCGGCCACAAATTTGTTTTGTTTTATTTTGTTTGAAATGTATATTTACATATTTTGCTTTCCTTAATGTTAACCAATTCTGTTGTAGCATAATAGGCCTATATTTTTTCCCTAAAAGTTTGTTTTATTCTCTGCTTTGTTTGTTTATATTTTTACATATTCAATCAGTCTCATTTTTGTTCAAATAATGAAAAAAGTTTTTTTTTTTTTTTTTAAATAAACAGATAGGAAACTTACCTTTTAAAATGCCGCAGTTGCTGCTGTTTTGCCCTGTCACTTGCGCCACCCGGTATAGCCTAGTCATTTCGCGAACGACTTTGAAATTCGACTGGTTTATTTTTGCTGCGGCAGTAATAGGCATTGTGGTTGATTATTTATTAAAGAATTCAATTGATAATCATAACAACATGTAAGCCTATTTAATTCTGAATATAACAAAGAATGCTTAAACCGACTAACATCGGTTAGTAACTGCAAGTCCTGAAAATGTTTTAATTTTACGGTAAATTATTTTAATTTATTTCACTGTTAGCCTATGTTTCAGTTAATAAATCTACAAACACATTAAAATAACACGAAGTAAATGACAAGTAACCTATTGACATAGCCTTTCTAAATTATAGAAAAACTGGGCACACAATGTTAACGTGTGTCTACTTTGTTTAAATTTAATGAATTTGAATTCGTTTAACCACAATATTTATCTTGAATTTATCTGTGACCTCAGCTCAGATTACTGCCGCGGCAGATTACGTCATAAAAGAATAAACTGACACTTTTCAAAGTCTGTGATTACAGCGCCACACAGCGGTAAAAGGCAGCAAATACACATCCCAATTTTGCCGCCGCGGGAACGGCGGCGGTAAAAGTCTCATTCTGGTTGTCCACCATCTGTAGATCCTGTGGGAGTTCACGTTTCACCTCAGCAGAGCCGTATTTTCCATCAGGTTCCTCCGTCGGCTCCACTTTGACCTGGACGAGGTGGGCGTTCTTCAACCTCTCACGCTCTCTCTGCAACTCCACTGGACCTGAAGGAACACAAGATATCAGCTGCAGCAGTACATTTCTACAATGGATAGTTCCAATAAAATAATATTTATTAAGAAAAATAATAATAATAAAAAACTGTAAAGAAAAAGTCAAGATCTTCCCTCCAAAAAAAAGAAAAGAAAAAAAAAGGGAAATAATAAAATATTTTATATAGTGCTTAAATATTGCTTTTATATTTCTTGCATGTTATAATATTGCTTATATGCATGTATGTATGTATGTATGTATGTATGTATGTATGTAAGTATGTGTATGAATAGAAAGTTCAAAATAACTTTATTAAAGAATAATTAATTACTAAATTAATAATAAATTATAATAAATTAATACTTTTATTCAGCAAGGATGCATTAAAGTGATCAAAGTGACAGTAAAGACATTTAGATGTTACAACAGCTTTCTATTTCAGATGAATGCTATTCTTTTGAACTTTCTATTCATCAAAGAATCCTGAAAAATAAATTGCACAACTGTTTTCAACATCTGCAAATCATCATATTAGAATGATTTCTGAAGGATCATGTGACACTGAAGACTGGAGTAATGATGCTGAAAATTCAGCTTTGATCACAGGAATAAATTACATTTTACTATATATTCAAATAGAAAAGAGTTATCTAAATTGTAATTTTACACCCATTTTAACTATTCCACCCATTTTGTGTCTTTTCCAGGGTGTTTCCTGTAAGCTTGTAACTGAGGGATCAGTCCTTTAGAAGATGCCTTAGTCTTAGTCTCATTTTGTCGTTCTCACCCTCTCCACTCTCCAGCGCCTCCACAAAGATCCCGCCACACTGCGGCAGAACCCAGAAGCGTCGTTTATAGCGGTCCTGACCGAACATCACGGAGCGCAGGGAGTGAGAGGCCTCGAACAGCTTCCGCCGGATCTGAGTCTGTTGCTGTAAGAAATTCAAGGTAAAAATCGTTAAGACAGGTGTCTATCTATTTCATTCAATATTTTTTCTCTCTTTACTGAAAATATTTGCTTTATGTTTGGAAAGGTGCGAGTGAATCTGTCCTTTTAGCACATTTAGGATCCTACATTTAGGTAAAGCAAGTATAGGCATGTTATCCTCCTGGGACCCAGCTATTCATTTCTGTCCTCTGTAGAGGACATTTGTTTTTAATTAATTTAATGAGATTTTGCCTGTGGTGTGTTGCTTTCTTTTTCTTAATAACTTTGTTCTATATTTCCTTTTTGTTCTATATTTGCCATGCTTCATGAACATTTAAATTACATTTGTTACAGCGTCTCGTGCTAGGTGAAACAAATGGAACAGTGTCTAATGTGTTACATGGGTAACACTTTACAATAAGGTTCATTAGTTAACATTAGTTAATGTATTAACTGACATGAACTAACCATCTGCAATACATTTGTTACTGTATTTATTAATCTTTGTTAATGTTAGTTAATAAAAATACAGCTGTTCATTGTTTGTTCATGTTAGTTTACAGTGCATTGCCTAATGTTAACTATTACAACTTTTGATTTTAATAATGTATCAGTAAATGTTGAAATTAACATTAACAAAGATTAATAAATGCTGTAGAAGTGCAGTTCATTATCAGTTCCTGTTAACTAATGTAGTTAACTAATTAACATTATTGTTAAAGTGTTACCGTTATGTGAAACAAATGGAACAATGTGTTATGTAAAACAAAAAAAACAAACAAAAAAACAAATGGAATAATGTGTTGGGTGAAACAAAACGAACAAATGGAACAATGTGTTATATGAAACAAATCAAACAAATGGAACCATGTTATGTGAAACAAATGGAACCAATGGAACAATGTGTTATGTGAAACAAATCAAACAAATGGAACCATGTTATATGAAACAAATGGAACAGATGGAACAATGTGTTATGTGAAACAAATCAAACAAATGGAATAATGGACGGGTGAAACAAATTGAACAAATGGAACAAATGGAACCAATGGAACCATGTTATGTGAAACAAATGGAACAAATGGAAACTGTGTTGTGTGAAACAATTGTAGTAGACAACCGTCACATTCATCCGTTAATACAATGTAGGGAAAAGCCCTCATAAACTTCAAGCATAGTCGAAGAACGAACTGGTACGACGTCATTTCGAACAAAATCAGGCCAAAAAGAAGTTAATTTATGGGGTTCGAAACAGCTTGCCAAAGCGACCTTTCCGCCTTCGAACTACCACTGGTCCATGGTGATGATGTAATAGGTACATGTGTCTCCTCATTTCTCTGTTCAGTCCGTCGAGGTCAGTCCGCGAATGAACATGAACACACTGGAAAGCTGCTTTCTAGCAGAAATTGAGGTTGTAATTCCAATTGAAAGAGACACTGACAATGTTTTTTATGTTTAATAATGTAAAGCTGCTTGACTAGAGTGCCGAATTGCAGAGCTTGAAAAATAAGTGCTTTATATATTTACGGTAGGAAATTGACAAAATATCTTCATGGAACATGATCTTGACTTAATCTCCTAATGATTTTTGGCATAAAAGAAAAATCAATAATTTTGACCCATACAATGCATTGTTGGCTATTGTCAAAAATATACCCGTGTGACTGATCCAGGGTCACATATTTTCCAACTTTTTACCCCTAAGCACAGAATGAAAGAACTTCGCAGTGAGTATCTCGGGGCCTTAGGATCCTCTTGCTGATGCTCATTTACCTTGCTGAGCTTCTCAATCTGTTTCTCCAGCTCCTCAATGCTTGTGGATTGATCACCTTCATCCTGCAAAAAGCAGCTCTTAATATATCATAACAAATCAACCAACACTGAGAGCAGACATGCTACTCAAGCATAGTACTAAAACAGTGGTTTCCGTTAATAGTAAAGAACGAAAACAAGAAGCTTTGTTTTAATTACAGCAGAAATACTGGAGGAATTGTCTTTTTTTCTATGGAAACATAGTATAACTTTTAGAAC
This sequence comes from Leuciscus leuciscus, assembly GCF_965113295.1. Classification (NCBI taxonomy): domain Eukaryota; kingdom Metazoa; phylum Chordata; class Actinopteri; order Cypriniformes; family Leuciscidae; genus Leuciscus; species Leuciscus leuciscus. Next base: position 42,970,658 of record NC_138731.1, on the reverse strand, counting down.
TCAAAACTACTGTGGAAAAAAGGGCATTTACTGAAACTAAACTGAAAAAAATGACTCATTCTAAAGTTCTGACATCAAACAGATTTACATTAGATAAAAGCATCTGCTAAAATGCATAAATGTTAAAGTGACTAACATTGCATTCAAGCTACACAATTACTCAATTCATGCATTTGATCTACAGGTAAATAAGACAGATCATTATACATGACCTTTACACAATGATACATTCAGAGTCACGCTCTACCTCATCTTCACACGCCTCGGCTTTCTTCTCTTTCTTCCCACCAAAATCATCTTCGTCTTCATCCTCCTCTCCATGTTCATCGCTGTCATCATCTTCCTCATCATCATCATCACTCTCCCCTCCTTTGCGCTTGCGTTTACGGCTGTTCACAGGCGTACCAGCGGCTTGACCCTCCTCTCCTCCAACACTGCTCTCTCGCTTTCCCGTCCTCTTAGCGTAGATGCTCCTCAGTCTGTACAACAACGGCCAAAATAAAGCATGCATTGCAATCGAACCAAAACATAATGATCACATTATAACTAAGTTTGCATTTCCAGAACACAGAAAAAGTGTAGGTTTTTATTCTGTATAAATAAATTTCATTCTGTTTTTATGAATAAAAATCATAAAAAATGGGAACTATATATTATGGACCACATGAAGACTAGTGTCCACTATGTGCGATCCATGATAGCGATCCATAGTGTGTGTTTTACATTATCAGAGGAAGGAAATACGTGTGTTTATGTGATGGGCGTAAACAAGTGTCTTACTTTCGCAGGTTCCCCTCAATCACCCATTTGTCTCGACGCAGGTTGGTCATGTTGTCAATGTTTTTGTCAATCTCACTGTGACAAAGAAAATAAATTGTATGCATTAAACACAACATCATTATAAGCACCTACAGAGTCTGAGAGTATGACCAAAATCTTATATTGTAATTTTATATCACAGTAATAGTCGTATATCATGATATATAGGAAATAAAAAAATTGGTTGATATTCTAATAACCATTTTTCTACTCAGTATTTTCCAGTAAACCAAATAAATAATGTGTATAAAAATCCTTAAACCAAGAAAAATTACATAAAAAAAATAAAATAAAAATTGTTACACAAATTGTTAAATTTTTGGAGATTTATATTTAAAAAAAATTTTTTTTTAAATTATACTTATATATTAAAGTTACCATGTTATGAGTTTGTAATTTATTTTTTGGGTCTGCTAGAAAATATTTACATGATTTAAAGTAAAAAAAACAACATTATTTTTTCTTATACTGTACATTGCGGCAGCACCTCTTTTCACCGTCTGCCTGAATCACTACAAAAGCTCTTTAAAGCCTGCCTTTCTGAAAAGCCTAGTCTGCTCTGATTGGTCAGCTGGCCCAGTCTGTTGTGATTGGCCATCTGCTTAGAGCGTGTGTTGGAAAGGTAACGCCCCTTACAATTGGGTTTCAGCTTCTCAGGCTTCACAAGCAGCTATAAACAGTATTATATGTATGATAACTATGGTGTCGATATCGGAAGTCCAACAATGTCCATTGATCAACCGTTTGATGGCGGGCCAAAGCAGCCAGTAGGTGCGCATTATGCAAATATTTAACATGGTGATGTAGCCAGGTCACAGAGATGTGTTTCAGGCAAGTGTTTTCTGAACAGATCCACTCTATTTGGACTGTTCATGCACAAATAACCATATTTAACACTAAATTTCATGTTGAATTCAAAGTGTTACTTGCCAATTCATGCAATCATTTGTGAAATATATTAGCAATTTATGAGGAAGAATTGTTTCTACACCAATCAGTATTACACTAAGCATGCAGAGCTAATGAAGTGAGATGAGCGCACCTGACCACAGTCTTGCTGCAGGACAGCTCATTGACCAGGAAGGCCAGTATAGTGGCTTTCTGAGAGGGTGTGTGGGCCTGGAAAGCTTTGGTCTTCAAGCTCTCGGCCAGCGATGCTAGCTCAGTCTGTCCACAGTGAGCTTCCATAAAGATCTGTAGCACCTCAGAAACATTGTGCCGGTTCAAGCCGATGTTAGTCACATGGTCTCCCAGAGCCGTCTTAGCCTGAAATGTTCAAAACACCCAAACAAAAGAACAAAGTGATACAATGAGGAATTTGGTGTGACAAAGGCCGCGAGATAGTGTTGAAAAGGGAACTGAATTATCATGGTAATTGAAAGGCACGGTTAAGTCGGTTAATTTAGGAGTTTCTTAGGCGGAGCAAAAGGCTTTTTATGAAGACTGTGAACGCATGTGAGATTAGCACAGGAAATCTGCTGAGGGGCTGAACTGAATTCTTGCTCTTTATTGGAGATATTGCGCTTGAAGCCACAAAGAAAACCATGCTTAAAGAAGAGCAGCAGGAACTGATTGTGAGAGTGAGGAATACAAGAGAACCAGACAGAAGCTACAGACTTTAACATACATGTAAACTTGAGGAGATTTTAAAATAAATAAATAAATAGTATTGTTATTTAATATAATTGCTAATCTAATAATATATCAGGCTATTTGTTCCAAGTGTAAGGTACAGTAAATGGTTCTCCATTTGTCTTTGACGTGGAAATATATATTTACGTAATAAAGATATTTAATAAACTATCATGCAAACGTGGAGCTTAAGTGCTGTAAACATTTAACTTAATAACTAAGTAACTAACTCAAATTCAATTTCAGGCCATTTTCCATCAATTACTGCTTTGCTTTTTTAAAAGTAAGTAAGTAAATATATTAGGGCTGTCAAAATTAACGTTTAACGCATGCAATTTATTTGATTTATTTGCAGTTTATTAGTGTCGTCAATAATATAATTGCATATAATAATGTCAGAGAGAGAGAGAGAGAGAGAGAGAGAAAGAGAGACACACACACAACCACAGGGACGTAACAAACGCATTAAAAATGTTTAACGTAATTAATAGGCATCCTTTTTTCTGTCATCCTTTGGCTATCATTATATTATTACATTATATGATCGCGCTCTTATTCATACAAATGCTTTTAAACCATTCAAGCACAAAAAGACACAAAAGAGAATGTAGTGCAGTACTGGCGTGCGTCTGTGAATCTGTCTGTGTGACACACACACACACACACACACACAACTTATGCGCACAGAAAGTCACTTTAGACAGCGCTTGAACAGACAAAAACACACAAAATGATGACAAAATGCCTGTTTTTTTCCCGAGTATCCTCACAGGCACAGTCTTCTTAAATTAGTTAAAATAAGTCTTAAATTAATGTAAAGAGTTGAAAATTAGAGAAAATGTGTCAGATCCGCGTCATGTGTGTCAGGTCTTAAAGTGACAGCAGCCTAATAAACCTTCTACTGTCTGTCATTAAGGATAATCAAAGAACAAAAGAAAAAAGAGAAAATTACTCACTGCTCTTGACTGAATACATTACATTAATTTGGAGATAAAATGTGAAATTATTACAATATAAAAATATATTAATCGCGATTAATTACAGAAAAATCTATGATTAATTAGTTAATTTTTTTATTGATTGACTAATAAATATACGGTATATAAATATACAGTATAGTATATATATATATATATATATATATATATATATTTACCCCTTTTAAGATGTAAAAAAACTAAAAAACTAAAATGTAAATAAAAATAACAATTACATAAATAATTAAATACAAATAAATTTGTGTTTCTCATGATCTCAAAAATCTTTTGATCTGAAAGGCTTAAATGCTTGAAATTACACAACAATTGTGCAGCGGACATATGAACTCTTTCAACACCCAGTGATCAGATCTGTAATCCAGACAAATCCAAGCACACAGTATAGCAGCTCTCCTCTCACCCTGTGTCCTGCAGGGAGTCCCGGGTCACACACAGCAGCAGACAGCATGCGCACCAGCAGGTCTTGGATGAAGCCCATGCTGTCCCCCACATTCAGCAGCCCTGCCTGCAGCACACCGAGCGACGGCACGTCAGCGCTGAGGTCAAACCCCAGGACCTTTCCAAAACAGCGCAGGAACTGCATCACCATTAGACAGTCTGAGAAACATCCTCCCGGCAACACCAGACCGGCGATCCGTGACAGCGCCGGCAGAGGCTGAACATGGACAAAATTATAAAGTAGTTATAATTCATCTCAAGACTCATCTTTTTTCCCTTGCTTTTGAAGCATAGCTTTATGAATCTGTTTTGATTGTATGCCTTGTTCTGGATGGCTGCTAGGACCTTTCTATGTGGTTTACATGTCACTAGGTGGATGCTATTTGATTGTCAACTACATGAAAAGTAATCTGATTACTTAAAGGGTGACTCTCGCCAAAATGCAACCTAGGATCTTTTTGTTAATCTACCCGAGGCGAACTATCGTTTAAAAGCATAATTAGAATGGAAACGCCACTTTTAAGATTGACCGTATTTACGTTTTCAGTCAAATGGCCTTTTGAATGGGAGTGCTTGGGGCACTTCTATGATCGCATCAAAATCACTATTTTTAAAACACTAAGGCGGCTCGACACAACATGAAACTGTGCTGGAAGTCTCACCAGGGGCTCTACACATGAACTCCAGCACTGACAACATTGTTTGTGTACACAGAGTTTACTAAAAAGAAAGATTTTGAACAACTCACTGTCTCTGTGTCCGCCGGCATTTTGACAGTCAAAACTAGTCGATCTCCGAATGTGACGTAACAGGGAGGAGAATAAAGATGGAAAGCTCCTAAAGCTTAGTTCCATATAAATTCACGGATCATTTGTTGTTTTGTCGTTAGTGAAAATCAATATTGACCTTGTATTTGAAAAAGGATCCTCATATAAGAAGCAATACTAAAATTCAGAGTCAGTTCATTCACATTCTGAGATCGACTAGTTTTGACTGTCGAAATGCCGGCGGACACAGAGACAGTGAGTTATTCAAAATCTTGCTTTTTAGTAAACTCTGTGTACACAAACACTGTTCTCAATGCTGGAGTTCATGTGTAGAGCCCCTGGTGAGACTTCCAGTAAAGTTTCATGTTGTGTCGAGCCGCATTAGTGTTTTAAAAATAGTGATTTTTGATGCTATCATAGTCGTGCCCCAATCACTCCCATTCAAAAGGCAATTTGATCGAAAACGAAAATACGGTCAATCTTAAAAGTGGCGTTTCCATTCTAATTATGCTTTTACACGATAGTTTGCCTCGGGTAGATTAACAAAAAGACTCTAGGTTGCATTTTGGCGAGAGTTACCCTTTAAAGTTTAATGACACAAACAATACAGAAATCTTAACGTTCAAATTTGCTTGTGCTCAAAAAAAAAAGGATTTTCTGTGTGATTCACCTTCAGGTCCGACAGACACATGTCTTCGGTGGGTTTGTTCAGCTCTTTGGCCATTTCCAGCTCAAGCCGCCTGATCTCCAGTTTGCGCTCCTTGTTCAATCGTTTCTCATCTCGTTTCTCCTGTTTCAGTCGCTCCTTCTCCTGCAGAATTTTTTTGGAAGAGATAACAAACCTTGTGTGCCATCATGGAGACTGATTGATAATTATAATAGTCTATGTGATTGAGTGGAAGGATGATGAGAGGAGAAAAGAGACACTGAAAGAGAGATGATGAGATGGAGCATAAGAGGAAATAGTGAGTAATGGGAGACAAATAGATGGAGAATGGAAAGGAGGGGTAAAAGAGAATGATGAACTGATAAAAGGAGCTGTATAACACACCTCAGCTTTCTTCCGGGCCTCCACCGCCTTCATCAACATCACATGCTGTCGATGTCTCTCTCGCTCCTACAACAAACACTGAGACATTAGAGAAAGAACGAACAAACGAAACACCAAACAAAACTACATAGGAAAGAGGGAAAGAACAAACAAAATAACTAATACAAAAACAGACAGACAGACAAAAAAAAAAAATCATCAAAACAAGATGGAATGAAAGAAGAAACAAATACAATTATGAAAGAAAAAAATTAAGTAAACAAAACAAACTAGAAATAAAAAGGTAGAAAAAATTAAAACAAAAGAATGAAAGAACAATGAATGAATGAACAAGAAAATAAAAGCATGAAAGCACAAAAAATAAAGAACAAACAAACAAAATTAAATAATGGAACAGCAAAAGATCTAAAGAAAACAACATATCAGAAAAAATAAATGAGAAAAAAAACTAAGAAAGACTAATGAAAGAACAAAAGAAAGAAATAACGACCGAAAGAAAGAACAAAGAAAAGAAAGAAAGAAAGAAAGAAAGAAAGAAAGAAAGAAAGAAAGAAAGAAAGAACAAAAGAAAGAAAAAATGAAAGAGCAAAAGAAAGAAAAAATAAAAAGGTACGAAAAATAAAAGACAAAGAAAAAACAAAAGAGAAAAAAATTAAAGAACAAACAAAAGAAAAATGACAAAAAAATAAAGAACAGAAGAACATAAAAAAAGAAAAAAGAGAAAGTGAACAAAATCATGAAATTCAGAGTGAAGATGAAAGAATATGAATCAACGAATAAAATAACACAGAAGAAATAAAAAGAAAGAAGAAACTCAGAAGGATGTCAGATGTCAGTCTCCTGATCACTGAAACACTGCTGAAGCATGAAGGTGCAGAGATCAGTCCGTCTGAAGGCCGTTCACAACAATGAGCATAACTTTATATATCTAAATATTATAAAGTCCACACCGAAACTACTATAACCATAACAGCGATGAGAAATCACTTTCAGAGCGATTTCTTCCTGCTGATGAACGATAAAAACATTGACAGCCAATCAGAATCCATCTTAAGAGCTCGAGCATTTAAAGCGACAGACGACAAAAATAAACAGAACGATATTGTGTGCTGGTGTGGACGCTGATATAGTTATAGTTATAGTTATGGTGTGAACGTGCCTTCAGACGGGCTAACAGATCCGTTAACCAGCGCGGGTCAGTTGGTCAGTTCCTAAACATCTGCCGGAAAGTTATTCCAGGTGTTACAGATTAAGCTTCAGGCTTCTACGGGCAGCTGGAGCTCTTTAGTGCAGGACAGACAGGAAGAGACTGAACGAGTCCAGAGAAGTCTCGAAACTTTCTCAGTATATCAAGACTTTAAAGCAGTTCCCAATTACACAATGATCCAGACGGAAAACTGGTTTCAGCTGCTGAGTGACACCTTATACTTCTCCCATAATCTTTAGGAGATTATTTTAGTGTCCGTTTTAAATCTAAATCAACACACAGGGGCTGGATGTTGTTAAATATCACGAACAAATGACGAACAAGCACGAATCAGAATGGATGTTTATGATAGGCTTGATGATATGAAGCAGCGCGGTCGCCACCGGCACTGGTGGAGATCTCGTGACTGATGTCTGTTCACAGATATTTAGATTATGACTCTGTTCCAAAACCGTGAGCTGCATCCTAACAGAGATGAAACCCTCCACGTCCTTCATATAACTGGCACTCCACACGCGTCAAGAGGAGACTTGACTAGACTGATTTCAATAGAGTTTAGCATGTTGCTAAACAAATGGCTCTCTAATTTGCATGTAAAATATCTAGCATAAACACAATTATCAGGTAAAACAAATTGGATTGAACTACTTTAATAAATTATTTTCAGTATTGTATGACAGTGTTGTTTTTATCTAAAACTACTAAAACTGGCTTTCTTTAAATGAAATAAATCTGAAAAAAAATATTTTATATTTATATATTTTATTATAATATATTATATTTTATGTGTATATATATATATATATATATATATATATATACACACACACACACACATATACACACACACACACACACACACACACACATATATATATATATACACACATAGATACATATATATGTATGTATATATATAAAATATGTATATAAATAAATTAAAATCATATATAATTTTTCCCTAATAAATATATATATATATATATATATATATATATATATATATATATATATATATATATATATATATATATAAGAAGACAAACTTAAATAGAAATTAGAAATGTTGCCTTGGCTACTAAATTAATTAGTTTAATCTGAAATACTAGAAATTTAAAAATAAAAATAAAAATAAAGCTAAATAGAAATATATAAAAAAGGAGGTAACATTTTATTTTACAGTGTCCTTGTTACACATAATTACTATAAATTGTGCATAATTACACCCAATTAACCCTAACCCTACAGTAAGTGCATGTAGTTAATAATTATTACTAAGTGCTTAAATGTATGATTGCACTGTAACAAGGACACCTTAAAATAAAGTGTAACCAAAAATGATAAAAGCACAACAAAAAATTATTAAAATCAAACTAAAATTAAAATGAAAGCAGAAAATAAATTCCAATTCAAAATATAAATAAATACTAAAATAGTATATAAATAATACTAAAATAACACCGCTGCATTAACTATATTTAAGATGTACTTCAAATGCATTCTTCTAGCAATGCATCATGGGATTCCCTTCTCTGCAAATGATATATGCAATGCTGTCTAAGAACATTTCTTAAAAGGCTTATGCTTTGTTTCTATGATGCTTTAAAATGCTGCCTAGATAGGCAGCTCACTAGGTTTTGGAAAAGAGCCCATTTCTCTCTCCTTTGGCAAGCAGATGAAAGCAGATGCAGGGCGTCATGCAAGAGGAATGTGAGCGAAGTCCAAGCATTAAGTTGCATGTGCAACATGGAGCAAAACACCTGAATCAAGCATTTCACAATGTGTTAAATGTTCAAAAGTAAACATACCCATACCATATCTAGTCTATGTCTCTCCAACTCCTGGCAGAGAGAGTTGGCAAAGGCAAAAACAAAAATAAATAAATCAATGCAACTCCCCATTAGAGTGATTACCCATAATGCATTTAGAGGAACAGTTGAGCCAGAAAAAAGAACATTCTGACAGATAACATTTTTGGCTCAACGATTCCTTTAAAATAATCATGTAAAAGAATCAAAGCAGCGGAGACTTGAGGCATTATTCAGTGAAATATTGTTTGTGTTTGTGAAAGAGCTCTTATAGGAAGGAGATTTGAAGACGGTTTGCTCATACCTGGTGCTTCAGGATGATGGACTGCTGTCGACGGAGCTCCTTCTCCTACACACACAGATAAAAATAAATTAAAACTGCAAATACGGCCTTATTTCCATTAGTGAGGATGGGAGAGAGAAAGAGATGCAGATGGAGGGATGTCATAAACAGATAGGATTTTCTGCATTCCCGCTGTATATTGAAATGGCTGGGTTTTGATTGACAGGCGTGTCGTCGGGGGGGGGGCACCTGAGTGTTAATGTAAAATGAGAAATGGAGCATCGGCGCCGTCTCGGGTCTCACTCAATCTCACAAACATATCCAAATGGATATTAAAAATGTGCACTAGTCCAGTTTCAGACATTTCGCCCCCCATAATGTTTCTAACCATATAAAATGATGTCATCAAATATGAACTGAATAATTTAATAACTGAAAATCATTTCTCAATTGTAACAATTAATCTGTTATGTATAAAATCAAAAGACCAACATGGTGTATTGTTGCCCTGAGTAACTTAATATCAGACCCTGCACTGTTACTGACTTTTATTTTATTTTTTATAAGGTATTGATCCAATTAGATATAGGTAAAAGAGACAGATATTGAGATTGAGATAAAATGCTTTAGTAAATCAATAAATGCATCAATTACTAAAATAAAAACCTTTATTCGTTTTTCAGCTTCTAGTATTTTGGCGTTGACAGCCTCTTCCTTCTTTTTTCTTTTAGCCTGTGAACATAAACAGACATTACAGTATTTCACTTAATACAATATCAATAAAACAATATAATATAAGAAAATATATTGACATAACCAGTAAGTGTTTAAATGTGTAGTACAGTGTTACCTAGAGAATGCGATAGTTAAAAAAACTATCGTGTGTGTGTGTGTATATATATATATATATATATATACACACACATACATATATATGTATATGTATGTATATGTGTGTATATACATGTATGTGTATCACATATACGTATATAATTTTTGTAAAATTTACATTTGTTTTATTTTTTATTGTATATAAACTTTACCTCCAAAATTTGCCGAGCACGGAGTTCTTTCTCCATACGGACCTGCTGGATTCTCTTGAACTTTTCCTGTGGAAATAGCCAGGGATGAGAGAGAATGAAACACAGGCACTTCATGCATCAATACATAAAGGTAAATGCTTATGGGAAGTGTCAGAAGTAACGATGTGCATGCAACAAACACAAACAAGTCAGCATGAGACGACATGAGGAAGTATAGCAGTTAGTGGCGGCATCGGCTGATTTCTGACCTGCTGCTTCAGGATCTTCATTTGTTCCTTGTGTTTCCGCCGCTCCTCTGCTGCCATGATTGCTGAAAGTTCAGAGGAAAATGCTGAGCAGATTTAGAAAGTGTACTGGAAACCAGAAACATTAAAAAAAAACTTTAAAAAAAACAGCTCACCTTGCTGTCTCCTGGCCTCTTTGGCCGCTCGTGCCAGCGCCTGCTTTTCCAGCTTACGCATCAGCTTCATCTGAGCGGCCTGCCGTGCGATTTCTGCCACATACGGGAGATCTTTAGAGCTAATCTATCATCAGCAATTCTAGAGAAGTTCAACTATCCATCTTATTTTGCAGTGAGGAATTAAGCTATTATCCTTGAATGTGCAAGACTTCCAATTCATTATAAATAACTAGAAGAACTGCAGAAAACAATACAACTACTTGTATTACAAACTAATGTGTTTATTATTACAATAATAGATAAAAAATAATATGATATGCAATTTTAAGCAGCATAACAGACTGTTTTTGTACAGCTAAAAATAACTGTAAGTGGATGACACCAGAAGCCAGACACAATCAAGTTACAAATGGCTGCTCTTACATTAAAAATAATGTGGATAGACAGCAAATATCATGTGTGAAGATTCTTCAAAATGTAAATAAAGACAGAGTTTAAATTTTGTGTGAACTGAATCTTTTAAAACATCTTAAATTGAAATAACATAAAACAGATAAGATAAAGGGCCCTATCTTACACCCGGCGAAATGCAGCACCAGGCGCGACGCAAGTGTGTTTTGCTAGTTTCAGCCCGACGCAGTTATCATTTTCACGTCCTGCACCACATTGTTTAAATAGCAAATGCATTTGTGCGCCCATGGGCTGCTGGTCTGAAAACGGGGTGTGTTCAGGCGCATTGTTGGCGCGTTGCTATTTTGAGGAACTGAAATAGACTGAGCCATTGACCAACTGAAACCTGGTCTAAAGTTAATGGCGCAATATTATTAATTGTTTGTTATTTAAAGAGCGCGTTAGTAATGTGCGCCTATAGGCGGGTCCACAACGCGCGTACACTCTGCTTAATACACAAACAGGGACGCACATCAGCACACAAACATGCAAAATATTAAAAATAATAGGATTACAATGTAAAAGATTATTATTGTAATGTGTACATAAAGATATGGTGGAATCCGGCTTGTCCCGTAGATAGTCTGCTTTCGCACTTTTATCTCGCGCACGAGCAGATCCGTTTGCGCTCTGGAGACGCGTTCGGTCTTTCCACTATCAAATTCCATCATGTAAATAGCGAATCCGCCATGGCGCGAGCGCAACTGGCATTTAAAGGGAATGGGAGATGAGACTCTGATTGGTTTAACGCACGTAAATCCCAAAACACACCCATTACTCATTAAGAGAATAGGGACAACACTTTTAGACCATGCGCCGGGAGCGCCAACCATTTTTCCCATCGTTAAACTAGCAAAAGTGAATTCGCTTTAGACCACGCACTTAGATTGTTAAAATAGGGCCCAATGTGTGCATTTGTGTGAACGGTACCCTGGGCCTCCAGTTTGCGCAGTAGTTTGGCCTCAGAGGTGCTGAGAACATCAGCTTCACTCTCGTCAGGCG